>NC_138208.1:12289023-12636523 GCF_964194415.1 Vipera berus | reverse complement strand
AAATCAGTGACCATTTTTTGTATAGTTGCCAAGAAAAATACACAAGGATGTGTACAGTGCTTTTTTTGTAAAAGAAAAAGGTGCCAGAACTCACACATGTCATACAACCCGCCTTGCCTACCCTACAAGGTTCCATCCAAAAAAGGTGCCGGAACTCCGTTCTGAGGGTTCTATGAGGAAAAAAAAGCCCTGGATGTGTATATATCTAGTCACTAGTAGCCCAATTCAATTCAAGACCATATTTACATTTGCCCAAGTAAATGGCAGCACCTGGCTGACCTTGAAAAATAAACAGAGTTAATCTGGTTAGTATTTGAACGGGAGAAACCTTAAGAAATTGAGAACTGTAAGAATGCCTGGAAGAAGGTAAGTAAGGTTATCAGAAGTCAACTTAAGATATTGTTTAGGTGTGGTAGAGTGTGGTTAAAAAAAAAAGTCAAGATGCATTATGCATTTAAAACCAAACATTATTTGCTCTGTTGTGGCTACCATTTTGGCTTTTTTGGCAGTTTTATTATCCTAGAATGGCCTAGATGAGTACTCATATTGTTCATAAAAATCAAGTTTGCACAGCAATAGATAAATTTTGATTAATTAAATGTATTTATTTAATTTAGATTTATTAAGTTTGCTTCTCATCTACCCATATAAGGAGGGTAGTAGAAAACATAGCAAGATTAGGATTTCATTGAGAGATGGAATAACTACATTTAGCTATTTGTTTTTAAAACAAGATAAGATTATTAGAGAACTAAATTTAGTGTGAATTCCAGGTTTTACACTCAAATGGAGGTTTATCAGTTGAACCCTATGGCTGAATGACAAATGCATTTAATAGTATATCAATTTATTGTAGTTACTCCAGAGGCCCTCAATTTACCAACTCATTTAGCCATCTCTATACAAAAGACATTGCCAGGAATAACCCATCATTAAGTATAATTCAGTCAAATTCAAAGCATTTTAAAATCATGTTCCTTCATAATGGTTTTGCTTTGGCTAAATTCGATAGGTCACTAAGATAATTCATTTTAGAAAGACTTGGAATGTGATATGCTAGAAGATATTTTCCTCCTATCATTGCACCTTATATATACTCATTCAGTTATAGCAAAAACAATTTGATTTCTCCATCTTTTTCTCAGATACTTTTAAAATGACCTTCCTTTTTATGGTGTGTATTTTTAATGTAGTTCTGAACTTTATATTTTGCAAGTTACTCTAGGCATGTTATCTTTCATAGGAAAAAAATAGTACAATCATAATTTGGTATATAATCTTAATCTTAGGGCATGTTCAAATCTTTGAGAAAAACAAAGGGAAAATGCTTGGATTTTTAATATAAAGAATGCTAGTATTAAACAATTTCTTTTTAAGGTATTAATGTATAGCTAGAACTCAGCCTTAAGACTTGTATCTTTTAAAAAATGTTTCTTTAGCTCTTTTTATTTTATATTACTGATATATATTATATATGTTATGATATCTTGTTAAATATCTTTTGTTAATAAAATTGTTCTGATTTGGTTTAATGAGAAGAAATTATGGGCATAAAATCACTTATTTATCAAAAATTATACTTTGAAGGTGTCTTACTACTTTGAAGTAGTTAATGAGCAATTTTCAAAGGCAGTTAGTGAGGGAAGATGACAGATTGAAGACAGCTCCCAATGTGCAAAAAAAGAGAATGTTCACATTTGTGGACATTTGATGTGCCATTAATGTACCATTAATGACTTCTTTTTGGCCAATGACAAAGCCAAGAATGTGGGTTCATTATGGCAGTTTAAAGTTAGAAGGAGGTGGAGGAGATGGAGAAGGAGAAGATTGGTTCCTATGATCCTCTCTGGATAAAAGAAAGAGGGGGGGGGCAGAATCAAGAGAGAGGAGAAATCACCAGAATAGATCTAGCTACAAATAGAGCTTTTTCTAACAGCAAAGTTCTAAGTGTCAATACTCTTGTTATCATGCTTGCTCAAAATTCTACTTTCCCTTCCAGAGAATTTTACAGAGAATACCATGGCTTGCATGATTTTGATTTTTGTAGATAAAGACATATTGGAGATATGACCAGCCTGCTTCATCAAAAGGAATTCTGGATCTTGGACTATATATCCCACAGAGAAGGAACATACTTACTGTTCCTCAGGGTACAAAACCTACTCAAGAATAGGTATGTGATGGATTTCCAAGTCATTATCAACTCATTTTATATACATGGAAGCTGCAGCTCCTTCATATATAAATTATAACCCATTTATTATAAATTTAAACAAAAGAAGCTCCAGACTAAAGAGGTGGGGACGTTATAGACTTTTAACATTGCAAGAGGATATTAAATTGAGTTGCCAGCAGAAATTAAAAGACCTTCTTCCAAATGTCTTTTTATTTACAAAATGAGATTCCAACAAAGTATTTATGAGAAGACTGTTTATCTCTCTGGCATTCACGAAAGAAGACTCTGGAGATATTGCTGAATAAAATAAAGTAATAAAGTAACAAAAATTAAGGCACAAGCATAACCTATTTTTGGACTTAAAAACACAATTAAAGCTATTTCTAATCTACGAGATTTAATGGAAATGAATAACCTTCTAAATAATTAGAAGTTAAATTTCAGTAAACAGAAATATTTTGAAAACACCAGTGAGTCAGACAACTGCTGGTTTTCCAATTGTAAAAGGAACAAGGTAAAAGAACTACTATTATTATTTGAAATGGAACTAGATGTATTCTACCTGATGGAGCAATTCAGGATTGCATAGTAAACAGACGTCTGATCCAGAAGGGATTGAATACTATTTACAAAATTTATGGACCAAAACAGGACATGTTTAACAGACCCATAACAGAAGATGAAACCAAAGAATTAATTTAAAAAACAAAAACCCAAACTAGACAAAGTTCAGGATTCGATGGCATTCTACATCATACATTCATTTAATGACCATTCCAAGTTAAAACAGCACTGAAAAAAGTGAGTTATGACCATTTTTCACCCTTAAGACTTTTGCAACGTCCCCATGGTCACATGATCAAAATTCGGACACTTGGCAACTGGTTCATAGGAGGGCATTTCGGAAATAAGCCTCCATTTGGTTATTAATGACAGACATTTGCAGATACAGAACTTTTATTATACATGTTAGAAAACTACAACATTACATTACTTTTCAACATAATTGCCATTCAATTTGAGGCACTTGTCATAACGTCGTAAAAGGTTTGAAATTCCTTAGTCATAGTCCCTTGGCGCCAAATATGGGCTATTGGGGTGGGGTGATCAAAAACATCACAATGGAACTGCTTCAAAAATTCTTGGGTGGATCTAGCGGTGTGCGGATGAGCATTATCGTGAACCAACACCACACGAAGTGGTGTCATAGAAAATCCCGCCAAATGCGAAGATGCTAAACAAGTGCTGCTAGTGAAGTTCATGGAGCATGGTTTGATCATCAATTCAGAAGTCTACTGTGAAGCGTTATGAAAACTCAGACGAGCATCTATAACAAGTATCAGGGCATGCTGACTTCCGGTGTGGTGTTGGTTCACGATAATGCTCGCCCACACACCGCTAGATGCATCCCTTATTCTCATTGGCCTTTGAGTCATTGGCAAATAAGCTGCATTAATAAAAGAAAATTTCAAGGATTAAATTAGCAACACAAGGTATTATATGCCAATGATATCATACTTACCATTATGCAGCCTAAGGATTTTCTAGAATTGATAATGCTATACATATAACAGTATAGTTTACTATCAAAGTATCAAATCAATGATAAAACTGAAATGTTGACAGCGAATTTAACTGAGGGAGAAAAATAGTTATATCAAATAATGGGGTTCAATATTACTACTGAAAAAGTTAAATACCTGTTTATTTGACAAAAAATAGTAAAGATCTATTTAAAAATAACTATTCACTGATCTGGAAAAATATAAAGGCAGACACATTAAGTTGAAGAGAATTAAAAATGACTTGGTTAGGAAGAATTACAGAAATGAACACTCTTCCAAAGTTTTTTATGCCAAATAATTCCACTATAAATTGAAGACAAGGCATACATAGAGAAGTAACCAATGTTGTGTGGTCTAATGAAAAACCAAAGATTTGAAAGAGTGAGATGGTCTGATAGCACCAAACTTTAAACTTTATTATTAAGCTGTCTAATGAGATTATATCACATTAGCTCTACTAAGGAAAGAGGAGGTTAAAAAAATACTTAATAAAAATAAAAAATGGAAAAAGCATGATACTTTATACAATTTTCCTAAAAAAACAGATTAAGTTGTGATTTTCCTGACAGTTCTTTATGAACAACTTAGACTTTAAGCTTTCACTGTTTCCGTGTTTTATTCGCCAATAACTATATTGCCCGTTTTTAACTTTTGCTTGAACACTCAGCTGAAATTTTAAACTCTTTGTATCACCTGCTTGTGAAAGGATTTCTGGCTATGTCTTAAGCACATAAGGAAGAGAAATAATAAAATAGGTAATCACATATGGGATGCAAGTGTCGGTACACAAAAAGTCATTTATTTTCCAGGCTGCTTCAAAAGAAATTGGTTCTTTGGGACTATGACCATTCAAGAGAAACAGAATGGATAGAAGTTGGTGTATCTTAATCTAATTCTTGGTTAATTCAGCAAAGTAAAAAGTACATGTAGTATACAAAGTACTATACTATTATACAGTGCTTTTTTTGTAAAAGAAAAAGGTGCCGGAACTCACACATGTCATACAACCCGCCTTGCCTACCCTACAAGGTTCCATCCAAAAAAGGTGCCGGAACTCCATTCTGAGCGTTCTATGAGAAAAAAGCCCTGCTATTATAGTATACTACTATAGTATAGTCCTTGACTTGTGACTACAATTGGGACCAGAATTTCTGTTAAGGTAGTTGTTAAGTGAATCTGGCTTTCCCCAATGACTTTGCTTGCTGAAAGTTGGCTAGGAATGTTGCAAATGGAGATCCTGCAACCATTGTAAGTCAAGAACTACCTGTATACACTTAGATCAGCAGCGAAATTACACTATATATTAGTCTATGCAAACGTGTCTGTATCCACAATATCAAACGCTAGAATATATACTTTTTGCTAACCAGTCGGCAGTTTGGCGGGTCGAATCCCGAGTGCCGCGTAGCAGAGTGAGCGCCTGTTACTCGTCCCAGCTTCTGCCCACCTAGCAGTTCGAAAGCATGTAAAAATGCAAGTAGAAAAATAGGGACCACTCCGGTGGGAAGGTAACAGCGTTCCGTGCGCCTTTGGCGTCTAGTCATGCCGGCCACATGACCACGGAGATGTCCTCGGACAAGCGCTGGCTCTTCGGCTATGAAACGGAGATGAGCACCGGCCCCTAGAGTCGGAAACGACTAGCACACATGTGCGGGGGAACCTTTACCTTTACCTTTATGCAACATTTATTTGCTCCTATCCTTATCCCAAGTGCACATTGAACGAAAAATAGTTCGAACTTACAACGGCACTGAAAAAAGTGACATATGACCATTTTCCATACTCATGACCATTGAAGCATACCCATGGTCATGTGATGTACATTCAGATATTTGACAAAAGACTCACATTTATGATGGTTACAGTGTCCCAGTGTCATGTGATCACCTTTTGCGCAGTGGTGGGATTCAGATACGTGAACAACTGGTTCTCTGTGTGGATGCTGCTTCCGGAAGTCCATTCTGGGCCTGGGCAACAAAAAATTAGCTACCGGTTCTGCCGAACTGGTGCGAACCAGCTGAATCCCACCACTGCTTTTGCGACTTTCTGACAATGGGAAAACCAGATTCACTTAACAATTGTGTTACTAATTTAACAACTGCAGTTTACCCAAGAAAAGCCGTAAAACGGGGCAAAAGCCACTTAACAAATTTCTCACTTAACAACATAAATTTTGAGCTCAGTTGTGGTTGTAAGTTGAGGAGGACCATGGATGCTTGTGGAGGGGGCTCAAAGATTCTAAATCTAGACATCGTTTTTAGTGCAAGAAGTGAAAACCTTAAAGCCTAAACAACTGCATTTGGCTTGATTTCAACATTTTCATGTTAAAACAAAAAGAAGAAGTCAAGCATTGATCAAACATAGCAGAACATCTTTCCTAATTAGATTCTCTTGCCAGGAAAAACTCTTTGGTCTTCTTCTTTAGTGAACTTCTTTCTTCTTCGCTTTATACCCAGCGGAAAGGCTGATAAAAAGGGTGTTGGCAGAAACAATGCAGATTATGAAATGACAGGTGGAGAAAAGAACTCAAACAAGAGCCCTGTTTTATTTCCGCCAAATTTAATTAGAAGGAAAATTCTCAATTTTAAGAGAAGGGAAATCTCCATTGCAGAAAACAGTCAGCAGAACCAATTCCCCCGATTGATTGCATTATTTAAACAATGAGTAAGGTGGCTTTACAAGGCTTGCTTTGGTTCCAGCATTTGAAAACCTAAAGTCATAAAAGGAGACCCCTAAATATAAAAACACCCCTAAGCGCCTGAAAAGCTGCTTTTCCTCTGAAATCTACAGTCTGCATAAAACCACAGTTTTTGAATCAGCATCTTTCAGGAGCAGCACAGCTATCATTTTCATGGCAGGATGCCACAGGCAAGCAGGAGCTGGGAATAAGTATGCTAGTCACACACTAATCTTCATCAATGTGCTGGAAAAGCAACTGCTTGTTGGTCATTTCTAGCTTTTTACACGGTGGAGTTCTGTCCATAAATATAAAACTATGAAAAGAAAACCCAACATTTTTTCTCCTCCTTCATCAAAACAGCTTTACTGTTACTTGCATAATTAAAATGCAAATAGCGCGCCATCTCAAAGTTTGCTATTACTAAAAATAATTTAACAAGGGTGTGGGGGGGGGGAAGAGAACTTTCTCTAAAAGGGAAGCAAATCTCAACCATGAATGATGAGTTAAATAAAGAAACCATACCAGGGTATTTATTAAGCATCATCGTCTTTCTTTTAAAAAAATATCTGGGAATGTTTTTTTTAAAAAAATCAAATTTCAAGAATGCTGCTTTACAATGAGGAATTAAGTATTTGTAATATTTATTTACAGACCAAGAAAATTTGGTACTCTATTTCTATATGGAAGTGAGTAGGAGGGTACATAGGCAAAGACTTCACCATTTGGCCTATTTCCAAACCACACATACTGGGTTATTGCAGATGAATTGTGGAGGCACCGAAAAGAAATCAACTGACCCACACAACTAATGCCAAGGGAATTAAATTTACCCCAAACCAGACATCAGGCAGAAAGTTAACCCATCCATCAATGGGACTATGACTATGTTGTTGTTGTTGTTACTTGTGAAGTCGTGTCCGACCCATCGCGACCCCATGGACAACGTTCCTCCAGGCCTTCTTGTGCTCTACCATCTTCTGGAGTCCATTTAAGCTCACGCCTACTGCTTCAATGACTCCATCCAGCCACCTCATTCTCTGTCGTCCCCTGCTTCTCTTGCCCTCAATCTTTTCCAGCATTAGGCTCTTCTCCAGTGAGTCCTTCCTTCTCATTAGGTGGCCAAAGTATTTGAGTTTCAACTTCAGGATCTGGCCTTCTAAAGAGCAGTCAGGGTTGATCTCCTCTAGGACTGACCGGTTTGATGGCCTTGCAGTCCAAGGGACTCGCTGGAGTCTTCTCCAGCACCATAGTTCAAAGGACTCAATTCTTTGGCGCTCAGCCTTTCTTATGGTTGAACTTTCACAGCCATACATTGCAACTGGGAAAACCGTGGCCTTGACTATACGCACTTTTGTTGGCAGGGTAATGTCTCTGCTTTTTAGTGTACTGTCTAGATTTGCCATGGCTTTCTTCCCTAGGAGCAAGCGTCTTTTAATTTCTTGACTACAGTCCCCATCTGCGGTGATCTCGGAGTCCAGGAAAATAAAATCTGTCACTACCTCCATTTCTTCCCCATCTATTTGCCAGGAATTGAGAGGGCTGGATGCCATGATCTTGGTTTTCTTAATGTTAAGTTTCAACTTAATGTTAAGTTTCAAACTATGGCTATACCTAAGCCTAAATTTAACCTCTTTCCCTACTTAGCCCTCTACAAAGCAGAGCTGGAGAAAAAGAAGAAATGAAAATGTTGGTCTCTCCATTACAAAACTCACTGTTGAGACTTGCCAGGCCAGATCCCACTTTCCAAACACAGAAGAGCTGCAGTGGCCAAGGAAGGCTTACTCCTGCTACCTTAGCTTTAATAGGGAAGGGGCATATGCTGTTAGGGAGCCTTGCCAAGTCTCCAAAGACAAGGGTTCCTGGGACATTAGAGACTTCCAGCCAAAAAAATATATGGCAGCTCTCTTGCCAGAATCAACAGGAAAACGATTTGATAGGATCAAACTACTTGCAGGACTGGGCCTCTCCACCTCTTTACAACTAGGGAAGCCTATGTTCAAACACTCATCAGCCACTGATGCTGACTATCAGATGCTTCCCTCTGGTCCAAAGTTGGCAGAAGCTACCCAGGTGCCAGGCATGTCACAGCTGGATTATATTCTAACAGAGGAGAAGCTCTAGGTCAGGGTTGGACTGTGGAATCCTTGCTGCTCTCCCAGCTAGCTTGTTCGCTGGCAGACCTTTTATTACCCTACTAGGCAACAAATGCCACTCAGCTGATGGTGTTACCTAGTTGGGCGATGAACCATCTGCAAGCAAACAATCCAGCTCAGGCTTCCGGCTCAATCAAAAGTCAGCTGCTGGTCTTCTTATTCCCACAGCAGTTTCAATTTCATATTTATTTCTTCTGATTTAACAGCCCTTCTGTTTTGCCCTTCTGTGGTTGAGACTGAATAGGAATGGGTTGCTTTGATCTTACAGGCATTCCTGCCCTGGGAAATGCAGAGCCATATTTATCTTCCATCATACTGGTTTGAAGCACTGGAGGTGTAAAGTGAAGGGTGCTGGTCTTCTGAGGGAATAATGTATGGTTTCAACGTAGCCCTTGTTTATCCTGGCTTATCAGACCCACAGTGACTCTAACACAATTCCAAAAGACTTTATACACTGAAAATATGCTTAAATATATATTTAAAATATTTTAAAAGTGCACATTTAAACATAAATACACTTCATATCTTTTGTTAATTCAGAATGACATTCCTCTGATAAAAGATTCTGATGTGAAAAGAAAGATTTTAAAAATCTGCTGATCTTTTGCTGAGTAAAATCCAGCCCTGTTTTGTTATTTCCTATGTAGCCAATTCTAAAAATATTGTGCACAACTCAAGACTGAATGGAAGGATTGATTAATAATTCAATATTTTCAGATCCCTAAATAGCCATTTCTTCAGCATCAGGGACTTGACCTCTCTGTTAATTTACCTTCCGCTCATTCTTAGTAAACGTATTTTAACAAATGTGGAGGTTTAACGGCAAATCTATATGTACAGCTTCAGTTCAAGTGTCTGAACCTTGCATAGTAAAATCTTATTTCTCACAAGATCCAGAATGCTTTCAACATATTAAGATTTACACATAAATCAATTGTTATCATAGTCCTAGGCAAGCATGGAGATTTTATACATGACAAAAATAGAATAAAATAACAGAACAACAGAGTCAGATGGTTCGATGGAGGTCTTCTAGTCCAATCCCCTTCTCAAGCAAGAGATCCTATAGCACAGGTATCAAACTCGATTGTGTCACGTGTTATATCGTGACGTATCGCAACTTTTTTGCCTTTGTGGAGCTGGGGTGAGCATGGCCTGCACGTGACACATCTAGCCTGCAGGCCGCCATTTTGACACCCCTGCCCTATAACACTGTAGCAAATGGCTATCCAATCTCTTCTTAAACCTTATAGGCATTTGTAGAAAATCCTGAAATCTGCTTATTCAGTTTGAAATAAGCATTGCTGTATTAAAAAGAGAAAGGTTAGCTTTTCCAGTGGATATGATCACAGGAATAATGTAACTTCTTTCTTTCTTTCTTTCTTTCTTTCTTTCTTTCTTTCTTTCTTTCTTTCTTTCTTTCTTTCTTTCTTTCTTTCTTTCTTGTCTTTATTCTTTACAAAGATCGTAACTTGGAACCCAAAGAATATGAGCTAAAGAAAACCTATTACATAGAAACTAAAAAGGCATTTTGTGTTTAGGAATAGGGTGAACACAACAATACAAAACCTGGCATATATGTTTGAATGGGCTACCAATACCAGCACTACTGTATACAGTACTCAAGTGTTTCCCAATCTCAGTAACTTTAAGATGGCTAGAGAATTCTGGGAGTTGAAATCTGCTCATCTTAAAGTTACTGAGGTTTAAACATTGGTATAGCGAGACAACAAGGTGAGGAATCATTGTTCAGTAAAAACATATTGGACAAAGTCGAGTTTACTGAAGGTCAGCTGAAGTCTATTAATATTCCATTCACACAACTTCAACATCTGAGCTTTATTCTTCATGAAGAAGGAAAGAGGCACTTGCAGAATTGTCCAGAGTCAAAACAGTTAAGATAGAGGTCACCAGAATGAGATCAAAGCTCTGCCTGTGTGTGACACACACTCAAAATAGGTAAAGCTTCAATTGTTGCAGCTGCCATGTTAACTTTTTTGACTGCACCCTATGGAGACTCCAAGGCAGTTGAGTTGGCAAGTCTAGGGAAAGACTGGAAAAAAATTTCTTGTGAAGCAAAACTACAAAAAAAAAAGCACTCATTGCTTTCTATAATTTGCTGTATCCTGGTTCATACACACAACTTTTCTGTATTTGTGAGGTTTCTTTATGCTGATATGTTTTAAAATAAGTCTAATAAAACAATACTTTATGCCCAGTTCAAAACATGGGCATATTTCTAATTTAACTTTTTGTAACAGCAAAAGGACAAAGCATACAGAGATCAGGAAGTGCCACTGAATCAATCAAACATTTTACTGGGCAATGTTACTGTTTCATTACCCAGCTGCAAAGAAGACTTTGTACTTTTGTAAGGTAAAAAGGTAAAATGTAAAGGTTCCCCACACATGCGTGCTAGTCGTTTCTGACTCTAGGGGCCGGTGCTCATCTCCGTTTCAAAGCCGAAGAGCCAGCGCTTGTCCGAGGACGTCTCCGTGGTCATGTGGCCAGCATGACTAGACACCAAAGGCACACGGAACGCTGTTACCTTCCCACCGTAGTGGTCCCTATTTTTCTACTTGCATTTTTACGTGCTTTCAAACTGCTAGGTTGGCAGAAGCTGGGACGAGTAACAGGCGCTCACTCTGTTACGCGGCACTCGGGATTCGACCCGCCAAACTGCCGACCTTCTGATCGACAAGCTCAGCGTCCTAACCCACTGAGCCACCGCGTCCCTACTTTTGTAAGGTACATCTTGTCAAATTTTGATAGATTAGATCCATGTGGCATAGTGGTTCTGAGGCCCACCTTTCTTAAAAGTCCTCTGTTTTTCTGAAGGCACAAATTCATTGCCTCCCTTTTCCTCCTCAGCGTGCATTCTGTTGAGGTTTGTATTTTAATGTTTCCAAACCAAATAGGAACCTGGGTTTATACCTCCAAGTGTTCAACCTTTTAAACTGAGACCTGCAAAAAGCAACATTTCTTTGTTCCATGGAATTAGCGCACACATAATAAGTTATGAAATCTGATTTCAATTGCATACTCTTCTGAACAACACCTTTGTAACACCCCGAGACCCTTTTGAAAATAAACAGACCTGATTATTCTTCCACATTTTCTCCACCTCTCCAAGCTGAGTTTGCACATAACACTTCCCTCTTGTCAGTATGAAAAGCCAAGCAGAAAGGAAGATAGAAAGATTTTCTATCTTAAAGGAAGATACAAAGATCTTTTACTCTGTATTTAGTCTTTTGTAATTTTAATATATATTTTATATTTATAACAGTTTTATATCTCTACTTTTTTATTATATTGTAAGCTGCCCAGAGTCATCTCAGACAGGAAGATGGGCGCTATATAAATTAAATAAATAAAAATATACTAAATGAGGTAAATGAGGTAGTCCTCATTTAACAACCAGTTCCTTAGTGAACTTTCAAATTTATGACGGACAACCCCCCCCCCCAGTATTTATGATATTTATGACCTAGCTCCAGAATTCTGACAGTAGCACAGAAACCCTACAGCCACATGACCAAATGATGGCCATTTGGCAGCTGCCTTGCCTTTATGGCTCGTTGCAGCATTCCACAGTTATGTGGTGCAATTTATGGCATTTTTTGGCAGCTTTTGGGGCCACTTTCTGGCAAAAAAACCAACCTCCATAGGAATGCATTGACTTATTTAACAACTGCAACAAAAATGGTCATAAAATCAGGTCATTCATATGGGTGCCTCAGCTTTCAACCCTCATGACTTATGATGGAAATTCCAAGCTTTGTTACAGTGATAAGTCAAGGACTGTCTGAAACCAGATATTGAATATAGATGTTAGGTTTCCAAAGACAGAATTCTAAGCTTCTCAGTACAGTTTAAAAGGAAAAGCGAAGTTTAATGGAATGGAATGGAATACAAACATTTTTGGGGGGGGGGTAGTTACTGAACTAATGTGGCCGATTTTCTTTTGAAAAAAATACACTGCTGGCATTTCTGCATTTCCAACCCAGTTCCATGTCACTGTTTTCAAGGCAATTATTTCCCTTTCCCACCAGTGTTTCTGCACGGATGGGTTAAAAAAAAATCAAGATGGCATCTGCATGATCAAAGCACCACCCCTTTTGTCTAAAATCTTGACTTTTTGTCCCTCCCCATGGAAGGCTCTGCTAGACAACAGGAATGGCAGAAGTTAGTTTCTCAGGGTCTTCTCCCCAGAGCAGTCCATCCAAGTGTGAGTGGGACACAGGATTCCCCCCCCCCTACACTCCCAAAGTAGACAAAACTGCCTTTCAAAAACTGTACTCTATTCCAGGGCTTTTCAACCTTTTCACCCACTGTACCACTTTTAGGATATGGCAACATCTGAGCACCACCAGTCACCTAGCAAGGTGTCAAAAACTTGATGACCAAAAAAAAAGGAAAAAAGTGATGAAGTACAGGTAGTCCTGACTTACAACAGTTCGCTTAGTGACTGTTTAAAGTTACAATGGCACTGAAAAAAGTGCCCCCCGAGCCACAGCCGAGCAAGACACCTGCCTGCCCGCCCGGCGGCACTCTTCCTCCTGTCCGAGGTTTTCATTGTTGTGAGTATTTCTGTTGAGGATTGGCAGCGGGGGTGGGGTGGGGGTGTTTGGTTTTTATTCCCCCCCGTCTGCTGGGTGGTTGTAGCAGATTTTGGTCACTTCACATGACCCTGGGACACTGTGACCGTCATAAATATGAATCAGTTGCCAAGCATCTGAATGTAAATCACAAGACCCTGGAGATGCTGCAACATCTCCAGATGCTGGAGCCTGGCACTGATCCTGGTGCTTCTGCTGAGCCCTGAAAGCCACAAAGAAGCGCTGGTCCTGACGCTTCCGCTGAGCCCTGACAGCTCTGCAGCTCCAGCCATCTCTTGCTCAGGCTTGTGCGGTGCTGCCACTAGTTCAGCTCATTCCCCTCCCCCGCTACCACTTTTCTAGGATGGTCGCGTACCACCTGCCAGGTGCCAATGTACCACAGGTGGTACCCGTACCACTGCTTGAAATGTCCTGCTCTATTCATGTAAGGGAGAATTGATGATATATTTCTGGAATCCCTACTTGTTCATTCCCACAGTTGAAGATCCTACAAGGAGGGGGGGGGAAATGGGGGCGTTCTCTTCAGACATCCTGCTTAAGGAAGTTAATTCTGGATCATAGAATACAATCAGTGTTGTCACAAATAACATCTTTTGTATGCTTAACTATCTCTGCCATTAAATAGAAATTTTATAATACCTAGTACATGGACATTGGCAAAGGAGAACTTTGTCCTTGATATCAAGGAATCAAGAACTGCAAACGTCAGTTCTTTTTTAACCAATGGACTCACAAACACTAAGTTTATATTCTGTGACTTAAATGTGAAATTAATCCATCAAAATATTGCTTTTTATATCTGCTGGACTCCATCTAGGTTACAGTGTTTCTCAAAAATCTGGCAACTTTAAGATGGGTAGACTTCTCGGAGTTGAAATCAAGTTTGAGAAACATTGATCCAGAAAATTTCAAAAAAGGTTACTAATAATTATGTTGCAACTGAAATAATTTTGTCTTTAACTCATATGTTGTGGTCATATTCTTCTTTGTGCCCCTTTTGGAATAATATTGTACAATACATTGGTATTATGGAGAAAACTCTGGTTTTTAAAGTATGTATCTTGAATGGAATATGGTGACGATTTGGAATTTAACATGTTCAGAAAAAAGATTAGAGCATTTTTCATGCTCTAATAAAAGTAGCCAAAAGAATAATAAGAAATAGAAAAATACTATAATCCCAGATATAGAAAGATTGGATTTTAGAGATGTGTTACTTAAGAATTTTTGAGAAGATTATGTGTTTGTTTAATCAGAAAATGTCACATCATCTTTCCCTTTGGGGAAAAAAATATTGAACAGGCTTGTTCAATATTGAAACTTAGTTTTTATTTAAAATTGACAGGAGAGGGTGAACTGGGGATATAGTTATTTTTGTTACTTTTTAATGTATTTTTCTATAGTATGTTATTCTTTTCTTTGGTTTTTTGTGTATGGTAAATTGTTCATTTTTATTTTACCTCATGTTATTTTAGGTTCGTTTGTTTGAACGTGGATTAATAAAAAAAACGTCTGGGGAAAAAAGGCACAATCTTTTATGCAGCTCTCCCCTTATAATGAGTCCTTCAGGAGAAGGGCAGTATATAAATCAAATAAATAAATAAATAAATAAATAAATAAATAAATAAATAAATAAATAAATAATTTGCAGTTAGACTTTCTCTTCAATAATTCACTGGGGCAGAAAGAGAAATTGTGTATACTCTGCCATGCCAAATGACATACACAATCCAGTTTTGCGATGCATGCCCACTTGACTTGCATTGGCAAATGACACAATCACACTGTGCCCATTTTTCCCCTCTATTAGCATACATCTGCATAAAGTCAGTCTTATTTTGAATGTTCCATTTCCATTTCCAGTAGTTTTGTTCATGTGTAGCTGCATAACAACCGTGCAACATTATGTTTTCCGGGACAGACTATAATTGAGTGGCTCAGTAAATCCTGCAGTTACTGAAGATCTTTTACTTTAGAGGAAATCCCTTATGGACTTTCTTGCTGAAAAAAAGAAAAAAAAATGAACTGATGATTTATGGATTTGATGATTAGAAAGAGTAGATAATAGAAGAAGGGAACTTTGATGCAACCTTAAAGAGAGAGGGTAAAATATACATGCATTTATAATTTCTGCTAAGAAGATCAGAAGCCACTTCTTTATTATTTCTTTATTGTTTTTTCCCCTCTTTTCTGTATCCTTTCCTTCATTTCTTTTACCTTTATTTTCTCTATTTCTCTTTAACTTAAAATTAGTATTAATTTTACTCTTTGGAAAACTAGTTAAAATTAGATAATACACACACAAACAGACAATGACTCTTTAGAGAGATATCATCGACTGAACCTAAATAGTCTTTCTATCACTATTAGATTTACTGCAATATGATTTATAATGCAGTTGAACGGCTCACAGGTAAAAAAAAAAAAGCCAGTTTAATGAATTTGTCACAATATGATTTCCAGTACTTATACTTTTGGGTTACTTGTCACCCAGTTGACTGCAGAATACATTCTGCACATCACTACATTTTTCTTTTACTTCTGAAATTGCATCTTATGCCTGAAATATTTCTCAATTTTGTCAAATTTTAAAAGGCCCCAGAGGAAATAGGTTATTAGAGATGAATTATGAATTAAGAACACATGATGGATATCAAATTTACATAACTCAAGCAAAGCAATGAAGAAGCTGCTATTAAAATTCTGGTTTTGTGCTCTAGAGGTTTTAACATATAGAAGACATACACCTTTATGAAAACATATGTCAAACTTCTGTTTAGTTTGACATTGAACATTCAGGTAAGATGTTCTTAATCTCCCAACAAGGTATATGATTTTCTCAAGATACAGTTTAGCACAGTTTTCTTGTTTTCTTGGGAATTAATCCTTCCTAAAAGAGAAGAATGGAGCCAGTTTAGTGCAGTGGTTAAAGCACTAATCTAGAGACTGGGAGAATGTTGTTTTTATTGTACGCTATAAACTGGCTAGGGGACTTTGGCCCTATAGGAAGAAGACAAGGGCAAACCATTTTTGAAAAAGAGTGCATGGAACAAAAAACTTTATGGAGTGGTCCAGGTTGTCACCAAGGGTGAATAATGATTTCAATGAATGTTACAAGTTCTGCTGCTCTATGAAATTTAAGACTTCTAGCTTCTGTTTTAAACTTTAAAAGAGAGGGATTTCTAATCAACATTCCCAATAGATTAAGGAGATTAAACACTAGCCTCCAATTTGCTTTTTACATTCTGATGTTATCTTCTGTTTCTTTTTTTTCTTGCTTTCATTTCCTTCTGCCCCATTTTCGTATCTTCTGGGGGGGGGAACTAGGAAATTTGTGTCTTCTGTGCAATATAGCAAAATTCACTTGAGATTTAATAGGAAATATAACCCTCCACCTTGCACACTTCACTTTCCCAATATTTACAATCTTTCTTTCTTTCTCTCTTTCTTTCTTTCTTTCTTTCTTTCTTTCTTTCTTTCTTTCTTTCTTTCTTTCTTTCTTTCTTTCTTTCTTTCTTTCTTTCTTTTTCTTATTGTGCTTAAACATTTCTGGAAAAACATGAATATATTTTACTATTAATTCACGGAAGAATAAATTTTAGATAGGGCTGTTGATGGATGCAATTAAATCATGGAAATTGCTGTCCGGTGCCAGATCTTTTGCTGAGGCTCAGCTTTTTCTTCTATGCCAGTGTATGAAAGAGGCTGGAAGATGGAAGAACAGCAAAAGTTCCAGCTATTTCTCCCTGGGGGGGTGGGGGTGGAAGTGTTTCTCCTCTTTTCCCCCCCTTCTCCTCTTAGGGTCTGGCAGAAACAGAAAGGGAAAAACACTCGTATCACAAGTTTATTCCAATAAGGCTATACAGGTGGTCCTCGACTTATAATGATTCACCTAGGAACTTTTTGAAGTGACAACAGGACTAAAAAAGAACACACAACCACTTCTTGCATCTACAACTGTGGCAGCATTCCCACAGTTAGGTGGTCAAAATTTTGTTGCTTGGCAGCGAGCTTGTGTTTACGACAGTTGCAGCCTTGCAGAGTTGTGTGACAATCTTTTCATGACCTTCCCGGTTGGTGTTCCACAAAGAAAGTCAATGGATAAATCCATCCATTTAATGATCGCAAGATTCATTTAACAGTGGTGATTCACTTAGCAACTGTGGCAAAAAAAAAAGATAGTACAAATCAAGTGTAACTCACTTAACAGCCAACTTGCTTAGCAATATAATTGTGGCTGTAAGTTAAAGACTATTTGTACGTGGTCATAGTCCCTAGGAAGTGTTATCTAAATCAGGGCCCCCCAACCCCCGGGCCGCATCCCCAATACTGGGCCTTGAGCTATTCAGAACTGGGCCACGGAAGTGGTGGGTGAGCATGCACACATCCCCACTTGCAATGGGCAAGCGTGTGCACACACGCTCCAAATGGACCTGCCCAAGTGCGTACTCGCCAGCCACTCGTGCAGAATCATTCCCCTCTCCCTGGCCAGTCCGCAAAGTTGGAAAGGTTAGGGAACTCTGATCTAAATGATTGTTTGAACAAGACCATCTCTGCCATCAAATTGAAAGGAAGTCTTCTAAGGGATGAGCCATTTATATAGCTATTCGGTCTTGCTTTCTGAAGATACATTTTGCAAAAGCGTGCAGCTCCTAAAAATTGCGTTCTCAGAACCCAAAGTCTATATTTAAAGAGCCTTGGTGGAGCAGTGGGCTAATGCCTCCTTAAGTAACACCAGCTGCCTGCAATTAGTGCAGGTTCGAGTCCCACCAGGCTCAAGGTTGACTCAGCCTTCCATCCTTCCGAGGTAGGTAAAATGAGGACCCAGTTTGTTGGGGACAATAAGCTGACTTTGTAATAATGCCGCTTGGGGGGGGGGGAAAGCCCTAATAAGCAGGCATATACATAGAATGAAGGCTATTTCTAAGCACATTGGTTTGTGCTTTAAAATTGTAAGCCGCCCTGAGTCTTCGGAGAAGGGCGGGATATAAATGGGATTAAAATAAAATAAATAAAATAAAATAAAATAATAAAATAAAATAAAATAAATAAAATAAAATAAAATAAAATAAAATAAAATAAAATAATAAAATAAAATAAATAAAATAAAATAAATAAAATAAAATAAAATAAGATAATAAAATAAAATAAAATAAATAAATATTTAAAGTGAATTCAGCAGAACAAAGAGATGGGAGATGTCAAAGAGAAACGATCAGTATTAGGTGGGGGAGGGAGGGGTGTGGGGGGGGAACCCTTTTAAGAAGGAACAAAGGAGATGACTAATGAAATTGAAGTGCTAGAAAGCCTTGCTATTGAGGTCCAGACCATGAAGAAGGCGGAGTAGTAGATAATGTTGCCCATGTCAATGGCACCAGAAGTGTGTGGAATGCCAAAGCATTAAAAAATAAAATAAAAGGATGGCTCCACTTTACAACAACGAGAATATGAAGACAAAGCTAAGCGGTATGCAAGGACATAAGCGATTCTCTTCCCAAAGCTGTAATAGAGAGTCACAATCCGAAGACAGACAAAACATCTTAAAAAAAACAACCCAAAAAAGGAATTCATTCTGAGATTCTGATTCGGAGCTGAATGAACTATTAATCAAGGCCCTCCCCACAGAAGAGATGGATAGGGGGAGAATGGACCTTCTGGCATTTCTGCCTTTTTATCTGTTATCTTAAGAAGCTCCTGGATGGAACAATGGGAGAAACAATGCAAGGACATCCTAGCTATATCTTGGATAGGATGGGGGTTTTGTGAAAACAAAAATGCAGAACAGGTTGTTTCAAAGAGTTAGCATCTATATTTTAATTTTATTATACACTTTCACCCAGTTTGGATTTGTCCACTTGTAACAAATCTCTCCCCCTTCATGGATTACTGCCTTGACATGGCGAACGGGCTTGCGTAATTCAATGAAGCTATGAACTATGCCATGCAGGGCCACCCAAGACGGAAAGGTCATAGCAGAGAGTTCTGACAAAACGTGATCCACTGGAGAAGGAAATGGAAACCCACTCCAGTATCTTTGCCATGAAAACCCTATGGACAGTACTAAAAGGCAAAATGATATGACACTGGAAGATGAGCCCCCCAGGTCAGAAGGTATCCAATATGCTACTGGGGAAGAGCAGAGGTCTAGTACTAGTAGCACCAGAAAGAATGAAGCGACTGGGCCAAAGCCGAAAGGACGCTCAGCTGTGGATGTATCTGGTGGTGAAAGGAAAGTCCGATGCTGTAAAGATTTTTTCTTCATAGGAACCTGGAATGTAAGATCCATGAATCAAGGCAAGCTGGACATGGTCAAACAAGAGATGACAAGACTGAACATCGACATCTTAGGAATCAGCGAACTAAAATGGACAGGAATGGGTGAATTTAATTCAGATGACTACTGCGGGCAAGAATCCCTCAGAAGAAATGGAGTAGCCTTCATAGTCAATAAAAGAGTAGGAAAAGCAATACTGGGATACAATCCCCAAAATGACAGAATGATCTCAGTTCGAATCCAAGGCAAAGCATTCAATATCACAGTAGCCCAAGTCTATGCCCCAACCACCAGTGCTGAAGAGGATGAAATTAACCGGTTCTATGAAGCCCTACAGCACCTTATAGAACTAACACCAAAAAATGATGTCCTTATCATCATGGGGGATTGGAATGCTAAAGTAGGAAGCCAAAAGATAACCGGAATAACAGGCAAGTTTGGCCTTGGAGTACAAAATGAAGCAGGGCACAGGCTGATAGAATTTTGTCAAGAGAATACGACGGTCATAGCAGAGACGGCTCTACACATGGACATCACCAGACGGTCAACACAGAAATTCAGATTGACTATGTGCTCTGCAGCCAAAAATGGAGAAGCTCTATACAGTCAGTAAAAACAAGACCAGGAGCTGACTGTGGCTCAGATCATGAGTTTCTCGTTGCTTAAACTGAAGAAAGTAGGGAAAAGCACTAGGCTACTCAGGTATGAATTAAATCATATCCCTGTTGAATATACAGTAGAGGTGACAAATAGATTTAAGGAATTAGATCTGATAGACAGACTGCCTGAAGAACTATGGGAAGAGGTTCGCAACATTGTACAAGAGGTAGCAACTAAAACCATCCCAAAGAAAAAGAAATGCAAGAAAGCAAAATGGCTGTCTGAGGAAGCTTTGCAAATAGCTGAGAACAGGAGGGAAGCGAAAGGCGAGGGAGAAAAAGAAAGATACGCCCAATTGAATGCAGAATTCCAGAGAATAGTTAGAAGAGATAAGAATGCCTTTTTAAATGAACAGTGCAAAGAAATAGAGGAAAACAATAGAATAGGGAGGACCAGAGATCTCTTCAAGAAAATTGGAGAGATGAAGGGAACGTTTCATGCAAAAATGGGCATGATAAAGGACCAAAATGGCAGGGACCTAAAAGAGGCAGAAGAGATTAAGAAGAGATGGCAAAATTACACAGAAGAACTATACAAGAATGAGCTTAACGTCCCTGATAACCACGATGAGGTGGTCACTGACCTCAAGCCAGAGATCCTAGAATGTGAAGTGAAGTGGGCCTTAGAAAAACTGAGCAACAACAAAGCTAGTGGAGGTGACAGTATTCCGGCTGAGCTATTCAAAATCTTTTTTTTTCTTTTGTTTCTTTTTTTTATTTTTTTATTTTTTGTTTATTTTTTTATATTTTTTTTTTATTTTTTTTACTTTTTATAATTTCTTTGTTGTTTTTTATTGAAAAGTTTTAAAATACATTTTGTCTTTAACAATCCCCCCCTCCCCCCTCCCCCTCCCCTACCTATCCCTCCCTACCCCTCCCCCTCTCCCCCCCCCCCGACTTCCCAGAACTAAGTACAAGGTATAAAAACAGAAAACAATCATAAACATCCATATGCTAACAACAATAAACTCTTAAATCTATCGCCCTCTAGCTCATATAAGATAACTACAAACAATATTAATATTACATATAAAAAGAAATATTAATATTACAAATAAAGTAGAAAAGAAAAAGAGGAAAACAGAAAAAGAGCTTTACTCAAAATAAATTTTCTTAATCCCAGTCCTTATTCATATTAATTTCAAAAAAAAAAAAGAAAAGAAAAGAAAAAAAAACTTTCACCTACTATTTGCATTCTCCCACCTTTCTCTAATTTCCAAACAAATTCTCAGTTACGCGCCAAAAGCGCCTGTCTCTGTTAATCTTAATAATCTCCAACCAAACTAAACTATGATCAAAAATAGTTCTTGCATGTATCACGCCAAATGTCTCGTAGTTCCAAATCATCCTTAAGTTAAAATAAAAGTTCAAATAAAAAGAGTATATGTAAAAAAAAAAGATTTAGGCAATCTCTAAGACAACTTGTTGTTAATTAGGAGCTTACATACCCATTCTTAGTTCAACACATACTTTAAGTCCATAACCCTAATATACTTTTCTAGCAAGCAAATAACATCAATCTTAAATTGTGTGAAATATTAAAAAAAAAAAACTTTCTTTCTCCTCTATAATAATTTTACTCCATTAACATTCTAATCTAAAAATTTAATCAGCAATCTTAACGCCCCAAAACTTTTGGAGCACCTCTGTCATAACCCCCAAAACTTCTTTAGACCGCTCTCCTCCCACATCTTCACTGTAAGCACACTTTGAAGATTCCATAACTTTCTGCTGGTCTTGCTCTTGCTCTCGTCTCGCTCTTCTTAGGGCGGCGCGCGTCATATTCTGGCCTCCTGCAGCAACCGATGAGACTGTGACTTGATCCCCTCCAACACCATTGTCCTCTGTCTGTCTATCTGCAACATCTTGAAGCTTTCCCACACCATATCCTTTTGCAGCTTCAAAAGATGATAGGGGGGTTGCTTTTAACACATTACTATAAAAATCACGTGCCTGAGCCACAGTAACCAAACGATGTCTTTTACCTTCGTGCGTCGCCACCAATCCAACTGGAATCTCCCATCTAAACTTAATATCACGTTTCTTAAGTTCCTGTACTAGAAATGCAAAATCTTTCCTTCTCCTTAGGATCTTCGGAGGGATCTCTTTTAAAACCAAATCTTCTTGCTCAGCCACTACCAAATTAGTATCATAAGCAGCTTGAATGACTTCATCTCTAATTACTCTCTTTGTAAAATAGACCACCACATCTCTGGGTAACTTCCTCTGTCTTGCAATCCATGAATTTACACGAAAAACTTTGTCCATATTTCCCTCAATTTCAGATGCTGACTGGCCCAGTACCCCTTCCAGAGCCTCAGAAATCAGCTGCTTTAAATCTTCTTTACCATTCTCCTTTAAACCCCTAATTCTAATAGCATACTGCATCTGATTATACTGAACAAGGCTCAATTCATCGTCCATTTTATCCCTTATATTTTCATTTTCTAATATCTTTGCTTCTAATATAGAGTTCTTTTGACTGAGGTCCTCCACTTTTATATCCAGCTGTAGCACACATTCAGCTACGGATTCAACCATAGACAAGATGTCCACCCTCATTGCTCTCAGCTTCTCTTCCATCGTCTTCTCCAATTTCTCCATTTTCTCCTCCATTTTCTCCTCCAGCTTTTTCAACTTTTCATCCATCATATCAGACATCAATTGTGCATGCTTTCCAAGAGCGTCTTTTAAATCCTTAAGCGTCAATACTGGGGGAGATGCAGGAGGAAGCAAAGCTTGCAATGAGGTCTCTTGCACCAGGGAAGACCCCGCATTCCGAAGAGCTTTAGAAGTTTTAGCCGCCATCTTCCCCCACTTTCACTTATTACGCACTTTCACTTTAAAGCTATAAAATCCATTGAGCTAGAGAGTAGAAATAAAGAGTCCACTTCACCTTGACCTCCTGTACCGCTCTGCCTGCATCTTGATAATCAAAAGTATTTCCTTTTGGCAGGGGTGGTTGCTAATGCCTGGCTCTGCTCCAAAAATCCCAGAGCAGAGGCGCTGCGCAGCTCGGAGCAACCCAGGCTTCGGGGGGGCTCATCCTTCAGCCGCCCAAGCTCTCATTTCAGGCGGCCCCGGAGAGCTCAACCCCTACCTGGGGCCTCACCCCCTCCTCTTCTCCTGAGGAGGGGGCTTCAAATCCATCTAAACATCTGATCGGCGCTGTTTACGATGGAAAAACACAGCTGCGGAGCGGGCAGCCCGAAAACGGCTGTCTTTCAGCGTCGCGTCGCCACCGGAAGCTCGAGCTATTCAAAATCTTAAAAGACGATGCAGTAAAAGTGCTACACTCAATTTGCCAGCAAATTTGGAAAACTCAACAGTGGCCACAGGATTGGAAAAGATCAGTTTATTCCAAAGAAAGGCAGTGCCAAAGAATGTTCAAACTATCGCACCATTGCACTCATTTCACATGCTAGTAAAGTTATGCTTAAAATCCTACAAGCTAGACTCCAGCAGTATGTGGATCAAGAACTACCAGAAGTATAGGAAGAATTTCGAAGAGGCAGAGGAACTAGAGATCAAATTGCCAACATACACTGGATCATGGAGAAAGCTAGGGAGTTCCAGAAAAACATCTACTTCTGCTTCATTGACTATGCTAAAGCCTTTGATTGTATGGATCACAACAAACTCTGGCAAGTTCTTAAAGAGATGGGCGTACCAGACCATCTTATTTGTCTCTTGAGAAACCTATATGCGGGTCAAGAAACAACAGTGAGAACTGGGCACGGAACTACTGATTGGTTCAAAATTGGGAAAGGAGTGCAGCAAGGCTGTATACTGTCACCCTGCCTATTTAACTTATATGCAGAGCACATCATGAGAAAGGCAGGGCTAGATGAATCAAAAGTTGGAATTAAGATTGCTGGGAGAAGTATTAACAACCTAAGATATGCATGTTGTGATTCAGCATCAGCCTGTGGTTTCGACAGCTGAATCGGACAATGCTTGCAGATGCATCACAGAGCTCTCAGCCAGGCCCCTCCCGTCTTGTTCCTCCTCAGACCCAGCTGTGTGAGCCTGAAAGATTAGATAAAGACAATCCACAACTGGCTTTGTTCAAGGACGCTCGAAGCAGGAGGCAGACAAGCAGAAGTGAACAAAGAAAAGCAATGAGGCACCTCGGGAGGAGGCAAAGAGAAGCCACGCCCTGAGACTGTTGTTTAAAAGGGGAACGTGTGGGAGGTGCTAGTTGCTGAAGGCAACCGTTTGCAGAGCTTCTGATATAGTCTCGGTCTGTATTTGTTTTACTCTGTTTTGAACTGTTTCGTTTAGTTTTTGCAAATAAATTTGGTTGGCTTAATTCCAGCCTATTGAATATAACAAAGGGGTTGTCCCTGACATTTCTGCAGGGCCGGTTGTAGGCTGTAACAGAACAATGCATATGATACCACTCTAATGGCAGAAAGTGAAAAAGAACTAAAGAGCCTCTTGTTGCGGGTGAAGAAGGAGAGTGCAAAAGTTGGGTTGAAACTTAACATTAAGAAAACCAAGATCATTTTATTTTATTTTATTTTTTATTTTAATTCCATTTATATCCCGCCCTTCTCCGAAGACTCAGGGCGGCTTACAAGCTTAGCAGTAGCCTTCATTCTATGTATATGCCTGCTTGTTAGGGCTTTCACACACACCCCAAGCGGCATTATTACAAAGTCAGCTTATTGCCCCCAACAATCTGGGTCCTCATTTTACCTACCTCGGAAGGATGGAAGGCTGAGTCAACTTTGAGCCTGGTGGGACTCGAACCTGCACTAATTGCAGGCAGCTGGTGTTACTTAAGGAGGCATTAGCCCACTGCTCCATCATGGCATCCGGCCCTCTCAATTTCTGGCAAATAGATGGGGAAGAAATGGAGGTAGTGAGTGATTTTATTTTCCTGGGCTCCAAGATCACTGCAGATGGGGACTGTAGCCAAGAAATTAAAAGACGCTTGCTCCTGGGGAGGAAAGCCATGGCAAATCTAGACAGCACACTAAAAAGCAGAGACATCACCCTGTCAACAAAAGTGCATATAGTCAAGGCTATGGTCTTCCCAGTTGCAATGTATGGCTGTGAAAGTTGGACCATAAGAAAGGCCGAGTGCCAAAGAATTGAGGCCTTTGAACTACAGTGAAGAAGATTCCTGCGAGAAGATTCCTGCGAGTCCCTTGGACTGCAAGGTGATCAAACCGGTCAGTCCTAGAGGAGATCAACCCTGACTGCTCTTTAGAAGGCCAGATCCTGAAGTTGAAAGTCAAATACTTTGGCCACCTAATGAGAAGGACTCACTGGAGAAGAGCCTAATCCTGGGAAAGGTTGAGGGCAAGAGAAGAAGGAGACGACAGAGAATGAGGTGGCTGGATGGAGTCACTGAAGCAGTAGGCGTGAGCTTAAATGGACTCCAGAAGATGGTAGAGGACAGGAAGGCCTGGAGGAATATTGTCTATGGGGTCGCGATGGGTCGGACACGACGTTGCAGTTAAGAACAACAACAACAAACAAATCTCTCATCTTAAGTCACTACCATGGGCACTAGCTACCCTGAGAAGGATAAGGAAATGTCAGCATTAACACCATTTAATGTATAGGGTTGCTTTGGTTCCCAATTCTGGAAGCCAGAGCATATTTTCTTTTTCAAATTAGTATTGGAGGTAGGCTTTGCCTTTTTAGAATAGAATAGAATGGAATGGAATGGAATGGAATGGAATGGAATGGAATGGAATGGAATGGAATGGAATAGAATAGAATAGAATAGAATAGAATAGAATAGAATAGAATAGAATAGAATAGAATAGAATAGAATAGAATAGAATAGAATAGAATAGAAGCTGGAAGTGACCTTGGAGGTCTTCTAATCCAGCCCTCTGCTCAAGCAGGAGAACCTATATCATCTCCTCCTTAAGTAACACCAGCTGCCTGCAATCAGTGCAGGTTCGAGTCCCACCAGGCTCAAGGTTGACTCAGCCTTCCATCCTTCCGAGGTAGGTAAAATGAGGACCCAGATTGTTGGGGGCAATTAAGCTGACTTTGTAATAATGCCGCTTGGGGGGGTGTATGAAAGCCCTAATAAGCAGGCATATACATAGAATGAAGGCTACTGCTAAGCTTGTAAGCCGCCCTGAGTCTTTGGAGAAGGGCGGGATATAAATGGAATTAAAATAAAAAATAAAAAATAAAAAAATTATCCAGTCTCCCCTCAAACGATTTCTGGGGTAAGCTGTTCCACTGGTTAATTGTCCTCACTGTTAGGAAGTTTTTCCTTAATTCTAGGTTCCTTCTCTCTTTGATCACTTTCCAACCATTGTTTCTCTTTTTCATCTGAAATATTTTGCTTTTAGACATGAACTCGGGGAGAACCATCTCAGCTTAAGTCTACTTCCTCAGAGCATGTAAAATTGCCTTGACTGACTATGTGCCATCAAATCCCTGCCAACCTTTACTGACCACAGAGGCAGATTTTCTCCATGGGGATGTTTCTAACCTGGTCCTTCAGCTCTCCCAATGGTGCACCCATCACGCCTGCAACGGAGTCCATCCACCTTGCTGCTGATCCTCCTCTTCTTCTCTTTCCTCCCTCACAGCATGCAAAAACCTAGGTTAAAAATGTGAATAAAGAACAGTGTCTCCTACCTGTAATGTATTGGGCCTGTTTTACTTGAACTGTATCAGGTGTCTTTGAATGCTGTTTGAGATTGCTTAATCAGGGAGTTGGGTAACGGTCGGTAGCTCCTCAGACAAGCAGTCTCCAGGATCGCCATTGGTTGGCTCTAGGGCAGCAATAAGCTCCTTCAAACCTATTGGCCGCTGCCTAATGGCCAGCAGTATAAATAGAAGCCTTGGTTACTAGTTCAGTTCCTGCATTCAATAAAGCATGTTCCTGCCTGAACTCTCTCGCCTCGTCTCCTGCTTGCTGCAAAGAACCCAGAACACAACACTACCAGCAATTAATTTTGCTAGGGGCAGCATGGAGAATCAGGGCAAACGTGAAGCTTGAGGCTGGGGGAGAAGACCAAAACTGTCCTTTTATAGCTTTCTTATACACAAAACTAAGCTAATTCCCACATTACCTAATGCAAAAAAAGGAACAGCAGGCCTTTTGTTTTTTGATTTCTATTTTTGTCATTTCTGTTAATATTAGAATGTTAAGTCTTTAGTGGTCTCTGTGCTTGGCTGTCTTCTTGTAGACACGTCATTACCTGGCCAGATGACATTTTCAATGCTAGAAGGATTCCTAGCTACCTAGCCAGGTAATGAAGTGTCCAAGCTCTAAACTCAGAGAGCACCAAAGACTCCATGTTCAATCCTGATCTACAGATATTCCCTTCTATTAATATCAGAGTATCAGAAATGGGTGGGCTGTTCTTGGCCAACTTTGTGTGGACCTGGAAGGGTTGAATCTAACTAGTACTGGAATGGAAGACACCATGGAATTCCAGGTTGGTAGGTTAGATTAGGTAAAGGCAGGGCTTTTTTTCTCATAGAACGCTCAGAACGGAGTTCCGGCAACTTTTTTGGATGGAACCTTGTAGGGTAGGCAAGGCGGGTTGTATGACATATGTGAGTTCCAGCACCTTTTTCTTTTACAAAAAAAGCACTGGGTAAAGGTAAAGGTAAAGGATCCCCCGCACATGCGTGCTAGTCGTTTTCGACTCTAGGGGGTGGTGCTCATTTCTGTTTCAAAGCCGAAGAGCCAGCGCTTGTCCGAGGACGTCTCCGTGGTCATATGGCCGGCATGACTAGACGCCAAAGGTGCATGGAACACTGTTATTTTCCCACCGTAGTGGTTCCTATTTTTGTACTTGCATTTTTACGTGCTTTCGAACTGCTAGGTTGGCAGAAGCTGGGACGAGTAACAGGCACTCACTCTGTTACGCAGCACTCGGGATTCGACCTGCCAAACTGCCGTTCTTCTTCTCGACAAGCTCAGTATCCTAACCCACTGAGCCACCGCGTCCCTCAGTTTAGATTAGGAAGTAGGAAAAAAAAACACCCCTAAAGGAAATGGCAGATTTATTAAATTGTCCACAAGAAAAGTTTAGTAATATGTCCATGAAGTCACCAGATGATAAGACTAACTTGAGGATATCTTTACTTTTTACTGATACTAGAAATTAACCCTCTAAGAGAAAAATGGCTGGGGAAACGAGGTGCAGAAACAGCCCTTTTTCCTGAATCTGGATTGAAATTCAGAAAGTAGATCATTCTAACCTTTGTTTGTATGTACAGTATGTGTGTGTGTGTTTTACATAAATGCTGTTCTTCACACGATTCGCAAAGAATTACATTTTTAAAGCAGCTTCTAGAGCAGTTTTCCATTCCCCACTGATTTACACATGAAGAATTCTATCATTACTCGCATTTGCTATATGGGAAAAAGGGTTGAAATGCAACAATTTTAGAGAAGAAGAAGAAGAAGAAGAAGAAGAAGAAGGAGGAGGAGGAGGAGGAGGAGGAGGAGGAGGAGGAGGAGGAGGAGGAGGAGGAGGAGGAGAAAGATAAACTACTCTGGTGCTACATTAGAAACTGCTTCTTTACTGATTCCATGGCTGAGATTCAGTTAGCATCAGAAGGAAGTGCTTGATATCAGCAAACTCTGCACAAACCAACTCACAATTTGGACAATTGAGAGCAAAGGATTTTCATCTAGTTTTTAATCTCCCTAGAACAGGGGTGTCAAACTGCCGATCCACGGGCTGGATGCATCACGACAAAACCACGCCCACCCCATTGCCAGCAATGGGGAAAAAGCTCCGATACGTCGCGCGACGTCACGTGACGTCGCGAGTTTGACACCCCTGCCCTAGAATGACGAGGAGGGTCACTCATGTTTGATGTGCAACTCATGCACAATACATGTAAAAATGGGGCAGGACTTTGGCTGTGCAGGTCAGCTGCCATCTTGTCTTTTTTGAGTTCAGATGTTCCTAATTATGGAAAGTACTGTGTGTATGAAAATAATAAAATATACATGTGGATATGTATTTATTTTATACAGATATACAGCCATAATGGTTAATTGCAAGTGGCACAAACACATTCTAGTATTCTAGTACTTGAGGGGCTGCCATAAAGAAGAGGGGGGTCAAGCTATTCTCCAAAGCCCCTGAGGGCAGGACAAAAAGCAATGGATGGAAACTAATCAAGGAGAGAAGCAACCTGGAATTAAAGAGAAACTTCCTGACAGTGAGAACAATCAACCAGTGGAATGGCTTGCCTTCAGACATTGCTTGTGCTTCATCACTGGAGGTTTTTAAGAAGAGACTGGACTGCCATTTGTCTGAAATGGTATAAGGTCTCCTGCTTGAGCAGGGGGTTGGACTAGATGACCTCCAAGGTCCCTTCCGGCTTTATTCTATTCCATTCCATTCCTCTATATTCTATTCTATTCTATTCTATTCTATTCTATTCTATTCTATTCTATTCTATTCTATTCTATTCTATTCTATTCTATTCTATTCTATTCTATTCTATTCTATTCTATTCCATTCCATTCCATTCCATTCCATTCCATTCCATTCCATTCTATTCTACATTGTAATATCTATTTCTGTTAATAAACTTTTCTCCTGGAGTTGATTCCACAACTTAAATAGATAAGGACTTAAATATACAACTTTAAATAAGTATGCATATTTTGCTACTTTGATGCTTTTTATCTCTTAAATTGGGGATTGTCTCTAATTGTATTTGCCTATGATGTCAAACCCCCTTCATGGATTACTGCCTTGTCGTGGCGAAGGGGCTTGCGTAATTCAATGAAGCTATGAGCTATGCCGTGCAGGGCCACCCAAGACGGACAGGTCATAGCTGAGAGTTCTGACAAAACGTGATCCACTGGAGAAGGAAATGGCAAACCACTCCAGTATCTTTGCCATGAAAACCCTATGGACAGTACCAAAAGGCAAAACGATATGATGCTGGAAGATGAGCCCCTCAGGTCGGAAGGCGTCCAATATGCTACTGGGGAAGAGCAGAGGGCTAGTACTAGTAGTGCCAGAAAGAATGAAGCGACTGGGCCAAAGCCGAAAGGACGCTCAGCTGTGGATGTGCCTGGTGGTGAAAGGAAAGTCCGATGCTGTAAAGATTTTTTCTCTATAGGAACCTGGAATGTAAGATCCATGAATCAAGGAAAGCTGGACGTGGTCAAACAAGAGATGATAAGACTGAACATCGACATCTTAGGTATCAGCGAACTAAAATGGACAGGAATGGGTGAATTTAATTCAGATGACCATCAGGTATACTACTGCGGGCAAGAATCCCTCAGAGGAAATGGAGTAGCCTTCATAGTCAATAAAAGAGTAGGAAAATCAATACTGGGATACAATCCTCAAAATGACAGAATGATCTCAGTTCGAATCCAAGGGAAACCATTCAATATCACAGTAGTCCAAGTCTATGCCCCAACCACCAGTGCTGAAGAGGATGAAATTGACCGGTTCTATGAAGCCCTACAGCACCTTATAGAAGTAACACCAAAAAATGATGTCCTTATCATCATGGGGGATTGGAATGCTAAAGTAGGAAGCCAAAAGATAACTGGAATAACAGGCAAGTTTGGCCTTGGAGTACAAAATGAAGCAGGGCACAGGCTGATAGAATTTTGTCAAGAGAATACGATGGTCATAGTAAACACTCTTTTCCAACAACCCAAGAGACGGCTCTACACATGGACATCACCAGACGGTCAACACAGAAATCAGATTGACTATATGCTCTGCAGCCAAAGATGGAGAAGCTCTATACAGTCGGTAAAAACAAGACCAGGAGCTGACTGTGGCTCAGACCATGAGCTTCTCCTTGCAAAGTTTAGGCTTAAACTGAAGAAAGTAGGGAAAAGCACTAGGCCACTCAGGTATGAATTAAATCATATCCCTGTTGAATATACAGTAGAGGTGACAAATAGATTTAAGGAATTAGATCTGATAGACAGAGTGCCTGAAGAACTATGGACAGAGGTTCGCGACATTGTACAACAGGTAGCAACCAAAACCATCCCAAAGAAAAAGAAATGCAAGAAAGCAAAATGGCTGTCTGAGGAAGCTTTGCAAATAGCTGAGGAAAGGAGGAAAGCGAAAGGCAAGGGAGAAAAACATAGATATGCCCAATTGAATGCAGAATTCCAGAGAATAGCTAGAAGAGATAAGAATGCCTTCTTAAATGAACAGTGCAAAGAAATAGAAGAAAACAATAGAATAGGGAGGACCAAAGATCTTTTCAAGAAAATTGGAGAGATGAAGGGAACATTCCATGCAAAAATGGGCATGATAAAGGACCAAAATGGCAGGGACCTAACAGAGGCAGAAGAGATTAAGAAGAGGTGGCAAAATTACACAGAAGAACTATACAAGAATGAGCTTAACGTCCCAGATAATCACAATGAGGTGGTCACTGACCTCGAGCCAAACATCCTAGAATGTGAAGTGAAGTGGGCCTTAGAAAAGCTGAGCAACAACAAAGCTAGTGGAGGTGACAGTATTCCAGCTGAGCTATTCAAAATCTTAAAAGACAGTGCAGTAAAAGTGCTACACTCAATTTGCCAGCAAATTTGGAAAACTCAACAGTGGCCACAGGATTGGAAAAGATCAGTTTACATTCCAATTCCAAAGAAAGGCAGTGCCAAAGAATGTTCAAACTATCGCACCATTGCACTCATTTCTCATGCTAGTAAAGTCATGCTTAAAATCCTACAAGCTAGACTTCAGCAGTATGTGGATCGAGAACTACCAGAAGTACAGGCAGGATTTCGAAGAGGCAGAGGAACTAGAGATCAAATTGCTAACATACGCTGGATCATGGAGAAAGCTAGGGAGTTCCAGAAAAACATCTACTTCTGCTTCATTGACTATGCTAAAGCCTTTGATTGTGTGGATCATAACAAACTGTGGCAAGTTCTTAAAGAGATGGGAGTACCAGACCATCTTATTTGTCTCTTGAGAAACCTATATGCGGGTCAAGAAGCAACAGTGAGAACTGGACACGGAACCACTGATTGGTTCAAAATTGGGAAAGGAGTCCGGCAAGGCTGTATACTGTCGCCCTGCCTATTTAACTTATATGCAGAGCACATCATGAGAAAGGCAGGGCTAGATGAATCAAAAGTTGGAATTAAGATTGCCGGAAGAAATATCAACAACCTAAGATATGCAGATGATACAACTCTAATGGCAGAAAGTGAAGAAGAACTAAAGAGCCTCTTGCTGCGGGTGAAGAAGGAGAGTGCAAAACTTGGGTTGAAACTAAACATTAAGAAAACCAAGATCATGGCATCTGGCCCTCTCAATTCCTGGCAAATAGATGGGGAAGAAATGGAGGTAGTGACAGATTTTATTTTCCTGGGCTCCAAGATCACCGCAGATGGGGACTGTAGCCAAGAAATTAAAAGACGCTTGCTCCTTGGGAGGAGAGCCATGGCAAATCTAGACAGCACACTAAAAAGCAGAGACATCACCCTGTCAACAAAAGTGTGTATAGTCAAGGCTATGGTCTTCCCAGTTGCTATGTATGGCAGTGAAAGCTGGACCATAAGAACGGCTGAGCGCCAAAGAATTGAAGCCTTTGAACTATGGTGCTGGAGAAGACTCCTGCGAGTCCCTTGGACTGCAAGGCGATCAAACCGGTCAGTCCTAGAGGAGATCAACCCTGACTGCTCTTTAGAAGGCCAGATCCTTAAGCTAAAACTCAAATACTTTGGCCACCTAATGAGAAGGAAGGACTCACTGGAGAAGAGCCTAATGCTGGGAAAGATTGAGGGCACGAGAAGAAGGGGACGACAGAGGATGAGGTGGCTGGATGGAGTCACTGAAGCAGTAGGCGTGAGCCTAGATGGACTCCAGAAGATGGTAGAGGACAGGAAGGCCTGGAGGAACATTGTCCATAGGGTCGCGATGGGTCGGACACGACTTCGCAACTAACAACAACAACAACAACAATAATATTTTTTATATTTATGCTCTATTTACAGTATATTGAATTTTAACTGTCAAGAATCTCACTTGTGAGGTGGGTGGCCATATAAATCAAATTTAAATATATCAATAAATAAATCTAACTATAGAGTGATCATTCTTTTGACCGGTCTCATTTGAAATCACAAATCAATATTTCTAATGATGTCAGTTACAACCTTTGAAATAAAAGTAATTGCAAAGTGATATACAGACAAAGCGCTTATTTGGATAAAAAATTAACAAATATTTATCATGAGAATGAATTTTAAAAGGCTCATTGTAATTGTCGTTAACTTATTGCGCACATTTTGCGCACAAGAGGCAACGGATGGAAACTCGTCAAGCAGAGAAGCAACCTAGAACTAAGGAGAAACTTCCTGACAGTTAGAACAATTAACCAGTGGAACAACCTGCCTCCAGAAGTGGTGAATGCTCCAACACTGGAAGTTTTTAAGAGACTGGACAGCCATTTGCCTGAAATGGTATAGGGTTTCCTGCCTGAGCAGGGGGTTGGACTAGATGACCTCCAAGGTCCCTTCCAAGTTACTTATTATTATTATTATTATTATTATTATTATTATTATTATTATTATTATTATTATTATTATTATTATTATTTTAACCATCATTCAGTGCAGGGTCTCTCATATTCTTCTAAAGGGAAAGAGACAGGGGTCCTTGCAGGAAAGAGGTAAAACTTTGTCATATTTATATGGCCACCCAATTCACAATCATGTAACTCTGGGCAGCATACCACAAAATTAATGTACAAATTCATATTCATATTGTTAATATTAAATACTTTAAATCAGAGGTCCCCAGCCCCTGATCTGTGGACCAGCACCAGGCTGCAGAATGCCAGAAATGAGGCCATGCAAACAAGCGAAGTCCCATCCGTGGGATGCAGGCAGCACACAAAACCACGCCCCCTTCAGTCCACAAAAAACCCTCTCTCCACGGAACCGGTCCCTGGTGCCCAAAAGGTTGGAGACTGCTGCTTTAAATTATAAAAGACAGAAAACAAAAACAAATTAAAAAGAGATTGGGTGAAGAGCAGTTGTTGATGCCAAGATGGTGGCCATCACCAATGGGCTGCCCATTTTTAGATGCAAGGTTACATTTATGTAGTCAGATCAATCAAGGGTATCTGTCTTGGAAGACTCAGTGGTACCTTCGGGATGGGGGGTGGGGGGTGAGGTGAAGCATATATCAAAATGCCAGTTGTGGCAGAAGAGCAGCAGAAGAATATAGGTCTCCATCTTCTACTTATGAGTGCCCAGAGACATGTTGGCAATTATGGACCAAGATGGGCAAAATTCCCAAGTATCTCTTCCTCAATATGTAACAGAAAACACTCCTTTCCAAGAAACAAGAAATCTGTGCTTCAGCCTTGGTTCAGGCAACCCCCCCAAATATCCCAATATGATTACAATATTTGTTGCTTTTACACCCCAAATTCACAAACAAAGGCATCGCTTAAGCTGTAAAACTTGTGTAACATCTCCTCTGATAACTACGTATATTGCATCAGTCCACGAGGCTGATTAATGCTCTGTTGTCACCAATGGTAAATCGTAGAAGGGTCTCATTTTAAATATTTCATGTGGCTGGGACAATGAGAGGGGGATGTGAGATTATAGCTTTTTATGAAACTTCCTGGGGGGAAAAAACACCCTGTTTTCCACTGGTTCTTCATTTGTCTTGTGCCTTACTAGTTGTAAACCAGAAACCAGGATTTTTATCTTTAACATTTTGTGCAGCGTATTATAATAAACCACCTCTTGCATTAGGAGAGCAGGTTGTTCACACCGTGTCTTCACAGATATTAATCAAAAAGCAGGCCGTCTACAACAGATGGCATGGGTTCTTGACAGATGTAGGGTTTTGGGGACTAACCTTTAATATACGACGCATCTTGCTGTTTCTATCCTGGTGCTTAACTAAAGTCTTGTTACAAGAAGAACGTTTATCAAAGAGTATGTGTAGTAGAGCTACAAAGAGACTAAGCTATGAACCATGAAGTTTCAATTCAACTCCGGCTTCTGCTCTTAACTCACTTGGTGGCATGGGGCAACCCGCAGTGTCAAACCTCATCCCTATCTCTATCTGTAATCCAGAAATAATAACGGTCTTCCTGGAGGTCTGTTGAAAAGGGTCACCAGCAAGCAAGTTCTCTGGGAAGTATCTGAAGTGTTTCAAAATGCATCATATTATTAGGGAGTTTTATGTCTCTCCAGTTTTCCCTCCAGGACTCAAACTGAAGATTGATCCCATGGCCCAATATTAACAAAAATGTCACAAAGAAAGCCTTGTCTTCACTTAATTATTTTCTCACAATTGACTTTTCTGTATCGCAACTTCATGTATAAAAAGGTAAAGGTTCCCCCGCACATGTGTGCTAGTCATTTCCGACTCTAGGGGCCGGTGCTCATCTCCGTTTCAAAGCCAAAGAGCCAGCGCTTGTCCGAGGACGTCTCCGTGGTCATGTGGCCGGCATGACTAGACGCCAAAGGCGCACAGAACGCTGTTACCTTCCCACCATAGTGGTTCCTATTTTTCTACTTGCATTTTTACGTGCTTTCGAACTGCTAAGTTGGCAGAAGCTGGGACGAGTAACAGGCACTCACTCTGTTACGCGGCACTCGGGATTCGACCCGCCAAACTGCCGACCTTCTGATCGACAAGCTCAGCGTCCTAACCCACTGAGCCACCGCGTCCCTTAACTTCATGTATAAGATCCCACAAAAGAAATAGTTTCAGAAATCTTTGCAAAGATACGAGGCTACAGAAATACCCGTAAAGGAGGAATGAATGCCAAAGATGGATGACTTTGTAGAAATGGCTAAGCTGACTTGCTTGCTTAAGGAGGGAGGGATCATTATTTTTACAAAAAGGCTGGAGATCCTTTTTGGACTTTCTGCCGAAAATGGATAAACCTTAATTGCTGATTTGGGGAGTTGCTGATTGAAAGGGTTTGTTTATGGGAAGAAGCAATAGGGAAAGCTGGAGATGGTAAATGCTGCAAAGAAAATGGGAAGTTGCTTCTTTAGATATCTTTATTACCATCTGGCAGACGGTACAGGATAATAAAAACAAGGACAAATAGGCTAAAAAGTAGTTTTTTATCCCAAAGCTGTAACAATATTAAATACCACTATATAGTGCAACAATGAAGTGAGTTTTTAGGGGCAGCGCAATGGTGAATAGAATGTGAAGGATGTGGGTATATAATATATGTTCTTATTTGTGGTTTTTACTTGTGTGTAGTGTGCACTGTGGACAGCACTTAATTTTGTTGTGAGTTACACAATGACAATAAAGATATCCTATCCTATCCTATCATATCCTATCTTGGAGTCCTAGTGGACAATCCCTTAAATATGAGCCAGCAGTGTGCTGCAGCTGCCAAAAAAGCCAACACAGTGCTAGGCTGCATTAACAGAGGGATAGAATCAAGATCATGTGAAGTGTTAATACCACTTTACAATGCCTTGGTAAGGCCACACTTGGAATACTGCACCCGGTTTTGGTCACCATGATGTAAAAAAGATGTTGAGACTCTAGAAAGGGTACAGAGAAGAGCAACAAAGATGATTAGAGGACAGGAGGCTAAAATATATAAGGAACGGTTGCTGGAATTGGGTATGTCTAGTTTAATGAAGAGAAGGACGAGGGGGGACACAATAGCAGTGTTCCAATATCTCAGGGGCTGCCACAAAGAAGAGGGAGTCAAGCTATTCTCCAAAGCACCTGAAGGCAGGACAAGAAACAACGGATGGAAATCTATTCTATTCTATTCTATTCTATTCTATTCTATTCTATTCTATTCTATTCTATTCTATTCTATTCTATTCTATTCTATTCCATTCCATTCCATTCCATTCCATTCCATTCCAATCCAATCCAATCCAATCTAATCTAATCTAATTTTATTTAATTTCCTCCATTTCATTTATGCTTCTCTGGATGTTTTAAACTTATGTAAAGGTAAAAAAAGTGTTTTTTTTTAAAAGAAAATTGAAAATTGTATGAACAAAACGTTTTTAGGGTTTCCAAAATTATTCCATTATCCAAGATATCATGTTACCAATATTTGTTCTTAAGCTAACCATCACTAATAAACTAATCTAAAGAAGATGACAAATCTGAACTGTCAGATTACAGTAGTTCTCAACTTACACGGTATTTGAGCCTGGAATGAGGGCCATAAAGCGTGATAGATGACTTAAGACCTGGTGGATAACAGGGTCACCACAGGACCACGTCTGATTTTACAATCTTTTTTGAGGCAGTTGTTAAGTGAATGCTGTGGCTGTTAAGTGAACCCATTTTCACCAATGGGCATTTTTTGCCGTAAACCATGAGAAAACGCTGAAAACATAGAAAATTGTGGTCACACGGCCACCAGCAAATGAGAGCTGAACACTGTGCCAAAATGCAATCACATGCCTACAGGTAGCATGTGAGGCCAGCGTAACTCCAAAAATAGTTCGTAAGTAACTCAGAGAATGTCTGTTGTAATTTCAAACAGTTGCCAAGTGGCCGGTCACTAAGCAAGGTTTACCTGTAATTGAAAATGCTTCTTGGAGGATACCCAAAAGTGCTTTTTCACAAGGTAACTGGACTTTCTTGTTTTTCTTTGAAGACATTTCAAAGATAGCAAAGTCCACATTTTGGACAGAGAGGACCTCTGGCTTGAAAGAAGGGTCAAAGAGGCCATCTAGGTCAAAACTGAACAGCCCTCTCTCAATAGAGAGAGAGGGATACGACATCATCTATTGCCAGTCTACAACACAGTCCTTTCTGCAGTTCCACGAAGGCTCCACACCCATTTGCACCACTCAGGTGACCCCAACAACACAGATACACCTCCAGGTTGCCTCAACGACTCTCTAAAAGAATGCAAATGACCAGCTGTCTGCAATCCTTCCATTCCCCACCATCCAGTCAGAGCTGAAGAAGCTTCTAGGATGAGAAGTGAAATGTCTTCAAAGAAAAATGAGAAAGTCCAGTTGCCTGACGAGAAAGCACCTTTGGGAGAACTATGACCTGGATGACTGAGAATCTCCATAGACATTCTTGGAGGACATGTCTTTCTTTAAGCCTCCTTCAATTCAAGCTTGACTGTTAGGAATTTCATGGACCCATTCACATAGATTTTTTTTTGGCAATAGTTTGTCAGTGATTGTCCATGGTCCTAGATTTCTCATTCTAACCTACAGTTATGGGTTTTTTCAGGCTGCATCCTGTGGTCATGTAAAGTACAACTAAGGTCTGAGACTGCTTTCAGGATCAACCAAAGCTAGCTAGCTTTATTCCACCTAGATGAGCAGAGAATAATGTATGGACTTTTATAGGCCAGTCTTTAGCCTTCTAGGATTAGTTGATTTTAGAAGCATAATATTTTCACCCATTTCAAATTGGTGTTAGCAAGGGGTTAAGACTACCTTAGTCTGTTAATGTGACTGCTGCTTGGACCTGTAAACTTGTGGGCAACTTATAAGGAGGTCTCTATATCTGTTTATGACGACTCTATCATTATAGAGATTTATTTGATACAGATTTAAGAGAATATTGGTAGCTTAGGGCTGAACTGTGGAGACCCTACAGTTTTACTTCACTCTGTCTTTAAATGTAGCCTAGAAATAGAAATTTTTGCCAATTTCTTGCTGAACGACACACTGATTACAGTGGCAATAGCCTGCCATGTGTGTACTTGGGGTCATGTCTTGTCGTATTTTCTAGTAATTCTTTGGTATCTACTCCCTATTGAGTTCAGCAGCCTAAGCTCTCTGATGGGGAATTGTTGTCCTACACTATTTTTATATCTTGTTTTATTGTAAGCCACTGACAGACTTCTGTAATCTCTGGTATAATAGCAGCAATAAAATCATCAGAGTAGAAATAAATGTCAATGCACTCATCTCAATGAATATTTGTCATCATATTATGCAGATATATAGCATGTATACTGAATATTCGTATGAGACTACAATACTTCCAGAGGCACAAAACCTCTGAATTTTATTATACTTAGTATCAAAGACATCCTGATTACCTGCAAAAAATTGAAAACTGAAAATGTATAACTCACTTGTAGATTAAGAAATAAGAGAATAGCTCAAAGCAAACATTCCCACAGAATTCTCTGCAATGACCATACTGACTGGGGAACTCTGATAGTTCACCTATCTGGATAACACCCTGGCTGGGAAAAACCACCTGAAAGAAACCAAAATATATCAAAAACCACATTAAAAGGTAAACTGTGACAGACTCTGAAGCCGTAGGATACCTAGTGGCGAGTGGTATAGATGTTCTTGTAGATTTTCTAGGTAGTTGAAAATAAGTAGTAGGACAAAGAATATAATAAAATAACAATATAAGGGAAATAATAGAGTGGTAAAGAGAGAAAATTATTTTGATCAGTTCGAACTACAAGTTATGGTGGTCTGTGCCATAAAACTGATTTCTTCCATAACCAAATATACTGGACATCACATCTGTCTGTCTGTCTGTAACTCTCTCTCTCTTGCTCTATCCTAAGAATGTATCAGGTATGATTTTGGACATATAATCTGAATGGTCGTATAAAGATTATATACCACTAAAAGTGAAGGGGTTTGGACTAGGAATCATATGATACATTATATTCCCTAATATTTTGTGGGGCCTCTCCTTAGTTACCATAGCCTGTCCCATTAGATCTGGCAGGGAAGGTACCATCCACCCAGGAAGGGGGGGGGTCTTTTCTGCCATGGCACCCTCCTTGTGGAACATTCTCTCACCTGAAGTTGTTTGCTCCTGTTCTGCTATTGATCAGGAAGTCCTTCAAAATCTGGTTATGGGGAATTTTGGGAACTGGACACATTCTTAGACGGCTTCACTGTGATTGATATTCTTTCTCTCTTCATGTGGTTTACATTTAAAAAAACAAAACAAAACGATAAAGATTCTTACCTTAATAATTAATTTTTATTCTTCTATGTTTTTACCTATTGGCTGTTTTATTGATTGTTATATCTACTCAGAGTTGTTGTTTTTTGTGAGTTGAATAGCCATATAAATGTGATTAACAAAACAAATATTATCTTCCTATTTGGTAAGGTCCTTAAAATCACTAAAAGCACTTAAAATCACTCTGTTTCAACAAGCTTGGATAATTGGCATACATTCATTTATTATTATTATTATTATTATTATTATTATTATTATTATTATTATTATTATTATTATTATTATTATTATCATCATTTATTGTTGGATATATTACTATCTTACTTTTTAACATATTATATTGTGGGGGTTGGCTCATTTAAACATCACCCTACAAAGTAGACCAAATCAAGGTAGCAATGCCAGGTAGTCCTAAAACTATTTCTATTAGATGGCTACAGTAACAAAATCTTTTTGTAAATATCTTCACATGGACGAGCTACTTTGGTGTAGTAGTGAAGGCATCTGGCTAGAAATTGGGTGATGGTGAATTCTAGTTCCACCTTAGGTTGGGTAACCCTGGCCAGTCACTATCTCTCAGCCCTAAGAAGAAGGCAATAGCAAACCATTCCTCCCCCCCAAAAAAATCTTATCAAGAAAAGGGATTTATCCAGGCAGTCTGTAAGAATTGTATGTGATTGAACGGAAGAAAATCTTTGTATGTGCTTACACATTTATTATCTGTGTGTGGTGTCTTAGTAAAAGAGCTTTCATCTCTCCATCAAGGTCATCCCCTATCAACATCAAGAGTTTGTTAAATTGGAGTAATTTATAAATGATACAAAATAAAATGGATAAATAAATGTTTCAAGGCTCTTTTCTGAATAATAAGCCAGTATTCACAACACCATAGCCTTTCTGCCAGTTTTAATGCCAGATATATTTCACACTGTCCCTCCCACCATCGCACTTCAATTCATATAGTCATGGTGTTCCTTGAACTCTTCCTTTACTAGATAAAATTTGGAAGAGGGAAAAAAAGACAGTATTCCAGGGCCCAAAAACTAGAATAAAGAAATGGGGGAATGGGGGTATTACCATCCCAATAGCTCTGACAAACATCTGGAATTACCACAAAAGGCCAGGGAAATCCAAGCAAAAGTAATAGAGGAGTTTGAGAGTCAGGTTGTTTCTGTAAAAAAAAAACAAAAATATGTTTCTGACCCAGAATATGTATTAGACCTTGGGTTTAGGTTGCTGTGTATGAATTAGGGAGTCAGTGCAAGTTATGAGACTCTGTCTGGTTTTTCTCAGACTAGCAAAGAAAGCTCTTTTTTCACAGCTTAGAATTACCATAAATAAAGTAACTTCCCAAAATCTGCTCAGCCTTAAACTTTGAAAGCTGCCATGATAGAAAATATGTAACAGCCTTGTAAAAGACCAATATCATGGATGCCCCCTCTATAGATGAGGTACTCCAAAAGGAGTGGGCCCATCACAGAGTGTCTCCTTTCCAGGAGACACCAAATACAGATACAGTAATCCTCAAGTGATGTCCAGTTGCTTAGCAACTGTTCGAAGATACAACAGACTCTCCCCCACCTCTCAAAAAAATCTACCTATGGCCAATTTCAAAGTTATAATGGCTTCATATACCCCACTGCTACGTGACTGCATCTTGGCCATTTGGCAACCATCCCGACTTTTTGGCCATTTACAGTGTCCCACAGTCATGTGACTGCGATTTTTAACTTGTTTCTGCCAGTTTCTGGTGTTTACTTCTGCTTCCCAGCAAAGCCACCCATAGGATAAAATGGGCCTGTTTAATGACTGTGGTGTTCACCTAACAACCGCTGTAAGAAAGGTAACAAAACTGGACATGGGCATGTGGTGACCTGCTTAATGACTGCAATGTGTTATGGCCGTAATTTTAGGCACAACTATGGCCGTACGTTGAGAATTACCTATAGTTTTAAGGTAGTCCATCCATACTAGGAAGTTGGAAGTCGTTTTTGTGGGCTTCTCTAGAGGGATCAAATGGGATAAGAGATGCCATGCTTATCATGACATCATGCAGATTACTTGAACAGTGTCTGGGATGTCACTGTGGCTTGTAATAGAGACATCTTCCTGCAGTGAATGCTGTGGCTGGCTGAAACCATGGAACTGAAATAGTCCCTCTCCTGCATTGTGGGGAAAAGAACCCATTGTTTTCACATGCTAGCCTGTGAAGAAAGTACATTGTATGTATTTCTAACCTTAAGAGCTTGGCTGAAATTTGGAACCTGTATGTAGGAGCTAGAATCAGAGACCTTGCTATGTTAAAAAGCCAGTCTTAACCAGAATTTGCTGATATGATAGTTACTCCAGAGGCAAGATTCTCCCACTTGTGTTTATTAACACAGGAAGTCCACTTGACAGGAAATGCATACTGAAACTCTGGCATAACATAACATAAATAATAATGTTATTGTGCCTCAATAACTGTCTGGTTTGGCACAGTAACCAAACAGGACAGGTAAAGACCTCAATGGTTAGGACTGCAGGGGGAAAAATCGCAACTAGCCTGCCTCACAAGCCAGAAAAAGGGCTGAGAAAATATCTACAGACCCCTCACATCCCCAACATAATCTTATTCAACTTCTTCCCTCAAGGCGACGCTATAGGGCATTGCACGCCCAAACAACCAGACACAAATCTCCATACTATCGCTCTTCTGAACATTTAATTCCCACAGCACTCTCTCATTTTTCATCTTTTCTCATCTTCTCATCTTTCTACTATCTTCTCCTATTGGTTTCTTATGATTTAACAATTGTTGTTTGTAACTTAAGATTAACAATTGTAACTATAATTATGACCTATGACCTATTACTTGTTGTTTATATGTACACTGTGGGCTTATGCACCTGAGACAAATTCCTTGTGTGTCCAAGGCCTATAAAGAATTCTATTCTATTCTATTCTATTCTATTCTATTCTATTCTATTCTATTCTATTCTATTCTATTCTATTCTATTCTATTCTATTCTATTCTATTCTATTCTATTCTATTCTATTCTATTCTATTCTATTCTATTCTATTCTATTCTATTGTTCCATTCCATCCCATTCTACTCCACACCACACCACTCCATTCCATTCTAATAAATGATAGGCCGTTCAAGGAGAGATTCATTTTCCAATAGTTGCTGATGTTCAAACCCTATTTTAAAGTGGTATGCAAAAATCCACGTCCAATGGCCTTGTCATTCTTCTTCTGAACAGAGCCAGTATTATACAATCGGATTAGAAAAATATAGCACCTTGAACGTAAGGACTTTGCTAAGTTACACATTCAACCTTGTATAATAGCCTCCTGCATGAATTATTAAGCTGGAATGCATTGTTAAGAAGCTGTCCCTTAGTTAAATAAATTCCGCCAGGCATGCATCGTGGCACATAAAGATGGTAATAAACTTTTGGAGGGTGCATTAATGGAAAGAATGACAACCAGGTTGGGAGCCCCATGTCACAGTTGATTAGTTACCATGCAGACATGCTTCCAGAAAGAGCTGGAACAAAAGGATAGCGTCAGTGCATATTGTGTTGCTGAGACAGATACAAGGATGTTGACAAAAAGTCCAGATGATGTTCTTATGTTTGTCCCAATGCCATAAGAAACAGGTGAACTTTCGATCACTCTATCACGGTCAACTATCTTGACATTTTGACCAAACCTTTTGGACAGACCAACAGTTTATCTGATCAAACAGCATTAGCTCAGTTATATAACTCAGTTATATAACTGAACTAATGCTGTTTGATCAGATAAACTTCTTCTGGCTGAAATCAGCAGTATTTTGCATATAAAGAATGATCTCCAATATTGAGGTTTTTTCTTCTTTTCAACATTTTTAAATGTCTGTGGATGCAAGAAAAAGTACTCTAAAGGATGCATTCTAATTATAAGTTCCTTGTCTGCTGCCGGCACCTTTGGATTTTTACATATACTCACTGATTCCTTTGGATAAGTAATTTTTTTTATATGTATGATTAATGCCATTCAATGGACATGGCAATTTAAATTCCATTCAACTTCTTTTTCATTCTCCATGGAAATGCTCTTTCTTTGCGGTTATGAAACAGGAAGTCATACAGAGCAACTCAGTTTTATTTGTATTCAAGCAAGCATTTCCACAAAAACAAAAAAAAAACCAAAAACCCTTGGCTCCCAGAAGTAAATACTGCATCTGGCCAATTTTTAAAAGAGTATGAAATGGCTAATTTTGTAATCCTTTTGGCAACAGGATTCATCAATCACTGAAGTATGAACTGTACAGTCTTGGAAAAGATAACGCTTGCTGTTAATAAAGAATTGGGAGACTAAAACTGAAGAAATTGATAGCATAAGTACACAACAGAAGTCTAACCCAGGGGTCGTCAACTTTTCTGGATTGGCGGCCTGGTGGGAAAGGGAGGGAACACTCCACAAATGGGCTGCTAGCACCGGTGCACGGCTCACGGCTTGCCTACAACTAGCGAGAGGCTCTTGGCTCGCCTAGCACAGGGGGTCCCCAACCTCCAGTCTGTGGACCAGTACTGGGCTGCAGCATACCAGCAACCGGTCCACACAAACAAGCAAAGCCCCATCTGCAGGATGCAGGCAGCACACAAAGCCACGCCCCCTCCAGTCCACGGAAAAACCTCTCTCCACAGAACCGGTCCCTGGTGCCCAAAAGGTTGGGGACCTCAGGCCTAGCACTAGTGTGAGGCTCATAGCTCAGCTAGCACCGGCGTAACGACAGGGGGTGAGCGCACACATATGCACGTGTCCATTGGCCATCCACTCACGCAGCCTGGTGGCCAAGAGGCCATGGCCCGGTAGTGGGCTGTGGCCCATAGGTTGGTGACCTCTGGTCTAATCAACTCCCTTATATGTAACATATCACACAGCATGCCTAGCTAAGGTACTTAGAATATGGTTTTTAAAGAAAAAGAGAAACTTAAAAAAATATTAGAACAATCCAAACAGCAATAAATCATAGATGTTCCAAAGCATACTATATTTTTTAAGTAATGTAATGTTAACTAAAATGTTTATATTAACATATATTATATTAATTATATTTTAATCGCTCCTTAATTAGCACCTGGGGAAATGAGGAAAAGAGGAAAAAAGAGATAAACTATTAGAATGCTTCTTCTCTTTTTTGCTGTTGTTTTGCCTTTTTTATAAAAGTTTTACTCTAGGATAAAGCTTATTTTATGTACGTATGTAATCTTTTCCTTTCCCCCCCCTTTTTGATTTTGCTGTTTTTATATATTTAATTAATCAAACTAACCACATCTGAAAACGGTTCTAGCAAAAAAGGCCTCGCATTGCAGAACAGTAAGACGAATGTTTGGAAATTAATCTTCAGATGGACCAGCCTTGGTTAATCTCAAAAAAACAAAACCAACAAAAAAGGAAAAAACAGGAATGGACATGGTTAATATTTGGATAGGACATTACAGGAAATCTGTGACTATCCTGGGAAACTTAAAAATATATTTAGCAAAAGTCCGTGGGGCACCACTCCACCCTACTGCCATGAAAACTTCAAAGGCTGTATCAAGCACAATGTCTGGGAGACCTTACCTCTGCCTCTCCTTATTTCGTAAATCAAGGATAGATAAGATTTCAGACTTAAGAAATGTATGGCAACTCAAGCCTTGGGGAACATGGCATATTTTGGTTGCCACCATATAAAAAAGAAGTTGAGACTCTAGAAAGTGTGCAGAGAAGAGCAATGAAGATAATTAGGAGACCAAAGGATAAAACGTATGAAGAACGGTTGCAGAAATTGGGTATCTCTAGTTTAATGAAAAGAAGAACTAGGGATGATATGATGGCAGTGTTCCAATATCTAAGGGGCTACCACAAAGAAGGGGGGGCTGTCAATCTATTCTCCAAAGCAGCCGAAGGCGGGACAAGAAGCAATGGATGGAAACTAATCAAGGAGAGAAGCAACCTAGAACTAAGCAGAAATTTCCTAAGAGAACAATTAATCAGTGGAGCGATTTGCCTCCAGAAGTTGTGGGTGCTCCAACACTGGAGGTTTTTAAGAAGAGATTGAACTATCATTTGTCTGAAATGCTTGAACATGGGTTGGACTGGAAGATCTGCAAGGTCATTTTCAATTCTGTTATTCTGAACACATTGACACATTCACATTATAGGTAGGCCTCAACTTATGACCGTAACAGACCTTTGTAACCAACCAGATCCATTTTTATAATCTTTTTTGCAACTATCATTAAGTGAACACATTGCCAGCTGGGCCATTTTTGCCCAAAATTGGAAGTAGATGTTGATTTTTGGCAAAAATGTCTAGAGTTGTGGTCACGTGAACCACGGGGTGCTGCCAATGGTCATACATGTGGGCCAGCAGCTGAGCATCCGAAATGCAGTCATGTGACTGCAAGGGGGCAATCACTGAAACTTTGGAACCAGGTCATAATTATAACTTCAAACAGCCCCTGACAGGTCATAAATTGAGAACTACCTGTAGCTTGAAGTGAGAAGGGTATAGCAATAGCACTTAGCACTTAGCTTCACAGTGTTTTATATTCCTCTCTAAGTGGTTTACAGTCAGCATTATTGCCCCCAATAATCTGGGTCCTCATTTTACCGACTGATGGAAGGCTGAGTCAACTATGAGCTGGTAAGAATTGAAGGAATCGAACTCCTGGCAGTGAGAGCAGAGGTAGCCTGCAATACTGCATTCTAACCACTGCGCCACCATAGCTCCGGAGCGGATCCCCCTTGACCACAGGCAATTACAAGCACTCTCTCTCTCTCTCTCTCTCACACACACACACACGCACACACACACACAAAGTTTTATTTTCCTGAAAAGATCCAGGACCTCCTGGGTGCTAGCACCGATTCCCCTTTAGATCAGATATTGGCAGCCAGAGTTCTGCATGGGGGTTTTAAACCCCCCTGAAAATACACCAGCCATGTTTTCACAAAATGCAACTCTCCATGGCTTGGGTCCGGGATATTTGAGGGAACACCTCCTGCCAGCATCAAGTTCCCTTCGTCCAGTGCGCTCCCACAGGGAGGGTCTTCTCAGGGTGCCGCCGGTAAAAGATTGCCGGCGGATAACACCCAGGGGGAGGGCCTTCTCTGTGGGTGCGCCTGCCCTCTGGAACCAGCTGCCCGTGGAGCTTAGGACCGCCCCTGACCTTCGTTCATTCCGCCGGGACCTGAAGACCTGGCTCTTCGAGCTCTCCGGCCCAGGCTGAGAATTTTTAACTGGGGTTTTTATTTAAGGGATAATTTAATCTTTTTTTAAATTGTTTTTTAACTTTTGTATTTTGTACTGTTTGATTTTAAATACCCTGTAAACCGCCCTGAGTCCTTCGGGAAAGGGCGGTATATAAATTTAATAAAATTAAAAAATTAATTAAATTTCCAAGCTCAGTTCTTTCCCACCAACATGTCCAACTTTAAACACAGAGAAAATGAAGTGGGAAGGAGAACCAGCAACCCACCCTAGACATGGGATATGAAGGTGGGAAGAGAAATGGAATTTTAATCTCAAAGGCACAGCGTCAACATTTTCTCTTTTCAGGAAGAACGGCTCTCCACCATGCTAACAATATGCCAACAATGTCCCCGTGCTTCTCACTTGTGTGTGATCTGAAAGGAAGGGGGGGGAAGTATCCCAGATAGGAAAAACATACTCGCATTTGATCTGACTGATATGAAATCATCCTCTATTGCAATTTTTAACAAACATGGTTAGACCTCGGTCCCAGAAATAACAAACAACAAGGAAGGGTACAGCTGTCTGTCTGTCTGTCTGTCTGTCTGTCTGTCTGTGTGTGGGGGGGGGGAATGCTGGTTGAAGATAATGGAAACTGTAGCCCTCCACATGAAAGTCATCAGAACTGCCAAGCTTCCTTTTCAGCTTAGTACCATTTCTATCAGAAGTACTGCAAGAAAAGAAAAGAAAAAAGCAAAAAGGTGTAATTTTTCAGAGAAGTTTGCCATGTCCCCTTCCTTTGCAAAGGTGAGCAAGCATTCGGCACTATGAAACCTCAACGTCTCTTTAGGGAAGGGGAGCCAGCTACTTGCAATGGGTTGTTGTTGGATCAGACATGGCAGTTTCCTTACAGCCACATCCTGTAAAGAGCAAACCACCATCCCTTGTAAATCTGTTACTTTTTAGAAATGCATCTGCTTGTGGCAATTGGGAGAAGGACGTCCATCTGTGCTTTGCAAACCTCTTTACAAGCTTCCATGCAAGGAGGGGGCTGACAGCTCCCTTGGTGGCCCCCTGACCACCAATTTGTGCAACTTGCCAGCTGTTCCTTTCACCGGCTTTCTCTCCGTTATTATTCTCCAGGAGGGGAGTCCAAATGGGAAACAGAGAGAGGATAAAAGATTGGAAAAATGGGGAGGTTTTGACTGGGGGTGGGAGGGAGAAGAGGAGCTGTTCTTCCTTAGCTTAGTTGGGCAATTGGTTCTTCGAGAAATGGACTCTTGGAGGAATCAGGAGGAAAGATACAGCAGAATGAAATTTGGGGAGAATGGGTGTACTGCACCTACCTGGTTTTTCTTTGCATAATTCTAGAAAAGCGTGCACGTTTAAGCAGTTTTTACAACATCCTGTTTCTGATCTGGAGTTAAAAGGAGAAAAAGCTAAAGGAAACAAACTTAGATCCACACGAGTCAGCCAGCAGGATTTCCATAATGAACATAGCCAAAGTAATGCCGTTAATTACATTAACATTAAAGTATTCCGCTCAAAGTGGAAAGCTGGTAGGAAATAAAAGAAACACCCCCCCCCCCAATCCTTTCATAGGGAGGAGGCATAATTTCTCTTTGAAGCAGAAATCCTTCACTTACCATGAACCTCATCAAGGCTTCACTGTGGAAATGTCCATATATGGAATTGGAATGCTAGCACTTTCAGCTTCAGCAAAAAAAAAAAATAGAGGGAAACTTGAACCTGTTTATCTTTTCTCTAATACAAGGTTCCCCAACCCCCGGTCTGTGGACTAGTACTGGGCCCGTGGCATGCCAGCAAACAGGCTGTGCAACAACAACAAAAAAGTGAAGCCCCATCCGTGGGATGCAGGCAACACACAAAACCACGCCCCCTCCGGTCCGCAGAAAAAACTTTCTCCATGGAACTGGTCCCTGGTGCCTAAAATGTTTCAGGTCACAAGCAACGGTCATCTTACAACCTCTTATCTAGCGTTGTCCTGGGGTACGATTAAAAAAAAGAGTCAAGCAACAGTTTTGAATGCCCCGTGATGGTCACCCTTTTTACTTTTTTGACGCACATTAACTGGCTAACTGGCAGCAGAGGCTTTCCTAGCACAAGTTCAACATCTCAGTCAGACGATGCTTCTAAAGATGGACGTCATACTAGCCAAACTTCACAAAACCACAAAGGCATGACCCAACTCCAGATGCCACAGAATAATCTTTCCCAAGAAATCAAGATAGCTCCCAGAAACCAGTCTACTAGGCAGGGCAAGGCACTTTTTCTGTTTACAAAGGCACAAACCTCTTCTCCCATGTTTTTTGTTTTCGTTCAAGGTATACTTTCACTTCCAGGTCTAAAACAAGGTCCACGGCAAGATAGTGGTGCCGTTTAGCAGTAGAAAACAGCGAAGTCTAACATCCTGCACAGCCAGCCATCCCACTTCATGGGCCAGCCAGATCCACGATTTCTGAAATAACTGATCCACAGAAAGGCAACAGGCCTCATTCATTCCTGGTTCCAGAACTCCATTCTCCTCGAATCATTTAAAGAAAAATCATTCCCCCTCAGAGCTGAGTTTCTTCTTTCAGATCTTTTCTTTAGATAATAAGGTAAAGGTAAACGTTCCCCCGCACATGCGTGCTAGTCGTTTCCGACTCTAGGGGCTGGTGCTCATCTCCGTTTCAAAGCCGAAGAGTCAGCGCTTGTCCGAGGACGTCTCCGTGGTCATGTGGCCGGCATGACTAGACGCCAAAGGCGCACAGAACGCTGTTACCTTCCCACCGTAGTGGTCCCTATTTTTCTACTTGCATTTTTTACGTGCTTTCGAACTGCTAGGTTGGCAGAAGCTGGGACGAGTAACAGGCACTCACTCTGCTACGCGGCACTCGGGATTCAAACTGCCGACCTTCTGATCGACAAGCTCAGCATCTTAACCCACTGAGCCACCGCGTCCCCTCTTTAGATAATAGTTGGGGGCTATACGCTCTTCTCGAGCCAAAAGGAAAAATTATTCTAGTACAGCTTTCCTCAACTTTGGCAACTTTAAGATGAGGGGCGTTCAACTCCCAGAATTCCTCTGGCAGCAAATTCTGCTTGGTCCATTTCTCTCTCTTTCTCTCTCTCTCACACACATGTGAAAATGATACTGGTGCCAAGACAGGCCTCTGAGTATATAGACATCTGCAAGAAGACAGCTGATATCATGATTGTATGAAACTGTCATTTTATTAATGTTGTTAATGCAAATAGGAAAATTATGATCTGATCATAGCAAGCATTTGGCTTTTCCCCTGTGACAAAGCCAAGGAAGGTTATATAAAGTCACAGGGATTGGATAGACAGAAACTGCAAAGCAACTGCTATACACACAGACTGCAAGCAATAGAGGTGGGGGACCTATAAAAAGAAAAGCAGATTCTGGAAATTGGCTGAGTCAAGAATTGAAATGTTGGAAATCCCTTCCAAAGCTAATAAACATTTTACAGTTAACCATAAGATTGATTACATGCACATGGCATGACCAGCCCTTGGACCAGCTAAAGAATCCACCTGAAACAAAATAGTCTGGGAATACTATTTTAAGATTCTTCAGAAATGGATACATACAAAAAACTAATTAAAGACTATATGTTTGAATAAGAAATAATGTTTCTTTCGGAGCAAGATAGGCGTTTATAGAAGCCCCATTTAATAATTTGATTCCTACAGTGGGTGAATGGTTGCAAAACATCTTCATCAACGATTTGGATGAGGGGATAGATGGGGAACTCATCAAATTTGCAGACGACACCAAGCTGGCAGGAATAGCCAATACTCCAGAAGACAGGCTTAAGATACGGGAGGATCTGGACAGACTTGAACATTGGGCGCTATCTAACAAAATGAAATTCAGTGGTGAACAAAGTAAGCTTCTACATTTAGGTAAGAAAAAAAATGCACAGGTATAGTATAGGTGGTACCTGGCTCAATAGTAATAACTGTGAGAGGGATCTCGGAGTCCTAGTGGACAATCACTTCAATATGAGCCAGCAGTGTGCTGCAGCTGCCAAAAAAGCCAACACAGTGCTAGGCTGCATTAACAGAGGGATAGAATCAAGATCACGTGAAGTACTAATACCACTTTACAATGCCTTGGTAAGGCCCACGCTTGAAATATTGCATCCAGTTTTGGTGGCCACAATGAAAAAAAGTTGTTGAGACTCTAGAAAGATTGCAGAGAAGAGCAACAGAGATGATTAGGGGACTGGCGGCTAAAACTTAGAAGGAACAGTTGCTGGAATTGGGTATGTCTAGTTTAATGAAGAGAAGGACAAGGGATGACACGATAGCAGTGTTCCAATATCTTAGGAATTGCCACAAAGAACAGGGAGTCAAGCTATTCTCCAAAGCACCTGAAGGCAGGACAAGAAGCAACGGATGGAAACCAATCAAGGACGGAAGCAACCTGGAACTAAGGAGAAATTTTGTGAACAAATAATCAGTGGAACAACCTCCCTCCAAAAGTTGTGAATGCTCCAACACTAGAAGTTTTTAAGAAGAAACTGGACAGCCGTTTGTCTGAAATGGTATAGGTTTTCCTGCCTGAGCAGGGGGTTGGACTAGAAGACCTCCAAAGTCCCTTCCAATTCTATCATTCTATTCTATTCTAAAAGTTTATGATTGTTGCAGTGTCCTGGGGTCACGTGATCACCTTTTACGGCCTTCTGATAAGCAAAGTCAACAAAGAAGCCAGATTCACTTAAGAACTGTGTTACTATCTTAACAACTGCAGTGATTCACTTAACCACTGTGGCAAGAAAGGTGGCAAAATGGGGCAAAATTCACTTAACAAATGTTTCGCTTAACCACAGAAATCTTGGGCTCAATTGTGGTCGTAGGTCAAGGATTATCTGTATTTCCTATCAGCTGTCACGCATAATAAACAGAAAATGTCAGTACAGTGATCCAGCTCTAAACAATCTCACAACAAGCTGTAGTGGCAATTGCACACAATTTTGTGACATCTCTAGAAGTCCTTGTTGACTTATCTCCTAGAAGGAAAAGGACACAGAGGTTGTCGTTTTGACGTTCACAATGATTGCGTGGAAGTGGCATAATTAAATCCTTAGGCCCAGGTAAGTAAAAGTGGACAAGGATGTGGCCAGCAGTTTGAATGTGCCATCCACCAAGGGCAAAAATACTTTGTCAACATGATAATATTGGGACCGGTTTCTATCTTTAAGCTGCTCTGGGTTTGAAGCGGAAGTTGTTGGAGGGCTTGAAAAAGATAAGCCACTGCAGTAAAATAATCTATAAAAAAGTAAAGGTAAAGGTTCCCCCGCACATGCGTGCTAGTCGTTTCCAACTCTAGGGGCCGGTGCTCATCTCCGTTTCAAAGCCGAAGAGCCAGCGCTTGTCTGAGGACGTCTCTGTGGTCATGTGGCCGGCATGACTAGACGCCAAAGGCGCACGGAACACTGTTACCTTCCCACCGTAGTGGTCCCTATTTTTTTACCTGCATTTTTGCGTCCTTTCGAACTGCTAGGTTGGCAGGAGCTGGGACGAGTAACAGGCGCTCACTCTGTTACGTGGCACTCGGGATTCGACCCGCCAAACTGCCGACCTTCTGATCAACAAGCTCAGCAGCCTAACCCACTGAGCCACTGCGTCCCATAAAATAATCTATAGTGGTTGCTAAACATATTTTTTAATAAAATCCTACATGCTTTAAAAAACTGTAGATGTTTTATTTTTAAAAAAGAGCAATGAATATTGATTGCACTGTCTGTTCCTTTTTACCCGTTCAGTAGGCGATTCTTAATTTGCAAAATTGAAAAGGATTTGTGTTGATCGCAGCAAAAATCTCACCTAGTACTAAGCAGTGGGGATTTTTGAGCACTATGTCAGCAACACAGATTTTTAACTGCCTAAGCTTATATACTTTTTTAAATGTCTTTTTTTTACTGTATAAGCTAATTATGCCATTATTAGTACAGGTGCAATGTGGATTGCCGATAATGGGTTTTACTAAGAAATAATTATAACCCTTCCCCATAGAGGTCTGGCTTTTGCTTTCAGGAACCCAGATATATATTAATAGCTGTTTGTTTTGAACTTGGACATAACTTCTTAGTAAGCCCTAGTCTGAAGGCAAATAATTGATTCCTGTTGATTTCATGGACATGGCCAGATATTTTTTTTCCTTAGCAGCAACAAAGAAATATTTTCCTATTGTCTCTTTCCAGGGTGCTTTTTTCCACTTCAAAGTCTTGTCTTACAGCCTGATTTTTCCAGACAACCATCCAACTTCATACCAAGGCAGATCTTGCTTAACTTTGTAAATCAGCTATGTTCAGCTATAGTAGACTGCCAGGCTCTGTATAAGCGTACACTTTTGAACAATGATTTTCAACTGTGGCAACTTTAAGGTGGGTGGAGTTAAATGTCCACACATCTAAAAGTTGCCAGAGTTGAAAAATACTGCTCTAGAAGGAAATTTGGGAGTGGTGAACAATTCTTATATTTTTTTTTTGTAGAAGAAGACGACACGATGTAGGTGTACTTTATACTCCAAGAATACAAATTTATTTTCTTTAAATCTAACTTTTTTGGTAGAAATATAACCTAGACAGCATACTAAAAAGCAGAGACATCACCCTGTCAACAAAAGTGCATATGGTCAAGGCTATGGTCTTCCCAGTTGCAATGTATGGCTGTGAAAGTTGGACCATAAGACAGGCTGAGCGCCAGAGAATTGAGGCCTTTGAACTATGGTGCTGGAGAAGACTCCTGGGAGTTCCTTGGACTGCAAGGCGATCAAACCGGTCAGTCCTAGAGGAGATCAACCCTGACTGCTCTTTAGAAGGCCAGATCCTGAAGTTGAAACTCAAATACTTTGGCCACCTAATGAGAAGGAAGGACTCACTGGAGAAGAGCCTAATGCTGGGAAAGGTTGAGGGCAAGAGAAGAAGGGGACGACAGAGAATGAGGTGGCTTGAGGGAGTCACTGAAGCAGTGGGCGTGAGCCTAAATGAACTCCAGAAGATGGTAGAGGACAGGAAGGCCTGGAGGAATGTTGTCTATGGGGTCACAATGGGTTGGACATGACTTTGCAACTAACAACAACAACATAGCCTTGATAATGTTCTGATGTCATCTTTCCTCCCTTGATAATTCTTTGAAAATACTGACTTTCTCGCAGATAGTTATAATCTATATGTTTGCAACCTCTTAATGGTCCATATTCTCAAAGCTGCATATTAACAATTAAATATATTGCTGCATTTCCAAGCTAGCAACACTGCACTCCGGGAAGGGCTAACAAGCAATTCCACATTTCAAAATACAGGTAGTATCTACCTGGACATGAAGATGATCTCAGGAAGTCCTCTTCTAAGTCCCCTCACCAAAGGAGGAGATGTTGGTCTCTTCAAGTGAAACATTTTTCAGCAGTGGATCGCCCTTTTATGGAGCTCCTCGCCCAGAGAGGCGTGCCCATTTTGGCATGATTTCTATTTTTCCAGGCTTTTTAATTGGATTCTAATTGTGTTTTCATTCATAATGTTTTAGATTACAAATGTCTTGCTGTTTGCCTAGCTTACATATGTTCTCATTTTGCATTTAGTTGTTTTTTTTATTATATACGTTGTAGTTCAAATTGTGTTTTTAGAGTGTTCCATTGTAAACCACCAAAGAGCTTCAGCTACTGAGCAGCTTAAAAATTGCAATATATAAATAAATTAAAGAGTTGATGATTTGATGTCTCCCCTGAATGGGATGAAACCAAGGCATTCTTTCTTTTACCTATTTACTTTTATGCGTTGCAAAGCAATTATTCTGTCATTTGTAAATATCTGTTGCTTTGTTCTGCTTTTAGCATGCAGTCTTCACTGCAGTTGCAAAAAACCGGAGGAGACTCACTGTAAGCATTCCAGTTTTTCACTAAGAAAATAATTATCTGGATTCCCTCCAGTTGCTGGTTTTCTTTTGAGAAAGATTTTTACACCACGCGACATACAAAAATAGAAGAGGCAGCCTAGGCCTGGTCTACCACCATTCAGTCAGAACTGAAGAAGCTTCTTGGATCAGAAGCGAAACAAGTTCAAGGAAAGACAAAGTCCCATTGCCTTTTGAAAAAGCGCCTTTAAGATTGCAATCTGAGATGAGCGAAAGGACCCAGATTGTTGGGGGCAATTAAGCTGACTTTGTAATAATGCCGCTTGGGGTGTGTGTGAAAGCCCTAATAAGCAGGTATATACGGTACATAGAATGAAGGCTACTGCTAAGCTTGTAAGCCGCCCTGAGTCTTTGGAGAAGGGCGGGATATAAATGGAATTAAAATAAAAAATAAAAATAAAAAACCTGTATGTAAATATTACAAATTCTCTTGAAAGCTTACTATTTTGAAATGAAATTCCCTACATGTGATTTTTACATAACTAAATAGAACTTCAAGGATGTGCCTAGTGACTTTGGGAGGGAGAAATGGATCTTTGATCTTATATTTGTCAACGGCAACAAGACTGTTGTGTGCATAAAAATGGAAGGACATTTCAATTCCCACTATGGACGAATGGCTACAGAAGCTGATAGAGTTGGCAGAGATGGCTAAATTGACTGTTTTGATTAAAGAAAAGAATATAAGTACTTTTCTTTTTACATGGAGGCCCCTTCTGGACTTTGTGTTTGAGGTGGAAATAAATGAAACTTTGATTTTGGGTTTCACTGATTAGATTGATTTGTTGTTATAGAAATGGCTAGTTTCTACTGTAATGTATTGGGATTTTACTTAAACTGTTTCATATGTCTGTTTGAATGCTGCTTAAGGTTTCTCAATTGGTGTGTCTGTGTAACGGTCACTGACTTGCCAGACTTGCTGTCTCCAAGAAGATCATTGGATGATTTGGGGTGGGAATGGGTTCCTTTAAACCTATTGGCTGCCGCCTAGTGGCCAACCATATAAGTAGCTGCGCAGAAGCCTCTGTTTCAGTTCTGTTCCTGTTTGCCTCAATAAAGCAATGTTCCTGTTTGCAACCTCTCATCTCGCTTACTGCTTCCAAAGAACTCACTACACAACATATACTATTATGGAAAAGTAAAAAAATGGAGGCTCAATGTAAATACTTCATTCTACTGCAACAGAGGAAGTCAGAAGTCAATGCTTTTTTTTTCTTTTTCCCTTCTTCCCCTCATTTTTCTTTCCCTTTTTCCTCCCTACTGTGTCCTACTATTTGCTGTTGTATTTTGTATTTTACTCTATAATCTAATAAAAGTTTTTAAAAAAGAATATTCCTAGTAACATCAGACTTGTGTGTAATATGAACTTTATTTTTGCAGAGGTGGCAACACCAACTCCTGGTTAAGAAATGTTGCGGGGGGGAGCTTTTAATATTAGGGATAGTAAAGGATGTCAGCTACAGTTCATCTTTGTAACCATAACATTAAAACATGTTAAAAACAGTATGTCTAGAAATGATATAATAATAATGAGCCACAGTGGTGCAGCGGTTAGAATGCACTATTGTAGGCTAACTCTACCCACAGCCTGGAGTTCGATTCTCACCAGCTTGAGGTTGACTTAGGCTTCCATCCTTCCAAGGTCAGTAAAATGAGGACCCAGACTGTTGGGGGCAATATACTGACTCTGTAAAGCCCTTAGAGAGGGCTGTAAAGCATTGTGAAGCGGTATATAAGTCTAAGTGCTCTTGCTCTTGCTATATGTTCTTATTGCTGAAGTTGTAAGAGCCATGTTTGAGCAGAGATCTGTTGTATACTTGATCAAAAGGAAAAGAAGACGTGAAGTACATCCTTAACAATTACAGTACCAGCTATAAATCACAATGAAGTGAAGACATGTACATTTTTTAAAAAGAAAAACTGATTCCGATTTGTCATGGTTTCTATCAACCACAGCAATTATACATTCTCTGTATTCCCAAAGCCGAGTTAAGAATCACTAGATTTATGAGCCTTGGTGGCGCAATGGGCTAATGCCTCCTTAAGTAACACCAGCTGCCTGCAATTAGTGCAGGTTCGAGTCCCACCAGGCTCAAGGTTGACTCAGCCTTCCATCATTCCGAGGTAGGTAAAATGAGGACCCAGATTGTTGGGGGGCAATAAGCTGACTTTGTAATAATGCCGCTTGGGGGGGGGAAGCCCCAATAAGCAGGCATATACATAGAATGAAGGCTATTGCTAAGCACATTGGTTTGTGCTTAAATTGTAAGCCGCCCTGAGTCTTCGGAGAAGGGCGGGATATAAATGGGATTAAAAAAAAAAAGTCACAAAATTAGGAAGGAGTCTTCTGTTTAACAGCACACTTGAACTCCTCTTTCTAGAAGTCCGTTATAACATCTAGATATTAGCTATTGTAATTTTTGTTAAATTTGCTTCATCTATTTTTATTTCCTACAGACATTAAGTAATGTAATGGAGATCTTAATATTAAGTAATTGGCTCAAGAATGAAATTATTTTTGTTGTTGTTAGCTGCGAAGTCGTATCCGACCCATCGCGACCCTATGGACAACGTTCCTCCAGGCCTTCCTGTCCTCTATCTTCTTCTAGAGTCCATTTAAGCTCACACCTACTGCTTCAGTGACTCCAACCAGCCACCTCATTCTCTGTCGTCCCCTTCTTCTCTTGCCCTCAACCTTTCTCAGCTTTAGGCTCTTCTCCAGTGAGTCCTTCCTTCTCATTAGGTGGCCAAAGTATTTGAGTTTCAGCTTCAGGATCTGGCCTTCTAAAGAGCAGTCAGGGTTGATCTCCTCTAGGACTGACCGGTTTGATCGCCTTGCAGTCCAAGGGACTTGCAGGAGTCTTCTCCAGCACCAGAGTTCAAAGGCCTCAATTCTTTGGTGCTCGACCTTTCTTATGGTCCAACTTTCACAGCCATAGATTGCAACTGGAAGACCATAGCCTTCACTATACGCACTTTTGTTGGCAGGGTGACGTCTCTGCTTTTTACTGTGCATGAAATTATTATTATATAACTAATACTTTGATATGAATTGCAGGTTTTTTTTATCTTATACTAATTTATATTCTGGATGAAAAGTTAAATAATCATCCTTGTAACACAGACATCCTAAATGGCAATTAATATTACTATATTTTTTCTATTTTCTCTTTTTGTAGAATCTTAATAAGTTTAAACATATTATATGAACATCATTGAAATCTGTATTAAAATAATATAATGTCTCATGATTCAAAACATTACAGTGAAAAGAAGAAAAATTCTGAGGACAGTACAATTTACATGTTTAAATTTATATTCATATTTTTAAATGTGATCCCTGCAATATACATCTTTATCTCATACACAGCAAATTAGCAATTTCTCTATTAAGCAGGATTAGTTTCCAGCCAACAAGAGACAGAATTTATTTTGCCAAGAGAAGAGAACATGAAAGTGTATAATTTGATTGTCATGCAACTAAATGCTTTAGCTTGTTTTCCCATTTCGAGCCTAAATTATGCAAACGTGTGGGAAAAGACATTTTTTTTAAAAGCACAGAAAACTAAATTCCCATTGTGTCAGGCAAAACTGCACTGAAGAAGCAAACAGCAGGGTTTTCCCCCTTGTTCTGAACAGTTTCTTAGTTTCTGATTTTTTAATTATGCAACTAAAAAATCTCCAATTTATATAATACTGATAGAGTAAGAAAAGACATTTTAAAATAGCCATCTTTTATGGGGCAAAATCTGCGCAAAATAGCTTTGCCACATCCATTTTATATAGGGGGGAGTTTTCTATGTAGATGTACCAGGTAGTGTTGGATAAATTGCTGTCTGAAAAGAAGAAAATTCAGGGCTGCAGAACAGACGGGCAAATACAAGGCAATAAAATACTGTAACAATTAACAAAAATGAGGCAATGTGGGGTGTTACAGACCATGCTGCAAAAATCAAGATGGAACTTATAAGGATGTGATCGAAGCTTTATCTGTAGCCCGCATAAAAGGAGTTTTGATCAATTCTTATAGCCACCATCTTGAGCTTCTTTATTATGCCCTCTGGACATCTCTAAAGCAATGGCTAACTTCTTCCATGTTGCCACCAAGGACATTATATAGTAGTAACTGTGAGAGGGATCTCGGACTCTTAGTAGACAATCACTTCAATATGAGCCAGCAGTGTGCTGCAGCTGCCAAAAAAGCCAACACAGTGCTAGGCTGCATTAACAGAGGGATAGAATCAAGATCAAGTGAAGTACTAATACCACTTTACAATGCTTTGGTAAGACCACACCTGGAATACTGCATCCAGTTTTGGTCACCACGATGTAAAAAAGAAGTCGAGACTCTAGAAAGGGTACAGAGAAGAGCAACAAAGATGATTAGGGGGCTGGAGGCTAAAACATATAGGGAACGGTTGCTGGAATTGGGTATGTGTAGTTTAATGAAGAGAAGGGTGAGGGGTGACATGATAGCAGTGTTCCAATATCTCAGGGGCTACCACAAAGAAGAGGGAGTCAAGCTATTCTCCAAAGCACCTGAAAGCAGGACAAGAAGCAACGGATGGAAACTAGTCAAGGAGAGAAGCAACCTAGAACTAAGGAGAAACTTCCTGACAGTTAGAACAATTAACCAGCGGAACAACCTGCCTCCAGAGGTGGTGAATGCTCCAACACTGGAGGTTTTTAAGAAGAGACTAGACAGCCATTTGCCTGAAATGGTATAAGGTTTCCTGCCTGAGCAGGGGGTTGGACTAGATGACCTCCAAGGTCCCTTCCAACTTTATTATTATTATTATTATTATTATTATTATTATTATTATTATTATTATTATTATTATTATTATTATTATTATTATTATTATTATTATTATTATTATTATTATTATTACAGATTTGTCCCTGAACATACAGCCAATTTTGGCTGTTCTCAAACTTCAGGACTAGAACTGGCCAATACATGGATAAGAGACAATTTTGATATCTCAGGCTGAACTAGGAAGTTTAAAATCTTTCTGAGACAGGTATGGGAAAACGGTTTTTTATCATTGAGAAGAAAACATATGGAGTCGTTCAGTTCAGAAGCTCAATCTTATCTTGAAGTAGACTTGACTTCTTACAAAATTTTATTCAACTTACCGTAATATTAACACACCAGGTGGAACTAAAGCAAAGAATGGTTTAACGCAGTGTTTGTCAACATCGGCAATTAAGGCGTGGGTTTCAGCTGCCAGAATTTCCCAGCCTGCACATCTATTGTCAGAGCGCAATTTGCAAGTTATTGGAGCAGAGTACTAAATTTTTTGTTTTATTTATTTGTTTTTCCTACCTTTGTTATTTTTACTATTACTCTCAAGGAGGTAAACATATCCAATGCACCTTCCTCCTATTTTCCCCATAACAACAATCCTCTGAGGTGGGTTGGCCTGAGAGAGAGAGAGAGAGACTGGCTCAAAGTCAGTTAGCTGATTTCATGTCTAAGGTGGGATCTGAACTCCCGGCCTTTTGCTTTCTAGCCTGGTGCCTTAAACACTCGACTAGACCAAACTGGTCTCTTTTGCAACCATATAAACATTGTCTTAAAGCAGGGGTGTCAAACTGGGGCCTGCGGGCCGGATGCATCACGCGTAGGCCATACCCACCCCAGTTCCACAAAGGCAAAAAACGTCACAATACATCACGATACGTCAGCTGATGCGATTGAGTTTGACACCCGTGTCTTAAAGGAAGAAAAAGGTGGGAAAGGGGATGTACATTAAAAAAACAAGCAGGGGTTTCATTAAGCTGTAGTGGCTGCTAATGTGACTTTTGGGGCACACATACCACCTTGCCCCCACAACAATGGCTTCTTTGCTGCTTTGTTTTAAAATGTTTGTTTGTTGTTTCTTTAAGAAAAGAAGAACTAAACAAGAAAAAAAATACTTGCAGTAGGTTTGCCTGCTGCATTTTAAGACAAAAGGAGATATGATTTTGACTCTGGCTTAGTGCAGTTGTGATTTGTTTGTTTTTTTGTTTTTTATTAAAGAGTTTTACAAAAAAATTTTTTACAAAACATCCCCAACCCCCCCCCCACCCCAACCCCCCCTCCCCCCCACTTCCCAGAGCTGAATACAGGGTCATAAATATAATAATCATATTCTAACTAAAATTATCCATTATAAAATTAACCAAATTCATAATGTGCTTTAACTCCCCTTTAACATTGATACATTCAAATTATTAAAAACATAATAATAATAACTTAAACAAAAATATAATCAATACTAATACTAAAGTTAATAAGAATCTAAAATCTACTCATAAGCTAAATGGAGCTTTTTAGTCCCATATTTATTCTGAATATAATCTATCCATCTCCTCCAAACTGAAATATATCTTTCTTGCGAATGATCCTTCAAATAAGCAGAAATCTTAGACATTTCTGCAAGATTCGATACCTTAAGTACCCATTATTCTATAGAAGGCAAACTATCCTTCTTCCAATATTGGCCCACCACAGTTGTGATTTCTAAATCATGGTGAATGCTTCAGCGTTGTATGTCGGCTCAACCACTGCGATTTGCTCAACAAACCACAATCAAAACAAATATTGGCTTAGCGTAATGCCTGTGTTCCCCATCATGCTAACTGTTAATAGCTTATTCCAATTTCCTTGGGTCTGCACAACACAAGCCATAAACCAGCCATGCCAGATGGGCTTGCACAGCCCACCAATGTCAGCCAGTGAGTAATTTACTTTAATTTACCAACATTATAAGCCACTGCTACTCCTCTGCACAGATCTGGAGCCACTCTTATTTATGCTGAAGCCAAGGGGAGAAATTAGGATGGTCTAACCCACAGCTTTCCAAAAGAATTAAGGAAAACCATGGAGATAAATCTATCAGCAGCAGTCAGCCAGTAGAGATAAATTGCAGCTCCATCAGACCATACTAAGCGGGAAGGGAAGGCCATCATTTTCATGTCCTATTTATGAGGATCCAGAGGGTCCTGGTAGAAAACCTGCAGTGCTCAACATATTGTTAGACATAAATTTTCCTTTGACACCCACCAGATGGGCCAAAGATGTTGGCGAGTCCCAGTGCTTTTTTTGTAAAAGAAAAAGGTACCGGAACTCACACATGTTATACAACCCACCTTGCCTACCCTACAAGGTTCCATCCAAAAAAGGTGCCGGAACTCCGTTCTGAGCATTCAATGAGAAAAAAAGCCCTGGCGAGTCCTGATTTCCCACTTCTCTTTGAGATCTTTGGTTATGAAAAATTGATGCTGGGTTACCCGGACCTGGTTTGCTCTATTAAGTTGTTGCAAACAGCAGCGCTGATTTATTGCTGCACCTGACAGGAAAGGTGTGCCAACAGAAAAGGAAGGTGCAGCCTGTGACTAGTGGAGACCAGTGCAAACAATTACCTTGAAACTGAATCAATTGGAAGAAGAGCATTAATGTCACCCACCCTTGCCTGCACACTGCAAGGCTGAACATTATTTCAACAGCTGTTGCCCAGGGCTTTATGAAGTTGGGGTCTGCCCGACACGGAAGAGGGAGACGAAGTGAATCCTCTTATTCTGTCAAGTGCGTATTTTTCTCATTATTCAACCCTTAACGGGGATGACAGCCAAAATTAAATAGCCAGTCATCTTCTGCGCCATTATGGCTCCTGCATGATTGCTTCAAATTAAATCTAGCAGTCAATGAAATAGTCAATATTTAATTTACTCATTGCAGGTGGCAATTTAACTTTGGTTATGATATGGTTTAATGGTGGAGATACTAGTATTTATCCCTTTTTTAGGCATTGGATGAAAAGAAGGCCTTGGGTTTTGTGGGATGTGTGCGAAGCATTAAAAAAAATATCACTTTTGCATTACTTGTTGGAAAATGCAGATTGTGGCAGAACTCACTATGTTGCTTGGCATGTGCTGGCTGATCTGTGCAGCACGAAGAAGGAAGGCAAGAGAAATTGAAAGTAGCTTCATTTCTTTCTGATGCAACTAACCATTGGCTGTTGGATGCAAATAGACTTTATTTTCCTCTATGCACACACACCCCAAAAAAAACCACATGTACATGTGCATCTGGAACTGTTCTTCAGTTGATTATAACAAGAATGAGAAATAAAAAGGCCCCTGTATGCGACACCTCAGCTGCATTTGTTTTCCATCTTCCACTGTTAGAATTCTTTATTCTTTACCAGCCAAGTGTGATTGAACACACAGGAAATTTGTTCCCGGTGAATAAGCTCTCAGTGTACATAAAAGCAACAAGTGACAAATCATGATCATGATCATCATAAGATACATTCATCAGAAATCATAAGATTCAACATTAAATGATGAGTCATAAACAAGCAATCAGCATAAATCACGATAAGGTAAAGGTTCCCCCGCACATGCGTGCTAGTCGTTTCCGAGTCTAGGGGCCAGTGCTCATCTCCGTTTCAAAGCCAAAGAGCCAGCGCTTGTCCGAGGACGTCTCCGTGGTCATGTGGCCGGCATGACTAGACGCCAAAGGCGCACGGAACGCTGTTACCTTCCCACCGTACTGGTTACTATTTTTCTACTTGCATTTTTACGTGCTTTCGAACTGCTAGGTTGGCAGAAGCTGGGACGAGTAACAGGCGCTCACTCTGTTACGTGGCACTCGGGATTCGACCCGCCAAACTGCCGACCTTCTGATCGACAAGCTCAGCGTCCTAACCCACTGAGCCACTGCGTCCCTTCTAAATCACGATAGGATACTAATAAAAGCAATCAGCATGAGCCATAAGATACAACCAACAAAGTTATAGTCATAAGAAGCGAAGGAAATAGGTAATAGGAAAGATGAGGAGTAATAAAGCCCTACTAGATGGTTTGACATACCAGGGCATAAAACAGAGTTGTGGCAATTAGTTGTCTGGCAGACATATGGCACAGGGGAGGGACGGGACTGTCCTTGTGTCTAGTTGTTTTGGAGTGCAATGCCAATGCATCTTCTGCTATTCTGGTGTAAGACAAGAAGTTTCAACATCTCAGAAAGAAGCTCAGCTTTTTCTAAGATGAATATCTCTCTGCTCTTTTAACCTCTTGAATGTAATTAAAGAAAAAACTATTACAGTGGGGGGAAAGTTCCATTGGAAAGTATATCAGCAATGTTCATTATTAACCTTCTGACTACTTAAGAGCTGATCAAGAAGAGGTAAACATTTTAACATCATTTGAATTTTAAAACCTTATTTCTTCCTTTCAAAGGCTGGGTTGATCATTTTGATTGGCCTAGTTGCTAAACGACTAGCACAGACATGAGCAAAGGCTGGGCATACGTTGGCATGGATTCTAGAGGAGGAATGACAAAACACGGAGAATGTCAATAGAGATTGGGCTTTGCATGTTGGGAAGTTAATAGGAAAAAACTTGATATATTCAGCTGCATCTCAATAATCCACCTCGGAGCAGTTAAGTTGGTCCTATCTCATGCAATCCAAGAAGTTTACATTCTCTTTTGTCCAGTTCAAACCCAAAATAGGAATGATAGAAGTAAAGTTCTTCAAAATTTAATATTGAAAGAGAAATTTAAAATGGAATTTGCTGCAGTGGAAACTTACTGCTTGGACAAACAAGCTTACCAAAAACTATAATGGCTGGGAAACAGGAAAGGATAGCATAAAGGCAGGATGTAAAATAAATATGTAGGCAAAAATTAGCTGGGTCTTAGAACGGGAAAGGAAGAAGACAAGCTATGAAAACATCTGTAAGAGGAAATGGCTAGCCAGGAAAACTTAACTAAACTGAAAAACAGGAAAGAACCTATTGTTCTAAGAGGCCCATAACTCAATACCAACAATTAATATAATATCAATATTAATAATATTAATATTTTATATTATTAATGTACATGTGATGTATGATTTAGTATGTAGCAGGAAATAGGTAGGAGGCGGTCAGAAAGAGTGTAACCTCATAGTACCTCAGCCAATGGGGAAAGAGGAGGGATGTGGCGGCCAGGACAGGACTGTATAAAGAAGGGAATATTTTGGGTTGGAACTTTGGAGAGAATCAAACTTTGATAGCTTTTCTCCCCGCTTATTGCAATAAACGAAACAAAAGGCCTTCACTGTGTCTTGGCTGGTTATTGGTCAGGCGAGCTTGCCTCTGGTCAGGAAGGAAAGTGGCCAGGAGCACATAACAGGAAGATGTCCAGATGTCAGGTAATATTCTGATTTGCTCACTAGACGTTTACCGTAAAAATGGATTGTATCATGTGGTTGGATTAAACAATCAGTCTCTAATAACACAATGATTGCATTGGCCTCAAGTTCCTATAAAAATGTGAACATTTCATTTTAAAGTTTTGGCAATGTGGACTTCCTAAGAGATTAGAACTTGTGCAGGTAGTCCTCAACTTACAATCATTTGCTAGTGATTGTTCAAAGTTACAGTGGCGCTGAAAAAAATGGCATACAACCGGTCCTCACACTTATGACCATCACAGCATTCCCACAGTCACATGATCAAGGGTTGGGCACTTGGCAACCACCAGGTATCTACAAGAGTTGGAGCACCTTGGGGTCCTGGGATGACCATTTGTAGCCTTCCTAGCTGGCTTCCAAGAAGCAAAGATATGGGACGAAACCAGATTCATTTAACAACCACATTATTCATTTAACAACTTCAGTGATTTTATTAACAACCATGGTAAAAAAAGATTGTAAAACTTTAATGACTGCTTTGCATATCAATGGAAATTCTAGTTCAAATACAAGAGCTACTTGTATTCATACATACTATAAAATCATGAAGCATGCTACAAAAAAGGTTTTCGTTGTTTCTTGTACACATGTGTACATACATACATATAACCAATGGAGATACAAAACTTAAACTCTTAGATGTACAGATCTGTCATCGGTGGTAGGATTCAAATATGTGAACAACCGGTTCTCTGTGTGGATGCCACTTCTGGAAGTCCATTCTGGGCCTGGGCAACAAAGAATTAGCTACTGGTTCTGCTGAAGTGGTGTGAACCGGCTGAATCCCACCACTGCCTGTCATCCTATCTTCTTTGCAAAACACTGGGTAATTTGTAACACTACAATCATTCTGTAAATATGTAAGTATGTAGATGTTATGACCCAGGTGGTCAAGGCAAGGCAGGCCTCTGGAGAGTCCTTTATTGCTCTCAATAAATGTTTCAGCAAACTGCCCTCCAATGACGGGTAAGGCTCTACCCTCAGTTCCCCCAAACAACAGCCCCTATATTACAAAGAAAATCCGCAGAGTAGGAGCATGCCCCACCCGGCTACGCGAGTCCACAAGGCAGAGTCCAGGTCCAAGACAAATGTCAGTCCTCAGGGCAAAGACAAGGTACAAGGCAAGAGGCCGTTCTAACGGCAAAGCAAAGGGCCAAAAGTGGTCCACAAGATAACGGCAAGATCCAAGACAAAAGGCAGAAAGCTGTCCTCAAAGGAAAGGAAAGCACAAGGCGAAAAGCTGTCTTTGAAGCAAGGCAAAAGACATGAGTCAAAGTTGGGGGAGTGTAATCCAAAGCAAACAGTTTTTCCTGGCAAAGACTAACTCCCCACATTCTCCTTAAGTCACTCCACTCCATGAGGAAAGGTGGGGTTTCCTTCTCCTGAGCAGCCTCCTTTAAGCTTGCCTACCCTCCACTCTCCCTGCCCTTGGATCGAGTGGGGGAGGCAGCTGTTTCTCATCAGAGGGGATCTGCTGCCTATCAGCATCGCTGCTTATCAGCAGGTGATCCTCCCCTGCAACTGTGAATGGAGGCAGCTCTCTGTCTGGTCGACCAATTAAGTGCTATAACTAAACTCTCCATCTGTTGTCCAATCTCTATCCCTTTTAAAAACAACCTTGCCTTGACTCCAGGCTAAAGAGCAGAGGAACCACGCAAGCACAGAAATAAAATCTTTCTGCAGCTTTTCCCCTTGAATTGGAAAAAAAAGAGTTATCTCTAAAAGTTATCCATCTGATTGCCTGTAGAGGGCGGTCTACAGTCTGTAGCCCAGGGGTGTCAAACTGCCAGCCCACGGGATGGACGTGTCATCTTGAAGCCACGGCCACCCTATTGCCGGCAATGGCAAAACCGTCCTGATATGTTGCGTGACGTCACGTGACATCGCGAGTTTGACATTTCTGCTCTAGCCTTTAAGTCCTAGCTTGGCTCTACAGCAAGTCAGAAGGACAGCTAAAGCTTGAGAAGACCCAGTCTTCATCATTCTGCTCCACAAGGTGGAGATTAAGGGGTTTTTTTCCCCAGTTCAAGGAAAGTTCATTTAATGTTGTCCTGTTGTAGGCTCCATTATGGTCATAACTCAAGGACTACTTGTATTACCCTAGCAAGTGGTCATTAAAGAATTTGAGTTAACCATGGCCCTTCCTTTAATATAAGCCTCATTTTTTTCAGTATTTCAAAGTTACAATTTCATATATAGGAACAAAAATATAGGTCATCTCTTCTCAGTTTTAGGACCTCAAAAAAGTTCAACATGATAAAGTTTTGAGAAGGTTGTTTGTTCTGATCCAAGTTTCTCTGCAAAACATAAATGTGCAAGGGCAGCTTAAAAAACAAAGGCTGGCAAATAGTTGAATCTTGATTCTTGCCTTTCACACAGAAGCAGAGATGCTAAAAACTTTTTTATATATCCCAGCTTTATCATTTTTATTGACATAGGACAGGTTCAAGCATTTCCACTTTCTTCTTAACATCTGCTGAGATCACCATACCTAAGAGGAAAGGTCAAACCTTGCTTTGCATTGAAACATCTTCATCTAGCTCAGTGTTTCTCAAACATAGCTACTTTAAGAAGCGTGAATTTCAGTTCCAGAATTCCACAGCCCGCATGAATGGGCTTCAACTCCCAGAAATACCCAGTCAGCGTGGCTGGCTGGGGAATTCTGGAAACCGAAGTCAATACATCTTCAAGTTACCAAGGTTGAAAAATGCTCAGCTAGCTACTTTGCCTTACAGTATTATAATGGTAATTTCCCTCTCCTGGTGTTTAGGAGGAATGGGGCTTGGTTCACACTCTGGACCTATATGTCCTTCAACCTAAACCTCCTTCAATTAGCAGTCAGGATTGATTATGTAAGTTTGGCAGCCAAGCATGCAAATAAATGACTTTTCAGTCAGAAAGAAACTTGGCAAGACTGGAATGCTACAAATAGCTTAAGTTGCTGCTATTTCTTTATTCTAAGATAAAAAGCTCATGTGCATGTTAAAATAATGTAAAGATTGTATTGTATTGTATTGTATTGTATTGTATTGTATTGTATTGTATTGTATTGTATTGTATTGTATTGCATTGTATTGTATTATACTGTACTGTACTATACTATACTATACTATACTATACTATACTATACTATACTATACTATACTATACTATACTATACTATACTATACTATACTATACTATACTATACTATACTATACTATACTATACTATATATAATCCAATCATTTGGATTTCAATTCCAATGGAAGAAAATGCTTCATGATCAGTGACAGATATAATGAAAACACTCACTTAATTCACAACTACTTTGGAGTCTGTAAAATGTGGCGGTAAGAAAAATGACAGCCATAGAAATCTTTTTATCAATGAATGCTATAATTCAGTTAACAATTAAGGAGGAAGATTTTTTTTTCCAAATAGGTTTCTTTAAAAAAAAACTGTCACTTATGGAAAAAAAAAGCCTTCTCAGAAGATGAGATAAAAAAACATCTTCTCTGCCCCACTGGAGAAAATGCTTCTATGGCCCAGCCAGGCCTCACCTAAGTACTCTTTTGCATCAAAGTCTTGGCAACTTCAAGACTTGTGGACTTCAATATTGTTGGCTAGGGGATTCTAGGAGCTGAAGTCCACAAATCTTAAAGTTGACAAGTTTGGCGACCCCTGCTCTAGCCATGGGTAGGCATCCTTGGCTCTTTTATGATTCATGGACTTCCAGAATTCCTGAGCCACTGGCTCAGGAATTCTGGGAGTTGAAGTCCATGAATCATAAAAGAGCCAAGGATGCCTACCCCTGCATCTAGGCCAAAGACACACAACAGGAAAGCTTGGCCAGAGTTTCAGAGGACAGACAAAAGTTGTTACCAGATCAGACACTTGAAATGCTTAGACGTGTAACAAGAGCTGTCATATTACAGGTAGTCCTTGACTTACAACAGTTCATTTAGTGAGCATTCAAAGTTACAACGGCTGAAACTGAAAAAAGGGACTTACAACCATTTTCACACTTATGACCATTGTGGCATCCCATGGTCACGTGATCAGAATTCAGACACTTGGCAACTGACTCACATTTATGACGGTTGCAATGTCCTGGGAGGGGGGGTGTCATGTGATCCCCTTTTGCGACCTTCTGACAAGCAAAGTCAATGGGGGAAGCCAGATTCATTCAACCACCGTGGTGTTATCAGTGATTCACTTCACTACCACGGCAAGACAGGTTGCAAAATGAGCCAAAATTCACGTCACAAATGTTTCATTGAATGACAGAAATTTTGCGCTCACAGGTTGAGGAGTAACTGTGTTTTTAAATCCTATTCCCATATTTGCTGTTCAGGCTGACAAATCAATACATTAATCAATTAAGATTTAAATTGACAGCGCACAATAACAACGCTTATTGAATCCGAAGATTATCTTAGTGTTTTCTTTCTCCTACAGTTCTGCAGAGCAGAACTAAAGCATGTTAGAGGCAAGAAAGTCAGAGAATTGCTACCTCTCCCCCCTCCCCCACCTTCCGGTTTGAGCCATCTAACTAGTTCCCACATTTTCAGAGATAGTTCCCAACACAGTTTAATAATTCCTCCTTCCAATTTGATAACCCTGTTATCTTGATCTGTATCCCATTGAGCATCAGGGGTCTTCTTTCTGAATAAACAAGCATAGGATTGGACTTGAAAATAGTAGGATGAGGATCCACATTCTAAGATAAAGTAAAGGTAAAGGTTCCCCCGCACATGCGTGCTAGTCGTTTCCAACTCTAGGGGCCGGTGCTCATCTCCATTTCAAAGCTGAAGAGCCAGCACTTGTCCAAGGACGTCTCCGTGGTCATGTGGCCGGCATGACTAGACGCCAAACGGGCACGGAAGGCTGTTACCTTCCCACCGTAGTGGTCCCTATTTTTCTACTTGCATTTTTACGTGCTTTCGAACTGCTAGGTTGGCAGAAGCTGGGACGAGTAACAGGCGCTCACTCTGTTACGTGGCACTCGGGATCCGACCCGCCAAACTGCCGACCTTCTGATCGACAAGCTCAGTGTCCTAACCCACTGAGCCACCGTGTCCCTACATTCTAAGATAGATGACCTCTATTTTACAAACGTAATTCTTAGTACAACATAACTTCTCATAACTTAAAAAAATGTAACTTTTTAAGATACAATAGGTTCAGAAATAGATCTCAGAAATTATTCCTCTAAAATCTATTGGCTACAAAAAAACTGATTGACAAGTGATTTCTTTTTTGATTCAAAGGACACATTTCACAAACAAGGTATTTCGGTGACACTAACGAGAAGGATGTCCAGGTGGGGGGTGATTTTTGCTCATGACTGCTAATATGGAAGATGAGCAAATGATTCCCTTTCAAGTTTAGCAAGACTGAAGGCGAGAAACGGAGTTCATTTAAAAAGAAAACGTGCACAGTGTTTTACTGGTGATAACTTACTGTAGTTGGAGTGGGGACATTTTTACTGGTATGGAGATATGCCATAATCGCTGGACTGCAGTGAATTTAACATGGCTTATTTTTTAAAAAATAATGAATGTGTAGGGATTGCATTGTTAAATCTTCATATTATATGGCTTTATATTGGATTAAGCACATATTCCTAGATAGCTTTTTGGTCCCCACCCTTCCCTAATTGTTTCTGGCTTTCAACAGGTTATCTGGAAATTGGTTGTATGCTTCCCTGCTATTTTGAGGCAGGAAACACATTAGGATCATAATGTCCTAAAACAGGCTTAATATCATTTTTAGAAAGACTGTCCCCAGAATCCAAGGGAAACAATGTCAGTGGTATCCATTTACACAAGCAGCTTCTTCACTCCAAAATATTAGGATCATTTGCAGATCCACCCAAAAGATGCCTACAGCTTGAAGCAGATTGTTGAGGCCTGTGGGAAAAAAACAAAGGAATTGGTAAGAAGTAATTGTCTGAGAGTAGGGATGCGGTGGCTCAGTGGGTTAGGACGCTGAGCTTGTCGATCAGAAGGTTGGCAGTTTGGTGGGTCGAATCCTGAGTGCCTCGTAGCAGAGTGAGTGCCTGTTACTTGTCCCAGCTTCTGCCAACCTAGCAGTTCGAAAGCACGTAAAAATGCAAGTAGAAAAATAGGGACCACTCCGGTGGGAAAGTAACAGCATTCCGTGCGCCTTTGGCATCTAGTCATGCCGGCCACATGACCACGGAGACGTCCTCGGACAAGCGCTGGCTCTTCGGCTTTGAAACGGAGATGAGCACCGGCCCCTAGAGTTGGAAACGACTAGCACGCATGTGCGGGGGAACCTTTACCTTAATTGTCTGAAATCCAAATTGGATGTTATCATGTTGGAGGTATCTGTAGATTAGCTCAAACGCTTACATTTTTTAGAAGATTAATAATACACTAAATTGCAAACAGCATAAGTGAAGTTTTATAGAATATGGGAGGGACCTTGGAGGTTTTCTAATCCAACTCCCTTCCCAAGGCAGGAGTCCTCAATGACTCCAAATATGCAAACTACTTGGTGCAGCAATTTTCACAACAGAATGACTGGCAAAACAAATTACACGAAGCCCTAGATTCATAGGCTGATGTCCAAGATTGCCAATGTTCTGGATAAGAATTCTGTTTTCGCTTGCCAGGTTTCAAGAACTATTGATTGAAAGTTATTTTCCATTCTTAAAAAAAAATGGAAACTAGGCGGTCGCAAAGCAAAGAACCAATCTCAAGGATTATATATATTTACATACAATCTCACAGGTAGTAAACGGATTTAGCCCTGTGCTTCGTTTAGAAGGATGCTCATTGCCAAAAGGTCATCCAAGGTAATAGAGAAACAGAAAAGTTGGCTCATGTCATATCAAGGTGAAACTTTTAATAGGTTTTTTTTTATTGCCCCATTCCTAAGTGCTAGAAATGTGCTTTAATCATGTTTATTTTGAAAAAAATATCAAATAGAAGTACATACAGTCTGTTTTTATATTGAAACAAGTGTTTCACAGTATAATATAACTAAGACGTCAAGCTGGACTAAACACAACCACATTCATGATGTAATACCTAAGAACACCAAGGGCAGGAAGTAAATTAAACAGTCAATCCAAGAGTGAACTTGAATGAACATCTTGGTCTCCTAAGTAATTAACTATTTTGTTCAGCCATAGAGTGAATGCTAGCAGAATTCTTACTTCTCACACAAGTTTCAAAGGACATTAAAAGAGAAATTATCTAGGACACGGGTGTCAAACTCGATCACGTCACATGTCATATCATGACCTATCAGGACACTTTTTGCCTTTGAGGACCTGGGGTGGGTGTGGCCTGTGCGTGATGCATTCTGCCCGTAGGCCGCCAGTTTGACACCCCTGATCTAAGAGGTTAAATAAGGAGAGTATAGCTCATGATATCAGTTATCCTTTTCAAGATATAATTTCAAAAAAAGTGAAAAAGGACATGCTGTAGTGCCTAAAAGATGGCTTGCCTTCCAGCTTCAGCTTCTAACACTGACCTAATATTGCCTCAGGGGCCAATGCCAGACAGGGCTAATACCAGCCAAGGATGGCCATGTATGTTGGTAAAAAGCAATTATGTTGGCAACAGTGCTGTCAAAGCCGCATCCCTTTTTGCAGTCTCCATGTTGAACATTTAGACACAGTCTCCCAGTGAATATCCCTCACACCAGCTCTTAAAATAAATAACTTTTGCACTCAAGATGCAAAAATCCAAATGGATTATTTCCAAACTCATCTTGTGAAGTTGGGATGGAACTAAATGCTTCTCAGAGAAGAAAAACCCTGCCTGAACAAATACATTTCATCCACTAGCATGGATATTGCCAAAATCATTATTTCTTTGGGTAGACATCTTAGCAGGTCTTATAAAATCTACAATTCCCCACAGCCAGAGAGGTTAATGATGTGGAATGCTAGCTGCTGGTTCAGCAACATCTGGCAAGCCAAAGGTGCCCCATAATGCCGTGAACATATACCTTAATTTGATTGATCATCAAAAGGTACACGATATTACTTTGATTGGATAGACCATCCATGAGACTTACGTCACCTCCAGCCTTAAAAAGGGAGCAAGAAATGCTGGAAGGAAATGCTGTGTATAAATCTGGAGAGACAAGATACTAAACAGTGTAGAAGAGCAATGCCTATTATCAAAAATTATAATACTGTATTAAGAAGAAAGAAAAATGCTCTGTAAAAAATGCATTTGTCCTGGTTTCTAATCCAAAGTGGAATCTAAGAAATACCTAGAAAAACTGCCATAGATAGATAGATAGATAGATAGATAGATAGATAGATAGATAGTTAGTAAAGGTAAAGGTTCCCCCGCACATGCGCGCTAGTCGTTTCCAACTCTAGGGGCCAGTGCTCATCTCCGTTTCAAAGCCGAAGAGCCAGCGCTTGTCTGAGGACGTCTCTGTGGTCATGTGGTCAGCATGACTAGACGCCAAAGGCGCACGGAATGCTGTTACCTTCCCACCGTAGAGGTCCCTATTTTTCTACTTGCATTTTTACATGCTTTCGAACTGCTAGGTTGGCAGAAGCTGAGACGAGTAACAGGCTCTCACTCTGTTACCTGGCCCTCGGGATTCGACCCACCAAACTGCCGACCTTCTGATCAACAAGCTCAGCGTCCTAACCCACTGAGCCACCAAAAAATTTACACAAATATGAGCTGTCACTGCTGTGGTTACTGCCTGTAGATGGCCTTGGGCTAGGCTGAAACAGGAAATAAGATTTGTCCCGTGTCTGGGACTAAGCAAGTGTATTCTGAATGGTTAACAAACATTTAACATTTATACATATATATATATATATATATATATATATATATATATATATATATATATATATATATATATATATATATGAAAACAAAAAAATACGAAAACAAATATGTATGTGTGTGTGTGTTTTGTGTGTGTGTATATTTGCATAAATTTTTGGATTGCTAACAAAGAATTAAAGGGAGACTGATATAGCCATTTCAAACTTATTTGTTCTCATCAGTCAGCCACACCCTTCTGAGATTCGAACCTGAGCTGATTGCATATTAGGCAGTTGTTTTAACCTCTAGGCCACAGGCTCTTATATATATAAAATGTGTATCCAATAAGTTATTGGTATCCATTCCAAAGTTTTGTTTTAAATCATCTGCATCTCTCTTTGGAAAATATTTCCTAACTGGTTTCAGAAGAGGGCAGGAAGTTGAAAATCTGTCTCGTGCCATCTTCTGTCTCCTCCACATGTAACGCTCCGTGTTAGTGATGAGGAGGATTATGTTGTCCCGAAGCAAAAATGCTGTTTAAAAGGATGGATCAGCAGGGCAGTTAAACACCAGATCCAGACATTTTAAAAGGCACCCCATGTGCAGGCCTTTTCAAACCCATTCAAATGAACTAATTTTGCATTCCCAGTTGGCCAGCTGCAACCTTGATCCATCAAATTACTGAATTCTATAAAAAAAGGTCATCATCAAATTGCTGTCAGTGTTATGGCTTGCTGTCGGCGCCTCTAAGTGTCATGCTCTGTAATAAAAGAAGTGAAAAATACCCTGGAATCTGCTTTGTAGATAAGATTGATGAGGGATCATGCTAGAGTTCTCTGAAGAAGGTCAGTTCAGAAAGAGTTGCTCTGGATCCCATAAAGGAGGAGAAATGCATCCCAGGCCTTTTTCTGGCCAATTTTATGCGATTCTGCAGTTGCTCCTCTGGGACCGCAGAGTGACCTGAGTAGAAATAGTGTGAGCTGTATTTCAGAGCTGGCAGCATCTGGAAAAGGGGGGATGGGGAGGTGGCTGAGATGGCTCCCTTTGTTTTTCGAGTGGCGTGGCTGCCGTTTCAGAATTTAAATAAGGACAAAGCACACCCTGTGTCTTCACGGCCACAGAGCCAGGCCAGGGGCCCTGCACAGAATGAAAAAGCATTTTGGTAGAACGGCTACTGAGGCATAGAAACTAACAGTGAAACATTCAACAAAGTTTTTGAATACGCCATGGCTTTTGTTAAAAAAAAAAAAGGATGAGGATCGGAAGAGTGCGTGTATCAAAAAAAATCAAGATGGTGGCTGTGACCGTGCAGTTGAAACCCTGCCCTCTTTTTATGTGTGGCCTTCCCGACCCCATCAGCAGACTCAAGCTAACCACAATTTCCAATGTAAAGAGAATTCCCATTTCTAGTTTCCTCGTATGTTTCCATCAAAGTGATGTCCCGATTTGATCTACTAACTTTAATTCTCATTGGCTGCTGGAAAACCAGCTTTTTGAAAACTTTAAAAATACTATGAAAGTTCTACCCAGAATACTGAATTATTGTGGCCACCATTTTGATGTTTTTGACCTTCCCCTGTAGAAAATCCTGAGTCTCCATAGTATTTGTCAAGCAAAGAAAGCAAGAATTTGGTGTTGGAGATGGATCCTGTAGATCCTTGGTGGAGCAGTGGGCTAATGCCTCCTTAAGTAACACCAGCTGCCTGCAATTAGTGCAGGTTCGCATCCCACCAGGCTCAAGGTTGACTCAGCCTTCCATCCTTCCGAGGTAGGTAAAATGAGGACCCAGATTGTTGGGGGCAATTAAGCTGACTTTGTAATAATGCCGCTTAGGGTGTGTGTGAAAGCCCTAATAAGCAGGCATATACATAGAATGAAGGCTACTGCTAAGCTTGTAAGCCGCCCTGAGTCTTCGGAGAAGGACGGGATATAAATGGAATTAAAATAAATAAAATAAATAAATAAAAACGGACTGGAACAACCTGGTATGGCCAATTCTCTCCGCTTCCTCTGCTCGCTTACTCAGTTGAGTTACTGATCCATCTGGATCACCACTTGGCTCTAATACTGGAGTAAGACACCAGCAAGTAATCCACGCTGAGTTATGAGTCGGCGGGAAGCCACTGTGTTGGGGAGTGCAAATTTTCTTCCCAATACTAGGAGTGGCAGTATTTTGTCTTCCTTACCAACATGTTGGTTTGGGCTAAGAGAAGAACTTTCAAGGACTAAGCACAGTCAGATACAATCTTTATTGAAACTGGATCTGGGCAGATGATCAGTTACCAAAAATAAAGCCATATGGGTGGGTGGGCGAGAGAGTTTAAATCCTAGTTTTCTTTCAGGGAGACTTTGTTGGACTTTTCTCAGAAAGGAAGGTGAAGGACATCAGTACCACATTAACGTAACGATCTGGCCTGGTTATCAGCTCTTTGCTTCCTACTTTCCTATCTCCAACTCTCTCCATCTGCAAGGGATGGCTGTGCAGCCTTCATCTGACCTTGCACTTGCTGCCAATGCAACCCAGATGATCACATTAAAAAAAAATCACTGTTGTGCAGATTTCAGGCAAATCCAGAAAAGATTTGAACTTCTGAAAATAATAGCACCTGGGCATTAATAGCACCTGAACAATGGGGGAAGCTGGATTCACCTAATCACCATATGATTCACTTAAGGACTACAGTGATTTGCTGAACAACTGTGATGAAAACGGTCATAAAAACTAGGCATGGCTCACTTAATTGCCACGTTGCTTAGCAACAGAAGTTCTGGTCCCCATTGTGGACGTAAGTGGAGGACTGTCTGTCTACATTTCTACTCTGGAGGCCCTGTGAGAAATACAGGCAGTCCTCGACTTACAACCAACAAGGAACCCCAAATTTCTGTTGTTATGGGAGACATTTGTTGTGAATTTTGCCCCATTTTTATGACTTTTCTTGCCTCAGTTGTTAAGTGAATCACTGCAGTTGATTCAGTTAGTAACCCGGTTGTTAAGTGAATCTGGCTTCCCCATTGACTTTGCTCATCAAAAGGTCACAAAAGGGGATCACATGACCCCGAGACACAGCAACCATCATAAATATGAACCAGTTACCAAGCATCTGAATTTTAATCATGTGACCCTGGTGATGCTGCAAAGGTCGTAGGTGTGAAAAACAGTCATAAGCAGTGGTGGGATTCAGCTGATTTGTACCACTTCGGCAGAACTGGTAGCTATTTTTTGGTTGCCCAGGCCCAGAACGGTCTTACGGAAGCGGCATCCACAAAGAGAACCGGTTGCTCACCTATTTGAATCCCACCACTGGTGATAAGTCACATTTTTCAGTGCCGTTATAACTTTGAACGGTCACTAAACGAACTGTTATAAGTCGAGGACGACCTGTGTGGTTACAATGTTTACCTCCAAATTCAGCACTCCCTTGTACAAAAGAGTGCTAGCTCTTCAACTGACAGATGTCGAAGGGGGCCGTGCCTTTTTGTCTTTTGACTTCTATCTGCAGATAAGCCGCGAACTGTTGTCTTAGGATGAACAAGGAGGCTTCATAATCAGGGTAATGAAAGCCCTGCAGCCGGAAAATGAATCGGCAGCAAGTTTGGGCAGCAAGTTTGCATTCCAAAATGTTACACACCCAACAAAGGGTGCAAATAAGAGGGAAAAGACAACCAGAAGTGTGCAACTCATTTTTTGACACTGCCATGGGACAAGTACGAAAAAAAAAATCCAACATGACCTCCGCAACTGTGCAATTTTGGCCCTGCCTCTTTTTACACACATTATTATACATATGCAAGTGTGCGTAAAAAGGGGCAGAGCTTTGCTCATACTGTAGTACCCACCATCTTGACTTTTCTGACCTTCCTAGCCATTCCCGCTGGCCCATTACCATTTCAAGGGCATCGCCATCCCAGGTGCAAATATTATGACTGCATCTTGAGCACCTACAAAAATCACTGCCCACATATCTTTGTATCGCATATTGCAAGCTGGTGCTGTCACCAAGCTATAAAATCAAACAGGCCTTGTCAGCATAATGCCGGCTACCTAGCATGGAACAGCCACAAGGTTTCATCTTGAAACACGTTTGGCAAATGTCACAGTCAGCTTAGGTAGCCTGGCGCAAGAGGCACGTAACTATCTTCGAAAGATTTCCAACATGCTTTAGAGGATCTGGGCTGATTCAGATTAAAAAAATAAACAGAATTATGCAGATCCTAGATTTATTTTAATGCTTTCAGATTTCTGCTGATTGTGCCCTCTGAACTTTATCACGGAAAGCTAGAGCAGCTTTCTCAGATGTGCATTGTGAACAGCTTTTTGACATCACACTGAGAACTACTCTATGCATGCAACAAAAGCAAGAGGTAGGCTCAAGTGGTAGAATTCTGCACCAGATTACACATTTCATTTTTTATTAATTTATAATAAAAAATTAAAAAAATCAAAAGAAAATAGTAGGAAAGGTAGGAGAGGAGAAAGGGAAGGGAAAAGTATCAGAAAAGTGGGGGGGGGGGAGAGAAAAAAGGCATTGATTTCCAAATCCCTTTGGTGCAGTAGAATATGATAATCACATTGAACCTCAGTTTTTTTACTTTTACATCATAGTACGAACTAGCCATTTCTATAACCACAAACCTATCTAATCGGTAAAACCCCAAATCAAAGTTTCATTTTTTTTTCCCCACCTTGAGCACAAAGTCCAGAAGCTGTTTCCAAGTAGAAACTAAAAGTAATTGTGAATTGTTGTTTTTTCTTTAATCAAAGCAGTCAATTTAGTCATCTCTGCTAACTCCATCAAATTTTGCAGCCATTCATCCGCTGTAGACTACACCATTTCAAATACCAGTTCTCTGGAGCAGGGGTCCCCAACCCCCTGTCTGTAGACCGGCACCAGTCTGCAGCACACCAGCAAGCAGGCTGCACAAACAAGCAAAGCTCCATCTCGGGATGTAGGCAGTATTCACAACCACACCCCCTCTGATCCATGGAAAAACCTGTCTCCATGGCACCGGTCCCTGGTGCCCAAAAGGTTGGGGACCTCTGCTCTGGAGCACCTATGGGTAAAAAATATTAAAGATGGTATTGGCGGCTGTGCAATAAGAATCACACCCCTTTTCTTATGTCTTTTAATCCCACTGTTTCTTTTTTTAGTATTGGAGTTTTAGATGATTTCATAAGCAGTTTTACTTTTCACACTTGGCATTTTATTGTATGTTTGCTTATAATTTCTTCCAGGGGTGTGTGTGCCTGCAGAGTGTGGTCAAAAATGTCCATATGATGCCATGATGAGAAAGAATCTGCCAAGAAAGGCAGAATGTTGATCACACTATTGTAGCTACCATCTTGACTTTTTTTTTTAGCCATATCTTGGGGACACCCCAATTTTCTCAGTTAAAACTATCAATGATGGATCTTCAGCAGCAGTGGTAAGAAAGGCAGCAGGTATCTTTTGAAAACAGCGATTCTCCATTTTCCCACAAAACAACTCTACTAACTTGTTTGTAAGTTGGCATCTGGTGTTGTCATTGCACCTTACTTTTGCTTGGGACTCCAATCTACTAATCCATCATTGGGGATACCATTTTGTTAGACCAACAGTCATACTGTGATCACCTGGTTCCAGCTGCTATCTTGACTTTTTTGACGTCCATGAGGAGATGCATGCAAATTGGGTTGGTTTTTTTTTCTCTCTCTCCTCCAAGTAAGCTTTGAAAGAACTCTGTTATCATCAGTCTGGATCCAGCTTAGGTGTCTAAAGCAGTCTTTCTCTTTCTGTTCTCTCTTTGCTGGCTGGGGAATTCTGGGAGTTGAAGTCCACACATCTTAACATTGCCGAGATTGAGAAACATTGATCTAGGAATGTCCCATAATTTGCTCCAAAACCAGAACAGCCACAGCTGAAGGATTGGCTATATATATACCGGTATTTCTCTCTCCCCCTTTTGCCTTCTTTCCTAAACAAAAGTGACTGAAAGCTCAGATGTTTTGCCATGATGGTCAAATAAAAATACTGGATTTTAGATTTAATTTTTTTTGTCCTTGGCCAACACAGCTTTTGACTTCTTTCTTCTCTCCTGGATTTCCTACAGCATCAACTAAACTGAATTTAATTAGCTGTATCGCCTGACAAAGCACTCGGTGCAGACATTGGTGCCCTAATGTTCATGATTGCGCATTGAAGAGCACACTTGACATGTATGCATTTGTTCCTGGTGGGATTTATAGTTGATTGAATCATGCTGAAGGTGAAAACAACAAGCAATTCCTGGACATGTGCTCACATATTAAAATTAAGTTCAAAGGCACCTCCTCAATCTGTCCCAAGGTCAAAGAAGAGGCTAATTAAAAAAAAATCAAGAACTATCCAGACATATCCACAGATACAGGAGGAGGCATTGGTCACACAAATAAAATGTTTTCTTAGCCTTCTTAGCTAAGCTCAACCATCCATCCCAAGCACGCTGTTTTTATTTGAAGTTTGATGCCACTATTTCTGAATGTTGAGGATCCCAACTTCACTGCTGTTCCTTGGCTTTGTTATTTTTGTCAATAATTGCAACCCACCCACCTACCCCAAACCTGACAAAACCAGGATGCGTATCTGAGACACATAAAATGAAACGGAGCTTCAAAATCTGTGGAAACCCTGGTTTGTTTTATTTTTTAAGAGTGCTGATAACTTCTAATAACAGCAGTTGTTGTTTCATTACATCTCCAAAAGGTTAAGCCTTCTTGCTTTCCAAACTTTACAGGAAAAATGCATAGTGACATTCAGCCGCTTGTTTTTTTTTAATAAACAAACGTGATCCACAACTTTTCAAACGGAGGACTGAGATTCAAATCGACTTTACACTAACTTAAATTTTGTAAATTGGATTGCTTCATCATTTCTGAAGCATTTTTGAGACAATATACACTCTTAAAATGCATGTTTTAGAATGCAGTGGATAACACGGATTCCTACTTTAGAATAAAATGCCTATTGAATGTAGAACTTTTTAAAAAAATATATCCATTGTCAATAGACCTGATCCATGCATAATGTACAAAACTGGTAAGCATCAGAAACAGATGCATTGATCCATTTCTGAACTGATGTAGGATTTAGTTGTCCTGCCAGCCCCTCTCCGGACAGACCCTATTCTGAGCTAAATTCTGGTCAAAATTCTCCAGCTAGCCAAAGAAAAGGGGTATCATTTCTTTTCATACTTAGCAACATCTTCCCCATTGTTCTCTTCCTCCAAAACAGATTTTCAGAGTACAGGAAAGGGGACAACTGACTTCTTCTAGCAGAGGTAAGCTTTAATTCATAGGAATTAAGAAGTAAGCTTCATTCATCCGAAAAACTGAAAAACAAAGTGAAACACAGGAAAACATTTTCCCTGAAAGGGGAAAAAAAAAGATCCACTGACATTGTATCATTTCCATCCTTGCGACAAATCAATTGATTATTATTTTTTTAAGTGAAGGCAGTGATGATCCCAATCACAAAGAGCATTATTTTCCGTCCTACGTCAATGCACGGAGGGCTTTTTAGAAACGCATCAGTGGATTTCTGAAATCATGCAATTTGCAGACTACTGCTGAAGGTGATGAGATATCTGCAGGGTACCAATTTATGCAAAGCTGTTCTAAATTAAGTGCTTTGATACAACACCTTAGAGCAGGAATTTCCAAATTTGTGGGTCATCTGATATTTCTCAGAGCACATACAAGAGCTGGAGAGGGCAGAGCAGAAGACTAGGAGTTTCAGAACAGAGGAAACAGGTCAAATCCACACTCCAGTCTCAGACTGGGCTACATAATAATAAATAAAAGGTGGGTTATAGAAACAGACATCTGGAATTATCTCTGTCCAAGCCTTGCTATGTGCACTTGCATCCCCAAATGAAAAGGGGTTGATTACTCTTCCTACAGTATAATTCCTACTAAATTGCCGGAGATGCACCAAAAATGGCTTCCGTGGAGATCTTGCCTCTTCACAAAAAGGTGCTCCACAGTGTGGCTACTCCTACAATACCTACCGGCTAAGGCAGGGGTGTCAAACTCAATTTGAGGGCCGCATCAGCATTGCGGTTGCCCTCAGGGGGCCGGGTGGGTATGGCCTGGGTGGGCACGGCCTACTGGGTGGGCGCAGCTGGAGTGAGTATGGCCTACTGGGTGGGCGTGGCCAGCTCTACATCGTTCGCATCAAGGGTGCCTATGGGGGCCTGGGCAGGAGTGGGACAGATCTGAGGGTCTCTGGCAGAAGGAGGGTGTCTGGGCCAGGGCCAAGGCAGTGGGGGCCGTTCCCTCACTGTTTCCAGGATGGCTTCGTGGGCCACATGAAACCACTTCACGGGCCGGATCTGGCCCCCGGGCCTTGTGTTTGACATGTCTGGGCTAAGGGAACTAGCCTTAGGGGAACTCCCCCTAGGCTTGGGGGAGAGATGACAACCACTGGCAAGAAGGGGTCAATTAATTTCCCAAAGCACCTGAGGATAGGAGAAGCAGCAATGGGTGGAAGCTCATCAGAGGAAGATCCAGCCTGGAACTGAACAGAACAATTAAGCAATGGGCCAGCTTGCCTCCTGGAGTTGTGGCTGCTCTATCACTGGAGGTTTTCCAGAAAAGATTGGATATACATTTGTCTGGAGTAGAACAAGGACTCCTGCCCTGGATGGGAGGTTAGACTAGAAGACCCTTCCAGTCCTATAATTCTATGATTCTAAGTTACTCCCCACCATCTTTTCTAGTCTCTCAGGCTATGCATCAACCCCAGCTTCATTTTGTCTTCTTCCTCTTTTTTAATTCTGGGTGGGGGCTCATGAACAAAGCCAGCTCTAGATCATCCCCTGGCTTTGCAGAAAATGCCTCTGGAGCCCAATCTGGAATTCAAGTGCATTTTGGGAATCAGTGTAATTTGGGATGCTGGTACCAGGAGCTTCTGCAGGCAGGTCAAAAAGGTTAAGATGACTATCATAACCACACAATTGCAATGGCCCTAGTAATTTTTGGTCACCTTGATCTCTTGTCAGAAGTCCTGGATGGAACTTCCTTTTTAATTTTGATTACAATTTATTGCTTACATTTTGATTAAAACTAAAAAAATCATACTTTTAAATTTTAAATGATAGAGCGGAGCAGCAGGCACAGTGAACAGGGACATGGAAAATCTGTGTGATTCCAACTTTAGAAGATGATAGAAATGCTGTCTGTAAGTACCAAATTGCAAATGTTGAAATTTGGGGGATCTCATAACTTTGATATTTTCTCTGTTGCCCAATCTGCCTATAAGGTGGACCCAGATTTTTGATATCTATCTCTCAAATTCATCTGCGTCAGTTTCTGTCAAACTCCTACTACATTTGTTACACAAGGAGCCACATACACCCAGAAAATCAAATGTTGCTTACTTTGTACTGGCCAGAAATTCTTTTTTATGTCTTTTCATGCCCTCCCCACCTGCAAATAGCTTGAAATTGGACAGTCGTTCATCTTTTTTTACAATAGTTTTATTGATTTATCAAAATATAAAATACCAAGAGAATTTCAAAAAAAGTAGTAGAAAACTAGAAGAAGGGAGGGAGAGATAGTGTAAGGAGGGAAAATGTTAAGGAATTTGTTGTGCAGAGGTCTCCTTGTGCTACCAAAGAGTTGCACAGACAAGGAAGGGTACTAAGAGCAGTAAGAGTCACACAAGAGTACACTGAGTTGTAAAAACAAAAAGTATTTTACTTTGAGGTGGTGTAAGAACAAAAATGCACAGTCATAGATAAACAGTCCAGGTCATAAACAATAGCAACAATCCAAGGAGTAATCCAAACTACAAAGTCTTCTTACCGGTCCAGAGGTCAATACACAGTTCAGGTTTACAACAGTAGTAAACCAACAGCAGAGCAAAAACAGTAATAGTAGAGATCAATGAATTCAGAGAGAGAGAGAAGCTACGTTCCTAGCTTCCTCTTATGGCCATGAGAACACTTACACACCCATTGGCCAATTAACAACTTAAAGACATAGCATTATGGTTAATATATTTTCAACCCAACATTGTAGGCTAACACCATATGCCTAACAGAAAAGAAAAGAGAAAGGCACCAACGTCCGACCCGAATTAGCAAAAACCAAATCAAGATTTCATTATTATTATTTTTTGCAACCCCAAAATTGTTGACACTTGACAGTCGTTCATCTTCTCTTCCCCATCACTTAGCCACAAGGTCTCATTCTCTGTCCCAAACCTGTCAGACCATGGAAAGTTAGGCTCTGTGTGAATTTTCTCACCAGATGCCTATCAAGCGAAAAATCTAACACCTTAAAATATAATGCAGAATTGTCTTGCAGTGCAAGCCTCGGCAGCATTGTAATTTAATGTGTTGATCGATTTTTCTACCCAGTACAAACATGAAGGATTTTATTTGTGGGAAAGAGAATGAGACAATGGGCTAAATTCTTCCTGATTTTGTGCCATTGGTCATAATCTATACGATGGTTGAAATTTCAGATGCTGTTGATGGCAATTGGGGGGGGGGTAGGTTAGAGAAACATGAAGGGTGAAAGAAGACAACCAAATGGAAACACCTTATGTAAAACATTAGCAGCGCCAGTGGAAAGCATCACGACACGCTGTCCTGCCTGGATGTCACAAAAGAAGTCAGACTGTGCATGTTGTTGTTTTTTTCCCCAGCAGAAGCAATTTATAGGCTGGCAGCACAGCTTCACACATGAATGAGGGCACTGGCACAAAACCTCTGAACTGCGTGTCATGTGCAACATTTTCTTTGTTGGTTTATTTGCTGAGTGGCCCCTGTTTGCAACTGCTATCCCAATGTATGCTGAAAACAATGCATGGCATTTTAAAAAAATTAATCAGATATCAGCAAAGAGACGAACAAAAAATGCAAACCCATCAAACATACCAAAAAACAAAACAAAACAGGTGAGAAGTTGGTTAGAAAAGGGTGCCACCAGGAGAAGCCAAGGGGGAAAGGAGGTAAAACAAAAATCAAGATGGATAAGAGACTTTTTTCCGCAGAAGCATCTTGTTATACAGGCTCTACACTCCAACATCCTTTGTTGAACAGATAAAAATTATGCATTGCAAAGACTGCTTGGAGCTGGGAGATACTTCCAATATAATCTACCGAATCCCTTGCATGGATTGCCCTTGTGACTATGTAGGACAGACGGGGAGGAAGCTAACCATCCAATTGCAAGAACACAAGCGAGCAGTCAGACAAGAAAACCCGAACTCATTGGTAGCCTCACACTGAACAACTGAACAAAGACACACATTCAAGTTTGCAGCTACTAAGATTGTTGGATGAGCAGGCCCAAAAACAGCTAGGGAAGTGATTGAAGCCTGGGAAACAGGCCCCTTGTCAGTCAACAGGAGTGCTGATTTACCACCAGTCTATCAGCTAATGTCTTAAAAGCCAGCCATCAACACATAGCCCAATCAACATCTAAAAAGCCACTTACAGCAGGCACTATAAATACCACACATACTCTGCTAGAGAGAAGTTCCCTGAAGATGGGCTCCAACACGAGTCCAAAAAGCTTGGAAGACTGCTAAGCTTCTAAGCCGCCCTGAGTCTTCGGAGAAGGGCGGGATATAAATGGAATTAAAATAAATAAAATAAATAAATAAAATCTCTAGTCTCGGTGATCGACCCAGATTGGATCCTGCAGCAATATCCTGGGATGCGTACATTCACTTTCATTTGTTGAACGAACAAAGGCAAAATAACTTCCCTATATTTCTGAATTATTTTCTTCATGTTAGTGCTTTTATTTTTCTTATGGAAACAAAAGGGAGGTCCTAGCTAGGAGCCTTCCTGACTTGCTAATTCAATGATTCTCAATCTCAGCCATTTAAAGATGTGTGGATTTCAACTCCCAGAATTCCCTAGCCAGGGAAGTTATGAAAAACTGTTCTAATTAGGTGGAAGAAAAGAGCTGGAGATAAGAAATGAAACTGACATCATCAAACAACAAAGAGGAGTGGGTCCCTTGCACAACTTACTAGGGGGAGTCACTGGCTTACGATCGCAATTAGGACCAGGATTTCCATTGCTAAGCAAGGAGGTTAAATGAGTTGTGACTCATTTTACAATCATATGTGCCTTTGCATGTTGAAAGCCAGCTGGAAAATTGATAGCTGGTGATCACATTGCCCCAGGATGCTGCAGCTTCCATAAATACATGCCAGTTGCCAAGTGCCCAAATTTTTGTCACATGACTATGACGATACTGCAATGGTCATAAGTGTGAGGACCAGTCAAAAATCACATTTTCAGTACCATTGTAACTTTGAACAGTCACTAAATAAATGTGGCAAATTAAGAACTATCTGTACTTCCCAGTTTATTGCATGAACATCATAGTAAATCTGTTTATGCTCTGGGACCATGGTAAAACAAAGATCAAATACCACTTTACAATGCCTTGGTAAGGCCACACTTGGAATACTGCATCCAGTTTTGGTCACCACGATGTAAAAAAGATGTCGAGACTCTAGAAAGAGTACAGAGAAGAGCAACAAAGATGATTAGGGGACTTGAGGCTAAAACATATAAGGAACGGTTGCTGGAATTGGGTATGTCTAGTTTAATGAAAAGAAGGACAAGGGGGGACATGATAGCAGTGTTCCAATATCTCAGGAGCTGCCACAAAGAAGAGGTCAACCTATTCTTCAAAGTGCCTGAAGGCAGGACAAGAAGCAATGGATGGAAATTAATCAAGGAGAGAAGCAACCTAGAACTAAGGAAAAACTTCCTGACTGTTAGAACAATTAACCAGTAGAACAACCTGCCTCCAGAAGCGGTGAATGGTCCAACACTGGACGTTTTTAAGAAGAGACTGGACAGATTTGTCTGAAATGGTATAGGGTTTCCTGCCTATTCCCTGCCTAGTCCCTTCCAACTTTTTATTATTATTATTATTATTATTATTATTATTATTATTATTATTATTATTATTATTATTATTATTATTATTATTATTGTTGTTGTTGTTGTTGTTGTTGTTGTTGTTGTTGTTGTTGTTGTTGTGATGATGATGATGATGATGATGATGATGATGATGATGATGAATAGCCTTGATCAGCTTTTAGATGCATAACATCCATAATGGGAGGGCAAATGGGGAAGCAGCATTGCCTGTATCATAACACCATTATGCAAATGATTTGAATTATGTAATTGTCATCAGTAGTACCATGTGATGATAATTATGTAATGATTAGATCACTTGTATCTATTGATTGATGACATCACTAATACAAATGACACCACCATGGCTTCTGCCAGGTGGTTGGGTTTGGTTACCTGGAAAGATGAGCAGCAGTGATAACTTGCAACTGAAACAGCAATTAGGAACTGTGTGCTGCTCAAAATAATAAGCCCATTATTTTGAGCCATTGTTGTTATAACAGCTATTCATAAATGATTGCTCAACTACATTAATTAGAAGTTCAAGACTACAGGGAGGTGTGCAATAAGGGCTTAAAATGTCTGTTACAGGAACGTTAATGTAAAATCAGTTAGGCAATTAGATAATATATTCATATAGATTTAAAACTATTATTAACTCTCCCAGCATTTTAATTTTGCATCTATTGGAAAACTAATCATCTTTTGGAGGAGATGTGGGCTTTGCAAATGGTTGGAAATGTAGTGTTTGCAAGACAATGTGTGATGTGGTTATATGTTACAGCAGTTTTTGGGCATAATTATGTCTCATTTAGTTTTGTTCTGGAAGAGTCACTGGAATTTATAAATGCCCATGTCCTTTATAATTACTCTATAAGGATTTTTTTTTCCTTTCACTCAATTGTCTGATTCCCAGAGATTGACATCCTTGAGGTTTTCTTGCAGGGTTTTTCAGAAGAGGTTTGCCATTGTCTCCTTCCGAGGGCTGAGACAAAGTGACTGGCCCAAGGTCACCCAGCTGGCTTTGTGCCTGAGGTGGGACTAGAATTCATGGTCTCTCAGTTTATAGTTTAGTGCCTTCACCACTAGTCCAGACTAGCTTTCAAGAGAAATATATAGAAGGGCAATACAATTGTGTAGCCTGTGTTTTTATGGTTACAACAGTGGAATAAAGTTACAGTAGGCTAAAGAGCTTTGGGCTACTTTGTTCTATTTCTGACCAAGAAAAACTGGAGAAGTATTTAGAAGTTTGGATAGCTGGTTTCAATTTATATTAACGTCTTGCTTTTTAATTCTTACAACTTGATGTGAATACATGGATATGGCTTATTGTAATTATTAGAAAAGTGATATATCCCTTTGTGAAACTTTTCTCTTTCTTACACGTAATAAAAAAGAAACAAATGAATAAATAGCTGCATACTATATTGCTTATGGATGGGAACACCCCTTCTTTCTTCTCTTCCTCCAGTATATCTGTATAAACACATCCCCCTCAGAAGAGAAAGGTTGAAAATATTTCTGAAACCAGGCCATGAAATTAGGCTGAATAGATTGACATTAAAATTTGTGAGGGGAATATGAAATATTTGGGGGAGGGGTGGTACTTCTAGTCACTTTTAAGTTCTAAACTCAACTCACTCCTCTTGGAAATGCAGACTATATGTAACCTCTGGGTTCATAAAATGTGATTCTCTCTGTGTTGAGCAATGTGTTTGGAAGTACTATTGAGTGAGCAAAAAAAAACAACCCTCAAAAGTACTGCAAAATTGGAAGAGGTGGAGAAGCCAGGTCTATAGAATCGTCAAAAGTCTGACACAACTGAATAACATTATCATCGTCACCACTGAGTGAGCAATGGTGCTGTAAAATACCAATTGATTAAGAATTCAGTTCGGTCACATGGTCAAAACTTGTTGAAATCTGTCACAGGATAGTAAGATGGGTGGCGAATAAATTTAATAGATAAGATAAGATAAGATAAGATAAGATAAGATAAGATAAGATAAGATAAGATGATAAGATAAGATAAATAAAATAAAATAATAAAATAAAATAAAATAAAATAAAATAAAATAAATAAATAAAATAATAAAATAAAATAATAAAATAAAATAAAAATAATAAAATAAAATAAATAAAATAAAATAAAATAAAATAAAATAAAATAATAAAATAAAATAATAAAATAAAATAATAAAATAATAAAATAAAATAAAATAAAATAAAATAAAATAAAATAAAATAAAATAAAATAAAATAAAATAAAATAAAATAAAATAAAATAAAATAAAATAAAATAATAAAATAAAATAAAATAAAATAAAATAAAAACTATCTTGCCTCCACTCCTTTGGATTGTCAGGTGCAATAACCAGGAACAGGAGTTGAGTTCAAAGCACTAAAAGTTTATTACACGCTACCTATACACAAGAATCTAATCTAATCTGGTGCTAGATAAGAATTCATGGGGGGCTGAAATTAAGTCTCTTGTGACTGTGTAAGAGTTCCCAACTGATGACACATTTGACCCTGCCTTCAGGCTCTACGTGGTCATCTCCTACATGGATTATGAAAACACCAGCCTGAAAAAACTTCTCAACTTTGCTCCTTGAACTGTAAAATCCCTCAAGACGTTCCACTGAAAAAAGGGGATCCATCTAACTTAGTGTGAAGTAATGTCTGGATGGTACAATACTGGTCAACTGTCCTGGTGCTTCTGGACTTCTCCAGAGCATTTAACAGCTTGGATCATCAGATATTCTAGACGTGACTTGTTTGTTTGTTTGTTTTTTCATCCCAACTTCCTCTCCTGACCTCCCTCTGTTTCCAAGATTCTTCAGTAGTCTCCATCTTGAATAACGGAGATTTGGAAGTTCCAGCAATAATATGGTGTCTCTGCAGCCATTTGTAGCAATGATGGCTAAAGTCTAACCTTTCTGTCCAATATATATTTGATGGATCAGCTTCTTCCTGACAACAGATACAATGAGGCAGCCCCTGCTTGTTTAACCCCTGGACTACTGTAAGAGTAGACCTTTCCTTCTTGATTTGGATCCAGAACACTGTCGTTTGCAACGTTCTTGATCTGCCATGGTTTCCTCATATCTCTGGGTACCTGGATCCGAAGAAGAGAATGGGTCCAATTAAACCTGGAGAATCCACCTTTGCTGTTTCTAGGAGAATATCGGGGTGATTCCCCTTCCCCAGCCTGGTCAGGGATAAGAGGTTTGGGCATCTCCTCCTAGGCTGAAGGATTTATTGTTGCAATGATCTTCGGCTCAGATCCAATTTAAAGGTAAAATGTATTTATTTCAGTCTGGAGCGCCAGCGAGGAAAGCTGACTAGTCTAGGTGGTCCTTCAAAATCTGATCCTTAGCCAGTCAGATGATTTGTTGACATTTAAATGTTCACTGATTCTTTCTTAAACCAAATTCTGTTCACAGCAAATCTATAGGGAATGGAATTATCAGTTCAACTAGCTGTGGTGTTTTGGAGACTTTCAAATTGGTTAGTTTTTATTATGTACTTGTGTATTTATAATTTTGGGAATCTGTGGGGGGAAAAAATCTGCACTGACTTGTTGTCCTTGATATCCTGGTGTTTTAATTATTTAGAATTGCTTGTTCCGCCCAGTATAAATATATATTCTTTGTTGCAAACTGCAGTGTAAATATTATTGTTAACTAAAATGTTTGATTTTGCATTCAGCAAATAGAGAGAGCATTTCAGAGGCCTTTTGTCAAAATCTCGAGCTTCTTTAATGAGTCATTAAAGTCAAGGTCCAATTAGGCGTGAGCTTAAATGGACTCCAGAAGATGGTAGAGGACAGGAAGGCCTGGAGGAACGTTGTCCATGGGGTCGCGATGGGTCGGACACGACTTTGCAACTAACAACGACAACATAGCCATAGTCCCATTGATGGATGGTGGTGGTGAGCGTACAATCAAAGCCTTGCTCCTTTTTTACATAAACTGCTCATGGATGGTTAGAATGGATGCCGTGTCCTGCTCAATCCCATGGATCTGTTTTAGCTGCTGTTAGGAACCAATAGCATCCATCACGGTGGATCAAGCAGTATTTAAACCCCTTCACATGATACGTGGGGTAAATCTGGGACACTTTCTCACCTCTGGGGATTGCTTTTAGAAAGTGCTGGTTTGGCTACAGTTGGGAAAGCAGATCCCCTGATCAAGTACCCTTTTCCCTCTTCCCACCCAGTAAACTGAACACTGGCAGGATGAAACTTTCTTGGGAACAAGCTCTCTTGAACTTGGTGGAATTTATTTCTCTGGGTTCTGAAGCTTCTTTAAAAGAAAAACATCACCAAGAAATACCAAGATTATATAGACTGGGGGTGGGGGAGGGTCAAGAATTTTTTTAAAACCATCATCTGTTGCCATGGAAACTGCATTGTTAAGTCCAAGCAGACATGAGAAGTCAATCTTGACGTGAAGGCATCTCAACCTTTCCATGTGGGAAGAGTTGGCTTACATCAACTGGAGCCTGGAAGGTCTTCTGACTGTCTTGTGCACTTGATATGGTCCCCAGTTTTCTCACAGGAATAGATGAAGATCCTAGGGTGAAGTGTAGTCTAGAGGCCCAGGAGGAGAGGCTGTTTCCCATGGAGCCAAGAGGCAAACATAGCTTGGAATCTTTGGTATGCAGAAAAAGGGTGAAGGGATTCCCTCCCTAGCAATTCACAGGGTATACCAACTAGTTGTGCAAATAAATGTTTTATTCTAGCAGGACTCTGCTTCTAGGTGAGCAACAATAAAGAAACTACTCTGAAGTAACTCTTCGTCTTGTTCTTGGTTCTTTGGGCCTGGAAGGTCCACCGCAAGCAGATAAAACCAGAACTTCTATCCTCTTAACTTCATGTCCTTGAAAATGACAATGAGCAATTAAACTGTAGCTTTCCGGGTTTGGTTTGGTTTGGTTAAAAAAAAAAACCATGCTCAGGTCAGTCTCTTTCGTAGAGAAATTGTCCATTTTATAATTTCCACAGGGAGAAATACAGTATTTGTGTATCGTAGAAATACAGGTAGTCCTCAACGTATGACCACCACTGAGACCAAATTTTTTGGCGCTACGTGAGAAATTGTTAAGTGAGTTTTGCCCCACTTTACGACTTTCTTTGCCACGTTTGTTAAGTGAATCATTGAAGCTGTTAAGGTCACAAAAGGGGGATCACGTGACCCCGGGACACTGCAACCGTCATAAATATGAACCAGCTGCCAAGCATCCAAATCAGTGGTGGGATTCAGCCGGTTCGCACCACTTCGGCAGAACCGGTAGCTAATTTTTTGTCGCCTGGGCCCAGAATGGACTTCTGGAAGCGGCATCCACACAGAGAACCGGTTGTTCACATATTTGAATCCCACCACTGATCCAAATGTAAATCACGTGACCATGGGGATGCTGCAACGGTTGTAACTGTGAAAAAGGGTCATGTCACTTTTTTCAGCGCCATTGTAGGTATGAACAGTCACTTAACAAACCGTCGTAAGTCGACGACTACCTGTATCCAAAAAGAGCAATCCTCTACTGATTTAGAACTTTGCAACTTATGAAAATATCTGTGGAGCAAAAGACAATTAATGCATGACTTAACATTTGCTGTTAAGAAAGAAGCTCACCCACATTCCTGCCCGTGTGGCTTCTCCATGGGCAAAGATCTGGTTTTTCTCATCTTTTTCTCTTTTTTTGTTGTTGTTTTTTTTTTGCTTGGGGCAGTCAATATGGGCTGCCTGCTGTTTGGAATTAAAAAGACATCTGTCATGTTTCTAAAATTTAAAACCTGCCCTACCTTTAAAGATCTCTGGAAAGTTCAAGTTCGGTGTTTCTCAAGTCAATTTGAGCTTGGCAGCGTATCAACATTTTAATGAAATAAATCAGGTGTTCTCAAAAGTTTGTGATACCGTGACCCATTAAAATGATAAAAGTTTCCTGATCACCTAGGAATAACTAATATATACTCCTGATAATATAAAATAAATCGTAGCATAAAATATATAAAATGTATAATGCATAACACACAAATATCAGATACAATAATATGAATATAAATAACTCTCTAGAGTTGAATAATAAATAAAAAGACCATTTTGATATTCCGGTAGACCTCAACTCACCACCACACTTGGGATCAGAGTTTCTGTTGCTTAGCAAACTGGTTGGCAAGCAAGCTGTGCCCAGTTTAAAGACCATTTTTGCCATGGTTGTTAAGCAAATCATTGCAGTCGTTAAATGAATCATGTGGCCGTTAAGTGAATCCAGCTTTCCCGTCGACTTTGCTTGTCAGAAGCTGTTTGGGAAGGTCACAAAAGATGATCACATGCCGATTGCCAAGCTCCCAAATTGATCCTATGATCCCGGAACGGCTGTGAGTTGTAACTGTGAGGACCTGGTCATAGGTTACTTTTAAAAATGCTGTTGTAACTTTGAAAGGTCACTAAATGAATTGTTACAAGTCAAGGACTCCCCGTAGGAATGAATTTTAACTGATGTATCAAATAAAAGAACACTGGGAGCCTTGCAACTTTATAAAAGTGTCTCGTTCCAAATAAATAATATTTAACCATCCTGTTTAATTTAAAGCAAAGGAAACAAAACACGGGAAGGATGAGCTTGTTTAGTTTTGCATGTTTTGGAAATCAAGATTTTATTTTTGAGGCAGCCACTGTCACATCTCATTTTATATTTATCCTGACTCAGTATTTTGCTTTTTGTGGCAGCAACTGCATTAAATGTTCTTGGTTTGTTCAGGTCAAGCAGGAACATTTGGTGGCAATGATCTCCAGGGCACGATGAAAGAGTCAGAAGGGTGAGATCAAATTTCTGCCTGTTTTGGGCATGTGTTGCATGAGTGGCAGCTGCCATCTTGACTTTTTGACCACACCATGTGGATATCCCTGCTCTTTTATGCAACTTTTACATTTCCTCAGGTTTCACACAGTCCCATACTATCAAACTTGCTCACAGCCTCCAAAGTGACCAGTCATAAATTGAGGATTACTTGTTATTCTACATTTTTCCATTGACCCACCATATTCACTTTGCAAATCATTAAACTGAAGGCTCCACTTCTTTCTCTGCATTTTGATCGTAATGGAGAAATAATCCTTCAATCAGGGAACCAACTGGAGAAAAATGGGGAATGTGTAGTATCTATTTATATATTATATATTATATATTGCTAACCACATTGATTTGTGCTTAGATTGTAAGCCGCCCTGAGTCTTCGGAGAAGGGCGGGATATAAATGGGATTAAAAAAAATAAGTAGTTCTCTACGGTATTAAAAGAAATACGTCAACTCTCCTTCAAATTAAGCTGGCCTCCATATGGATGCCTCCATGCAGTTTTCTTGGCAACAATACAAAGGTGGGTTGTTAGGGCCATTTTCTAGGTGGTATTATTATTATTATTATTATTATTATTATTATTATTATTATTATTATTATTATTATTATTGTATTTTTTGCTTCTCTGTTTACTTTCAGCCCTGGTGATGCTTGCATTCCCGTCCTAACTGATCTAGATCAGCCAGGTTTTAAAAACAGATGGTTATAAATTTATGGAAAAGAAGGTATATCAGTGACTACTAACCATGAGAATCTAAAAGCTGTGAAAGCACCTGGGATTCCCTTGGTCCAAAACCTGCTGCCATTTTATAACAACTTGAAGACCTAGATGGTCCATCAAGATGGGACTTGGAGGTTGAGTGAGCCCATCCATGTAGTTTTTCTTCTTAGCGTGATTGTGGTTATAGTAGCTGGATTAATTGGTTCTCAGATGCCAGGAGGTTGTTATTGTTCTTTATCGTTGTCTTCATTTTTGAAAGCTATATTTGCCATCTAAACGCACTTGCAAGATGGGCAGCTATATAAATTAACATTAATAACACCACCAGTGATGGGAGGTCATGGAGAATGGAAGCCTTGACCTGACAGTGACCACTGCTGAAACCTGGACAGTGGATCTTCATCCAATTTTATCCTAGTTCAGTTCTGTCTCTGCCAGGCTGTAGATCACATTATGACTGGCTGTAAACTGGGGGCAAATACTGGTCCAGTGTGTGATTTTTTTTAAATACGGATGCTGCCCTTCACTAGTTAAATGGCCTAGAGTAGACACTGATATTTGAACATAGATCATTTTTACGTTTATATTTTATTGTGCTTTACTAATCTAGGTGAAATGTTAATATGTATTGCTAGTCCATGTATGATATGCCATAAGCTAAATATCTCTATCTCTGCCAAGTTTTCAGCTTCTTCCGGCTATGTGACTATCTTGGAACTAGAAAGTTAAAAATGCATCCCAGCAAAAGGCAGTGACCCCCATTTCTGCATTTTATAATCCATTAGATTCCTATGGGAACAGATGCAGGATCAATAGAAGGTATTAAAAGTTGCATAATATCAGCCTCTGGAAATATTCAGAGAGTCATATTTGTACCATCTGGTAACATTTCATGGCAACTGAGAGCAGATTCTCTGGCATCTTTTAAAAATATATCTATCTGCATAGTCTGTGACCTTTCAGTTCAAATCCACTGCCATTTATTTGGAAACATGCCCACTGAACCCCCTTTACTCCTGAGCAGGCGCCTACTACTCCCGCCCGCTGCTTAAGTGTTGTGTTTTCTATTTCACTGACATTGTCATGTGTGGGTCTGTGGTTTTGTCTCTATTTATGCACACTGGATAGCAAATACCTGCATACTAACCATTCTATTTTCATATCCAAGTCAGGACTTGCTGTTTTAAATAGGCTGGTGTTGTGCATAACTCAGATTGGTGATTTGAAGCATAGGTTTCTACGTCCTTGTGAGGAAGGAGGATTTAAGAATATTTCTTTTTTTAAAATGTGTGTGTGTGGGGATAGCATTTCTACATTCAATTTGGCATTCTAAAACCATTGGAATTTCATTACTATGGTTAGAGTCTTCATGCAGCTAGGGCTTAGCTTCGCATTGTTGCAGCTCGATTCTCCCATCTTTATAGAAAGGCTTAACCCAATGTTTCTTAACCTTGGCAACTTTAAGATGCGTGCACTTCAACTCCCAGAATTCTCAGATGAGAATGCTGGCTAAGTAATTCTGGGAGTTGAAGTCCATACCATCTTAAAGCTGCCAAGGTTGACAAACTCTGGCTGAAACCAAGTCCGAAAAGATTCTTTGGATTTGTATTTCATTTATTATGAAATTTCAAAATTATATAGAAATTTGGATGCAGGTGCTCTTTGAGAAATGATTCTAGCCCTTGCCAGGTATACAGATGTTATTTGTAAAAACAAAAAGCAGAAATCATGAACCACATGGGAATCATGAATCACTTTGAACTTCAAAAGAAATTCTGTTATTCTGGTTCAAACACTGGAACAATCTAGGGATAGAAGCAAGATACTCTATAATATGTACTGAAGCTCTCCTGTTATGCAGTCATTTTTAATCCTCTGGATTCTCTCACAGAAGGACTGAAATAACCTCACAGTCGTATAAACCATCAAACAGAAACAGCAGGAGTCAAAAGACTCATATAGAATTTTGTTGTGTCATTGGGCACAGAAACATTACCATGGAATTTAAAATATACTTGCCAATCCCCATTTTTGCTAAAGAAAAATTACGAAGAATATTCAGAATGGTATCTTCCACTTGAATCCAGCCACGTAGCAATTTTCTCCAGATGTTTACCTTACACGGTCTCCATGCAAGTCGTATCTATACATATAAGGTTCAATCTTTATTTTTCCATTCTCTTGTTCTTTTCCATCTAAAATTACTGACGAATGCAGTTAGAAGTCTGATCCTTTTGAACACGATGAGGGACACAGAAGCAGTACAACTCTTCTAATGCGGCATTCCACATTTGTGTTTATTCCATGATATAAATATCTTCTCTTTTCATTTTGGAACAAAAGCTCTTCAAAAAGCTTAGTCATGCTAAACAATCCTCAACTGCTTCACTAATCCCACTGAAATCAGTCTTGACTGCTTGATTTGAAACTGGACGAAGGTGCCTGAACTATAAATAGATCCAAATCAACAGTGTTTGAAAACTGATGAGAAGAACCAGGCTACCAATGGACAAGAATCTACAGTTGGAAAAGAGTTGGATATTATCAGTTGCAGGAAGCTTGAAAGAAGAAGCCAGAAAGACTCCAGATAATGCCGGGATACCAAATGCAAAAGGTTTTGGTTTTGATAATAAATAAATCACACAAGGCAAAAATGCCTGTAGCTTGTGATTGTAATAGGACTATAGGTAACCCTCAACTTACAACAGTTCATTTAGTGACTATTCAAAGTTACAAAGCACTGGAAAAAGTGACTTATGACCATTTTTCACACTTACAACATCCCCATGCAGCATTCTCAGGGTCACGTGGTTGACATTCAGATGCCTGGCAACTGACTCATATTTAAGATGGTTGCAGTGTCCTGGGGGGTGTTTGTGTGTGTCATGTGATCCCTTTTGTGACCTTCTGACAAGCAAAGTCAATGGGGAAGCCAGATTCATTTAACAACTGTATTACTGCAATGATTCACTTAACAACTGTGGCAAGAAAAGTCGTAAAATGGGAGCAAGCTTCACCTAACAAATGTTTCACGTAGCAAAAGAAAATTTGTGCTCCATTGTGGTCGTAAGTTGAGGACTACCTGCATGTACAGTATTCAGAAGACAAGGAAGGAGAGCAAGCGACTGCAACTGCAACTGCCTTAAACCCTCTTCCCGTTCAGAAGTGCTGCGAAATCTCAAGTGCTGATCTTAGTCCACCCAGCAAGGAAGGCTTTGAGATCCCAAATGCTGTTTTCATCCACTAACAAGGCAAAGCACATACAAATGAACCAATCAGGGATTTTAGGTGAGCGATCCTGGTTAGGAAGCTATTCTGCATATTTTAGTCGACTCACCGCCACAGAGCATAGAACGGAGGGGCGGGGGTGGTGGAGAAGCTGGTTGTAGTAGAAACGGAGAGAATAAATTATTGTGTGCGGTCCATCTGCAAACTGCTTCTCCTGCACTGCTATGTAATAAAATGTGTTGCTAAGATACAAGCTGCTAAAGAACTTCATTAAAGGACACTTTAAACAAAGCTGCCCGACCCCCTTTTTTTCCTTTTAAGACTGCTTACTTTCTTCTGGCCCTTATGATTACAATTAGACCATCTATATGGATCCGGCACTTCATTCAAGTCTCCTCATCAAACAATGTTGATAAAGCCAGCACTGGTAAATTAGTCATTGTACACATCGCATGGGCGTGTGTATATCTCTGTGTTGCACATATACACACCCACACAAATACCTGCAGAGGAATCTAAAATGCATAGGCAACAAAGATAGAGTTTGAGAAAGGGGGAAGTGAGTCTTTGCGTTCTGAAGAAAACTCAAACTTCAGGGGGGGAAAAAGGAAATCTTTTCCTCAAAAGCCTTTTGCCTAAAAGGCAGCAGTAGATTTCACACCAGCATGCTAAGCTTGGAAACAAAGGTCAACATTATTATTATTATTATTATTATTATTATTATTATTATTATTATTATTATTATTATTATTATTATCATCATCATCATCATCATCATCATCATTATCATCATCATTTCATAACGGGCCAGTTTCCCCTTTCCAAACTTGGATGAAATCCTGAACATCTATTGCCCATCTGCAATACTGTCACTCTCAATTTATTAATGCCACAGCCTATTTGAATACATTATCTATTAGCCAAAGATTATGCTAGCAGAAGTATTTTTTCAGTGACCAATGCAATCATTAGACTCTTTTGAGACTGTACACTGAATGTCAGTGGGAGACCTTGAAGAGTAGCACAAAGGCATTAACTATTTTTGAAAATGTTTTTGTGTGTGAGTGATTTATGTTCTCCCTCTCATGGATCTTCAATAAACATATGAAAGACAGGAAACCATGGATGTATGCTGTGATTTAGCTGGACTAAAGCGGAGTTTGACAGCAGGACTTTCGAAGACCCCTACTTGTTTCTCTTTATGTATTTCTAAACCGTATCCTTCTGTCCAAAAAGTCTTGGAAGGCAAAAAGGATAGGAGGATAAGAAATGGCATAGCATAAGCAGAATTTCAGTGGCTATGATGTGCTAAATCAGAATAAAGTATACATAACAGTAGAAACTAGGAAGCAAATTATGCAAACTTAACAAAAAAACATGCAAACGGATCATTTTGCATATTCCACTGGTAGCAGAATTCAATTTAGAAAGGAATTAAATTTAAAGAGGAATTGGGATTACCTGAGTACAGAATTTTACCCAGGGCCTGGCAGGAGATAAGAGGTGGCTTATCTGACAAATGGGGTCTGTTAACTGTCATGTTGCAATTAATTCCCCGTATTGCAGTCAGCAATAAACACTCTACATTTTTCATTAGACTTACAGATTCATTTACATAAGTATATTAACTTTTGAGAAATAATTTATATATTTATACCACAGACACTTGTGCTAGACGCACATTTGCATAAGCACACATGCAGAAAGTGAGACCCAAAACAGTTGCAGTTCCAATGCAGCCTTCCTTCCTCATCCATTTTTGTAAAGAAAATTTCAGTCTATCTAGACTTCTTTAAGCAATCACAGTTTATTCAGAAAGAGCTCAGGCAATTAAAAATGACAACAAACATTGTTTTTAAGTGCTGCAAAATCTCAAGCTATTCTTATTCAGCTCCAGCAACACAGAACACAATTTGATATCTTTTAAAAAAAAATTGTATAATACATGTTTCTACATAGTTGCATTGTCTAAATAAGTAAATCCTGTTTGATACTGCACTGAAATGTAAGCTACCCCCAAAATAAAAGTATTCCATCTTGTACAAAGAGTATAAACCACCGTTAATTTAAAAAGCTTTGGAAAGAAAAAGCTTTTCAAGTCCAATTACATGGACTGGTTGATTCAGTGTCTGATGAATATTACATCCAATTGCTCCCGTTACAGCTGCTACATTTAACCTCCTTGGAGCAAATTTACTCCCCAATGAAAAAGACCTTAACTTTTGCACAGCCCTGATCTTCCAAAGCAGTCTTTTAAGCCCTGGAAAAATTAAATATGCAACTCAAGGTTAGGATGGAAAATAAGGAAGATTTTCCTGCCAAAAAGTAAAACAGAAGAGAAATCTTCCTTAATTTTCCATCCTAACCTTGAGTTGTATATTTAATTTTCCCAGGGCTTAAAATTGCATTTTTCCTACTGGGGTTCCTTTGTTAGATGAAACATAAGAGCAGCGGGCTCTATGCAAAAGTATAACAGCTATTAGGTTTCAAAATCTGCTTCTTATTGGGTAGCAGAATGTAGTTAGATCCTTGCTACCTCAGCATTTTCATATGGTAATTCTGTTCTGGAAATTGCTAGTACATAATAGGAAGGAAGGAAGGAAGGAAGGAAGGAAGGAAGGAAGGAAGGAAGGAAGGAAGGAAGGAAGGAAGGAAGGAAGGAAGGAAGGAAGGAAGGAAGGAAAGAAGGAAGGAAGGAGCCTTAGTTAAAAGTTGCTTGATATGTTCCAAGAGTCTACATAATATATACAGAGTACATTAATCAGAAAAATAACTAGGGAATCCAAAAAGTCAGGGATACCCATAATTGCACAGTTCACGCCCAGTTTCTTTTGTGCAAGCAAGCCTTGGATATCTCCTGGTGGTTTCTCACCTGAGGGCGAACTGAGCATGAATTCGCCTAGCTTCTTCGCTCCAACGTGGCCTATTGTCACCTCAATTAATGGATACAAGAAAATTATTGGAAGACTTCTCCAAACTGAGCCATAAAAAAGGAAAGCAAATAATGCGCCAATATACACAATTCCATTTTCTCTCCCTCATCAGCTTCAAGTTCCTGAAATAAAAAGCTTCTATTCGACACAAAGCAAGTCTTGGTCTTAAACTCCCTCTGAAGCTACATTTGGAGAGCAGCAGCTCTAGTTAGATGTAAAAATCCTGGAGAAGAGAGGACATTTATCTTACTGATGTTCAGTTTATAAATCAAAGTCATCATATGCAAAAAAAAAATAGGCATGTACATCTTTGTCTAGTTATGGGAGGGCAAAAAATTACTATGACAATCACAAATGCACTATCAAAACCCCACTTCTTTGTATTATGTCATGAGGCCATCTTGACTTTTTAAAACTCCTGCTCAACATTTCAGCACAAAAACAGCTTGACTTTTGGTTCACAATATTTTTTTTTTAAAAAAAGAATTGCCTGGGTGAGGGACTTAAATTAAGAAAGACTAGGGTCACCTCGGAGGAAGGGCTGAAGCTCCTGTGAATGATTTTTGTGGGGGTTTTTCTAAACATAAAATAAATCCTATAAGCCTGAATTTTACCCACTTTTAAGACAAATCCTCGTGCTCCCAGAAATTTGCAACCTATGATGAAAAAAGTCAAGATCTCTGCATGTTTTTTATGGGTGATGCATAAAATCACCATCTTGATGTTGTTGGTTTTTTACTGCTGATAGTGGATCTGAAAGTAATGTAAGCAAGATATTATCCTCCATGGAGGAACATTCAAGCAACAAACTTCCATAGAAAGTAACATATGAGGTCCTGAAAAATGCCACCAGATGCCAGAGAGTTACTATTCTAACCCGATAATTTTAAGCAAAGTTCTGGACAAAAAAAAACTGGTTTAGTAATTTAACAACTAGATAGTTATAGCAAGCCTAGACATGTAGAGAAAATTATTTTAAACTTACAAGAGAACTAAGATTAAGCATCTACCACTTTTCATCAGGGTCCATGTGATCAAAGCATCGTCTGTTTAAGATTCAGTTTTGGCTCACTGCAGATGAGAAACAAATATCCCAAGATGTAAGGCACAGCAAATGTCTTCCAGCACAGGGCAACAGGTGTCACTGTGGCTAGAATTTCATTCTTCTGGGGAGACAATGACAATGCAGGGAAAACCCAGCTCATTCCCAGGGTGATTGTTGAGAATTGTCAGTAACTGCTAACGAAGCATCCTGCGATCATTCTAGTCCTCAGACTTAAGAAACTCAAAGTTCATCGAAATTAATTATCTTGTTCTGGCACCAGGTTTTTGAAGTGGTCCACAATACCACAACAAACAGTTTAAAACAGTTACAACAAGCACTACATTCACTTTCCTGGCATTTCCAAGTGAGGCATTACAATAGTCACTTAAAAAGTAAAAAAAAAAAGCTTTTCTTGTCAATTCAGACTTTATGGAAGAAACACTGGATATACACATAAGGTAAAGGTAAAGGTTCCCCCGCACATGCGTGCTAGTCGTTTCCGACTCTAGGGGCCGGTGCTCATCTCCGTTTCATAGCCGAAGAGCCAGCGCTTGTCCGAGGATGTCTCCGTGGTCATGTGGCCGGCATGACTAGCACGGAACGCTGTTACCTTCCCACCGTAGTGGTCCCTATTTGTCTACTTGCATTTTTACGTGCTTTCGAACTGCTAGGTTGGCAGAAGCTGGGACGAGTAACAGGCGCTCATTCTGCTACGCGGCACTCGGGATTCGACCCGCCAAACTGCCGACCTTCCGATCGACAAGTTCAGCGTCCTAACCCACTGAGCCACCGCGTCCCTTCGGATATACACATACATGGACACATACTTATAGACATTGGTATAAAAACTGGTCTATTTCAGGATTTCAGAGAAAAATATCTCTTTTCACCTGCAACTGATCTCAAAAGCCTCAGTACGTGCTTTCAATTTTAGTATAAATATAATCTTATGATTCACAACAAGCCGCTAATGATGAAAAAAAATGATAATAAAAAAAAATATCTCACTGAAAATATAAGAAGAGGATGGAGGAACTTCATTCAGGGAGATGTGTGGGTGTGTGGGGGGTGTTATTTAACTGAAGCTTAAAGATTTCTTGAGCTTTGTAACCATTTAAAATGCAAAATTCCCAAGGGTAGCTATGTATAAATTGCAACGTTACCTCAAAAAGAAGCAGAACTTAATCTGCCTTTGACTTTTAAGAAAGGTTTACTTGAGGGAAAATCTGCTTCTAACCGAAATTTAAACATTAACTTGCTTATTATGTCAATAGCAAAAAAAATTTTAAGGAATATGAATAGCTTTTAAGAGGATCAGTCAAAGGTTTGTCCTCCCACTGCTCTTTGAAATGTTGAAATTTCTTTCACATACATTATCTGAGAAATATGTGCAATCTTGCTATAAAATAGCTCCTTACTGCAACTTGCATATTCCAGGAAGTGGAGTTATTCCTCCTTTACAGCAGATCAATATTTTTCAACTTGGCAACCTTAAGATGTGTGTACTTCAACTCCCAAAATTCCCCAAGGCATCCATGCAAATATTTGCCAGCATCAGTCCAGATATACCACCTTCAGTGTCAAAACCAGCAATTACAGTTGACTTCTGCACAGATAGTAAATAATAGCTAAGAAATGAAGAGGACACACTTGAGTGACATATAGATTATGCCATTTAGTGAACATACTTTTATGTTCTGTTCTGGGGTAGCCTTGTCTGAATGCACAGTTCATCAACAAAGCAAACCTGGCAAGACTTTCACTGGCACACTACTAATTCCCAAAAACTGTGTTTACCCGGCAATATTAATTGTCAGGTTAGAATTTAATTGTACAATTACTAAGTCACATATCTGAGAAAGGAGCAAGGGTTGCTGAGCAAGGTTTGGAAAACATAGGGAAAACATGAAACTGAACGCTTCAAATGCGCTGTGGAAAAAAAACCTCTTTGTTTTAGGAAAGGGTTTTTATTTATAAGCCCAAGCTTGTTTGGCAACCGCATAGATGAAAATGTTACAGTGTGGTTTCAAGATATATATCAGGGGTCTTCAAGCTTGGCCCTTTTATGACTTGTGGACTTCAACTCCCAGAATTCCTCAGCCAGGCATGCTGGCTGAGGAATTCTGGGAGTTGAAGTCCACAAGTCATAAAAGGGCCAGGTTTGAAGACCCCTGATATAAAGCAATTGGAGCAACAAAAGAGCTTCACACATTCTGTTTGGTTAAAGAGGCAATGCCTGTATTATTATAGTCATCTGCTACTACAGTTCACCAAAGTTTTAAAGAGACTCCTTTAAAGTCAAGATGGAGGCTAACCATATGTCCCATCAACTCCAGGCAGCGTGAGAATCTACCTCAGCTCTCCAAAAGGATTTGGAGGTTTTCAAACTCAGGAGATAAGGGGAAAGATCTAGAAACTGAAATCCACATATCTTCAGATTTCCACAGTTGAGAAACTGCTCCAGAGAGATCAACAGCAGGGAGATCGGTAATCCTCTGATTCTGCCCGTTGAATATTATATTATTTCAGTTTGACATATTTCACTGTTTCAAAATCTATCAGAAAGAAAGCTAGTCATAGGCCATTCTCAAAAATAATGCTGAAACTATGTAAGGCTTTTAAAAAGTCTATAAAAGTAAAACATTTAAAACCCTCTTAACTACAGAAGCTAACAATGGTCCGATTTTGTCAATAAATGCACATTTCCAAAAGATGCCCTTCCTCAAAATATTTCGTAGTTGTCCCTGGAGACATTCACTCTTTTTTCTGTTTTCACCATAAAGTCCATAATAAACAAATCAGATTGAAATCCTGGAGACAAGAAAAGGGAACACCTAATAACAAGTGTACAGTGTAGAATTAAGCAAGCCTGTTCTTGTATAGATGGTCAAGAAAGCCAAGATGGCAGCCATACTGTTATGGTCCCACAGCAAAAAGAGGCAGAACTTCAGTTGCACCATTGCAGTTGCCACACTGACTTTTCGACTATATCTTCTATCAAACTGTGGTACAGTTATCTTTTTGAAAAGTAGTTTTACATCAATCCTACAGGAATAAGTGGGAGAATTCACTCAGGCCTTAACCTGGATACTATTATTTTCCAAAGGAACGAGGTGCAAAGACACTATATAAATATCTATCAGTACATGAAAGGTCAAACTCTGCAGGATGATAAGACCCAATATTGCAATTTGACTCCATCTCTTTTGTGTGCATTGGGTGTGCATTGTATGCACGCATAAAGGGGCAGGGCTTCAATTGGAGTGCTCCACCATCATGTTACAGATTTTGGATCTCCCTCACAGCTGATATCCCAGAAAGGAAGCAAATCTATCATTAGAAGCAGGTAGTAATAACAATCAAAGATAACAAAATACAATACAAAAATACAATATATATATATACAGAGACCTGGAAATAAAAATAGAATAACTGTGCAAAGATAAGAAAGGCAAAAAAAAAAGTCTGGATAGTGGATGTGACAATACCTGGAAACAGCAGAACAGAAGAGAAACAACTGGAGAAGAATACAAAACACAAACACCTGCAAATAGCAATTGACTGACTGTCATAAAAAAGGTACTAGGAATACAGGAAGTCCTCGGCTTACGACCACAATTGAGCCCAAAATTTCTGTTGCTAAGTGAGACATTTGTTAAGCGAGTTTTGCCCCGTTTTACAACTTTTCTTGCCATGATTGTCAAGTGAATCATTCTTAAATTAGTGACACAGTGGTTAAGTGAATCTGGCTTCCCCATTGACTTTGCTTGTCAGAAGGTCGCAAAAGGGGATCTCATGACCCCGGGACACTGCGACTGTCATAAATATGAATCAGTTGCCAAGCATCTGAGTTTTGGTCACATGACCATGGGGATGCTGCAACAGTTGTAAATGTGAAAAACAGTCATAAGTCATCTTTTTCTGTGCCGCCATAACTTTGAACAGTCACTAAATGAACTGTTGTAAGTCAAGGACTACCAGTAGTAATAGGTGCCAAAAGAGCTGGAACGCCACTTGAACACCATTGGCATTGGCAAAATCCCCATCAGTCAATTGCAAAGGGCAGCTTTACACGAAACAGCTTACATCCTAAAATGATACCTTTAACATCATCAAACATCCACATCTGCCTATTCCACATCCTTGGGAAGGACTTGATAGGTGGAAAAAATGCCAAATCCAGTCTCAGCATCTGACTGACTACACAACAAACCATAATAATGAGTAACACACAAAATACAAAAACCTGCAAATAGAAATAGAAATATATGGCAAAAGGAAACAAAGATAGTACCAATAGTAATAGGCATCTTGGGTACAATCCCAAAATACCTGGAGCAATGCTCAAATACCACTGGCATTGACAAAATCACCATCAGTCAATTGCAAAAGGCAGCTTTACTTGGAGCAGCTTACGTCCTGCGACAACGTCTTTAATAAGAGCCTTGGTGGAGCAGTGGGCTAATGCCTCCTTAAGTAACACCAGCTGCCTGCAATTAGTGTAGGTTCGCATCCCACCAGGCTCAAGGTTGACTCAGCCTTCCATCCTTCCGAGGTAGGTAAAATGAGGACCCAGATTGTTGGGGGCAATTAAGCTGACTTTGTAATAATGCCGCTTGGGGGTGTGTGTGAAAGCCCTAATAAGCAGGCATATACATAGAATGAAGGCTACTGCTAAGCTTGTAAGCCGCCCTGAGTCTTCGGAGAAGGGCGGGATATAAATGGAATTAAAATAAAATAAAAAATAAAATGCCATGAAACCACATCTGCCTATCCCTTGGGAAGGACTGGATAAGTGGATAAAAATGCCAAATCCAGTTTTTTAAACATCTGGCTGACTATACAACCAACCATAATAATAACAACAACAACAACAACCAAAAAGTGATATTGATCAGCTGAATTTGCCAAGAGTTGAAAGGAGTAAAGGTGGAAACAACTGGGAAGGAAGGACAGCATTGCCTGAATGAAAAACATTAGGAAAATCCAAGAACCTTTGCTGAAGGCAGTCAGTCAAGGAAAGCTCTTGAAAACAACAAACGTGAAGACTGAATCCAGAAAAGAAAAAACTGAAAATTGATTTGCTAACTAGAAGAACAAGCCAGTGGATGGTCAAAACTTTGAAGGATATAGGAGGAAAAGCTGGTTTAAAAACCCACAGTTTGTTAAGGTCAGGACTATTAAAGAAAGAAACTTTAGCAGTTCCAGAATAAGCTATACCAGCTTAATGCATGGAGGCAAAAATTAAATGTTTAACAAACAACAGCAAACGATACCTTTGTAGTAAAAAGGATGAAACAATGTATTTGATTAGTGACTGCAGCAAAATTTCACAAACTATGAGCAGCATCCCGATTGAGTTATTTATTTATTTATTTATTTAATTGGATTTGTATACCGCCCTTTCCGGAAGGACTCAGGGCAGAATTGCCAGAATTATTCATCAGAAACTTTGCCAGAGGTTTGGATCGCAATGTAGTTAAAAACTACTGGGTCCATCAAGTTGAGAAGGTTTGGGAAACTAAGTGAATTAAGATCTTATGGGATTTAAAGATCCAAACACACACAGGCCTCTTGTTCATAACATTCCAGCTACATAACAGCTATTGAAAAGAAGAAAGTCTGGTTCATTGACTTTGCTATCCTAAGAGATGCTAGGATTGAGGACAAACAATTGGGGAAAATTATGAAATACTGGAACTTGCAGGTTGAATCTGAGCACATATGAAAAAAGAAATCCATTTTATATCAATCATAATTGATATGTAAAGGAATTCCTTGATATTTGGAAATATTGAATTTATTAGACCTGAACACCCTAATTTTATTTTAAAAAACCACTCTGTTAGGAACTGCCTATATTCTTCAATACCTTTATAATTCTTAGGTCCTTGGTTAGGACTTGAGTTATTAAATTACCATCAGTCTTAGACTGTGAATCTAAATGTAAATTACCCACACATCATCATCATCATCTTCATCATCATAATCCCCTCCATGGATAGCCACACCACCCTGTTGTCATGAGGGAGGAGATAATGAAAAATTAGTCATACAGAATTGGGAACAAAATAGCTGAAAAAGTAGTAAAAAATGAGCAGGTTAAAATATTGTGGATTTCCAGATACAAACTGATAAAACCTTGGCTCCTTACATGCAAGATTTAATTACCCAGAGTTGCCTTGAACTACAAGAAGGGAGCCATATAAATTGAATAAATAAGAACTGTGGTTGACAAGAAGAAAATGCTGATAATTGATGTTGAAGTACGAGAAGATAGTAGAATAGAAGACAAAAAATGGAGAAGATCACAAGATCTGAAAAGTGAAGCTGAAAGCTTATGGCATAAATTGACCAAGATGGCACCAGGGATTATTCGCACACTGGGTGCCATACTAAAAAAATCTTGGATGGCACTTAGAAAATCTGTGCATTGACAAAATTTCTATCTGTCAATTGCAAAAGGCCAAAGTGCTTGGGTTTCCACATGTACCACACTGAAACAATACCACATCCTAGGTTGTTGGGAAGCATGTGATGCATATTAAGGCTTACACCAGCAAAAGAACTGGCAGCTCTGACTTCGCATTGCTGTGAACAGATAATAATAAAATATGCTTTGGGGGCATCAGAAGCAAGTATGTCAGATGCAAGTATGACCAAAGTATATTCAGCTCTGCACCATAAGATGGAAGACTTATCGCTGTCTCAGTTGGGTTCTCAAAAAATTATGGAGAGAAGAAAGGCATGAAAACAGGTGGGGGGGTTCAAGAGATGACTTCTAGATCCTATAGACATATTTCAAAGGAATCAGCCTCTTGACTAGGTAGGTAAGAAAAATACATAACTTGTCTCACAAACTTTACTTTCAAAACAGCAACAATCAGGCAGTTCCAGGGAGTTTGATAAACTTCATGTACTTGGGCCTTCCAAGGGCCATCGCAAAGTACTGGTGGGTTGGGATGAAGAGGAACATTTGAAGATTTTTAATAAGAGGAAATTGCCCATGATTTATATAAATAGTGTGGAGAAATCTTAGAACTTTGGGTTATCCAAGGAAGTCAGGTGATGGGTCATTCAGAAGAAAGAGGGGAAAAACATGAAATCTATTGATCTATTTTAAGGATTTTTTAAAAAATGATATAAATTCTTGGTGAAGGAATTACTATAGTCATGATGTTTTTTGAAGCGTTAAGCATTCAGCCACTAGATCAGAATTTCTCAACCTCAGTAACTTAAAGATGTGTGGACTTCAGCTCCCAGAATTCCCCAGCCAGTACAGCCTTGTATCTTTTAAGTTGCTGAGATTGAGAAACATTGCACTAGGTACACTAGTCCAGTAGAATTAGGTAAAGGCAACTCTTTGCAAGAGTTAGACATTTTATTTTTGCTTATTTATTTATTTATTTATTTAAATTCTACTCCTCCAGATCATCAAGAACCCACTTCCAATGGCTTTTTAAAATATTTGTCTTTGGAAATGCAATGTCAGGGAGAGTGGACCAAATAAAAGCAATTTCAACCTCCTTAGGTTTCAGAATGCCTCCAGAATATTTCCATATTCACAATGTCCAGTCAAAGGGACAGCCTGCCTTCATTCAACACCAGCACAGGGCTCATATAAAACAATTTCTTTCAGGGAGGCTGTGAAAGAAAATATGCTTTTTATCTTTCCTCAAAGAAAATCATTTCAACACCTTCAGCCTAAAAACTCATGGCCCCTGTCCCTGGGATACGCTTGCTGTCTGGCTTGGAAATGTGAAAAGACTTATCTAGCCTTTCACTACTGGCAATAAAACAGGCAGAGGGTAACACACAACACTTTTCAACACAATTAGTGGTTGTTTGTTCTATAATTATTCACTGAGTATTTGCCCCTGAGTGGCAGAGAGCCATAATTTACTGTTTAGTCCAGGAAGTGTTTTGCAATGCTAAAATATCCCCTCCACTTCCAAAGCTTGCATCAAGTTCTCTTTTCCAGGTATGAGTCTTTGCTTTATCTAAATTCCAGCACAGCATGTAAAAAAATGCTTCTTTTTGACTATCAGCATAAAAAAAGTAAATTGTCTTGAAACAGTTGCAATCATACAGAGAAGCACAATCCAATATATGTCCATCTTAAGGCAGCCCAACTAGTTCCTCGTCAAACAGAAAAATATTAGCATGCATTGTTTGCCGTATAAGGCTGTTTCCTTGTTTTAAATAAATCCTTGGCTCAGTGCAAAATCAATACAACACGTTGTTTCATCCTTCTAGAAAAAAGAACTAATAGCTCTAAGCTACCGTCTTGTTTTCTATCATTCTCCCCCTCCCCTCCTAAAAGAAACTATCCGGTTTGATTAAATATCTTTGTTTATCTTTGTGCTCCGCTGACAGGGGTCTTCTCTCCCCAACCCCCACCCCTCCAAAATGGCATCAAAGCAATCAAAATGGTAATGCTTGGCATGAATGGGCCACCAGCCCCTCCTCCTTCCACCCCCACCCCCCACCCCTCCGCGTTAAAACTCTGCAGACTTTTCTCCATGTTAGGAAGAAACCAACACCCCTTTGTCACAAAATGGAAGCTTCCACTACAAACTGAGAGCGGTGGCAAATTCTGGGCGAGGATCAATCAGGGTTGCGGGGAAGGGGGGGAGGAGGAGGAGGAGGAGGATAGTGGAAATGCTGAGATTTCTAATCCCGGGAACTGAAAACATTCATCCTGCGGGCAACGTTTCCAAACACTTTCGCATGCTTTCCTGCTACGAGGACGGAATACAGACACATACCGTGCAATCATATCAAACGTTGACCAGATCTTTTATCACAGAAAACATACGACCTAGATCGAGGGTTCTCTCTCTCTCTCTCTCTCTCTCTCTCTCTCTCTCTCTCTCTCTCTCTCTCTCTCTCTCTCTCTCTCTCTCTCTCTCCTCTCCTCTCCTCTCCTTTCCTTTCCTTTCCTTTCCTTTCCTTTTTCCTTTCCCTGATCTCTCTCCCCTCTCCCCATCCTTTGGGAAGGCGAGCGTGGCACGAAAGTCGATCCCGGAATTTTATTTCATTTTTCCCACACACACACACCCCACCTCCACCCTCGCCTTCCTCCTCCTCCTCCTCCTCCTCCCCACCTCCTCCCAATTTTTCGGAAAAGGAAGAAAAAGCAAAGGCGGGGCGCTGTTCCAAGTTTTGGTGCTGAAACGTCTGCAGCATTCCGAAGGAATCGCGGCATCGATGCCGCCAGAGGACGGGGAAGGAGGAGGAAGGGGGAGTATAGAGGGGGCGATCTGGGCAGGCGTGGGGGTGGGGGTGGGGGTGGGCGCCCCGGGGAAAGTTCGCTCGTCCAGGCGGGGTGGGCAGCGGGAAGAAGGGGTGGGGTGGGGGGAAACGCATAATCCGGCAGATCGCAGGCTCGTAGGCTAAGCCGCCGCTGTCGCTTTCTGCACGGCCAGGCTCGGGAGTGTTGGAAGGCGGAAGGGGGAAGGGAAAAGGAGGGAAGGGGCCGAGGAGTGCGGCGGGGCGAGCGCGGGGGGGTGGGGGTGGGCGGGCGGGCGGGGGGCGGGCGCGCCTCCCATCGACGCTGCCGAGCTGCTGGCGGTGCCGCGGATCGTTCCGGGGCATCTGTTCCTGGTGCTGAAACCAAAGCCACCCGAGCTCCGGATAACCCCCCCCCCCGCCGCTCCCCTTCTCCGTAGATGCGAGCAACTCATCCCCGCGAACCAACTTTCTTTTCAGCTGGGAAAGCCGCGGGAGAACGGTGGGGGTGGGGGGTGGGGGAAGAGGGGTAGCAGCCTCCGAGCCAATAATTATTGCATGGCAAGGCACATCAGGGTCATTCGCCGCAATAGCAGGAGACGTGCTGACAAAGATCACACACGCACACACGCACACACATCCACAGACACACACACACACACACAGCAGCTCAGGCATGCACACAAAGAAAGTTTGTTTGAAGAAGGGTGGAGAAGAGCAGACCAGGTTTGCTTTGGCATCGCTTCACTTTCCTGCTCAGATTTGCCTAACTAGGTGGTGGGGAGGGGGGGAGGGATGGAGCCTCAAGCAAAAAAAAAAACAACCCCTCACGAAGACGTCCCGAAAGCCTAAGCATCAGATCATCAAGGGGACGAAAGAAAGAAAGAAAGAAAAATAGCAGGTGTATGGACGGATGATTGGGGGGGGAGGAGGGGGGGGAAAGAGAGAGAAAAATACATACATCACATACCAACAAAATAAACATTTCCGACCAAATCCAGATCTGCAGACGTTCCAAGGCGGCTGGTCTCAGCCTCCTTATTCCCAACTCTGAGTTCTTCCACCTTGAAAGCAAGTGAACGCAAACTAATCCAAGACCCAAGAATTTTCCATATTCCTAAAACATGTCGACCAACTCAAAATGGACGCCTGTGTGTGTGTGTGTGTGTGTGTGTGGGAGAGCGAGAGAGTGTTAAAATAAAACAGATTCCAACAACAGCTTCACTCTTTTTCTCTATTATGATTACCCGTATAAAGGCATTTCAAGGCAAAAGTAAATAAATAAATAAATAAATAAATAAATAAATAAATAAATAAATAAATAAATAAATAAATAAATAAATAAATAAATAAATAAATAAATAAATCCTGGCCTTGTAAATCGTTTCTCACTTTAGGCAACCTTTAAACACACAAACACTCCCAAGAAACAAAATCAAGAAACAAAAACAAAACAACAAAAATAATGAACGCGAGTGCTTTATTCACAGGGAGGCATTTCTCAGCCAACGCGGACTTTTCAGATGTTTACAAAAGTGTACTATTAATAGCAGAAGAAAAAGAAGGGGAGGAAAAGAAGGGAAGCCAGGAAGAGAAGAACAGAAGAAGCTCAGTGCAAAGAAACAGAACTGAATTGATTTGTTCTTACTTGTTTTTCATTAAGAGCTGCTATTCTCGACTGCCTCTCTTGGATTTGTTTCTTAAGATCCCCGTTCTGTAAAAATGGCAATAAAAAAATGCAGATTAAAAACCAAGCGCAAACTAAAAGCTAGTTAAAAGTAAACTTGCGTCTAGGAATGGCTTCGAGCGAAAGCGGAAGGAAAATCAGGCACAACGAGGAGAGATAGAGATGGAGATAAAGTAACAAAGATCAGCCCGGACTTCAAAGGGATCTCCTATGGATAAAAGTTTCTCCTCCTGAGGTCGGAGCACTTATTGCAACACAGCTAAAATCCGGTGGAACCGGGACTCTTCTTTTAATTAAAAAAAAAAAATACAGCCATTTGCATTTACCTGTGGATTTTGCTTCATCTGTGCAACTAGTTTCTGTTTAAAGGGGGGGGCAAGTACCCCGAAAAAGAATGAATTAAAAGTCTTAAGAGGTGTAATGGATTTTTTTTTAAAAAAAACGTGCGTGTGTGTATATGTATGTTCTTATGTGTGTGTGTGTGTGTGTGTGTGGGAGTGTGTGGGGAGGACAGGATGGGAGGGGTGTGGAACAAAGAGGCAAGTAAACACAGCGAGTCAGTTTCAAGCAAAGCTCATAAATATTCAAGTCTCGTCCTAATCTCTCCAACACACACACACACACACACACAAACACAGAGAGAGAGAGAGAGAGACATACGGACGGACGTCTACACACACACATACACATTCACGCGCGCGCGCACACACACACACACACACACGTACAAGGATCAACCGCAAGGGTGACTCCGGATCGAAGCCCCGCAGATTCCCACGCCGAAAGTCAGCCAAACAATCCGTGAAAGTACTTCGCCAAAGTGCTCCAGGCGGCGACTCGGAGTCGAGCGAGAGAAGCTGGAGGTTCTCCCTGCCCCGCCATGCCTCTCCCTTCGCGTGAGCCGGACTCTGCCGTCCTCCTCCTCCTCCTCCTCTTCCTCCTCCTCCTCCTCCTCTTCCTCCACCACCACCACCACCCGCCACCCCCGGTCGGTTGAACCTACGACGGGTACCCAGAGCTTCCCGGGTAGCCGGCAGGGCCAGGTCCTGCCCGGGCCCTGGGGCGCCTTCTCGCGCCCAGACCGGGGATGCTCCCGGCCGCGGCTGGCTCGCCCTTGTTTTTACCTGCTGCCGGCCCTGGATTTCCACTTTTAACGCCTCTTGCAAACCGGGCATCTCCATCCTTGCAAGTTGCGAGGCACTTTATTTTTTTTATTTTGTGGTCCTCCCCCTCTCGCAGCCTGGGGAAGTTTGGGGAGGGAGCTTGGTTCCCCCCCTCCCCGGGGTTGGCTCAAACCCGCGCGTGGACACTTTCTCTTTTTCCCACCCCCACCCCGAAAATCCCAAGCACGTGCCCTCCCCAGGAAGGGAAATGTTTGCCAAAAGAAAAGGGGGGAAAAAACACAAACGAAAAGAAAAGCGACCCCCCAACAATCCTAAAGAAACGGGAACTCGGCGGCAAAGCAAGTTCTTTTTTGCCTCTGGGCGAGGGGCGCAGACAAATCACTCACTTTCCGCCAAAGTGGGGGGGGGGGGGCGTAAGTCCCGGGCCGCCCCCCCTCCCGGTCTCCGCCACCCTCTGGCCGACGATCCCCCCCGAGCCTCGCGGCAACCTCCCCTTCCTCCTCCTCCTCCTCCGCCCGCCCCCCCCCCCCGTGGCCCGGCCCGCGCAGCTCGGAAACCCAGAAGACTTTTTTTTTTCAAACGGCAGGGACTATATTTTCTCCGAGTGGCGCGCCTTGATTTCACTTGGCCTGGGGAAAAAGTTGTGCCACGGCTGTCAATGCTAATTCGGAGTTGCCCGGATGGAGCCGGGAGGGAGGGAGGGAGGGAAGGAGGAGGAAGAAGAAGAGGAGAAAAGAGAGAGAGAGAGAGGACAGAATGTGTGCGAAGGCAAAAAAAAAGGCTGCTCTTCGAATGGAGCATGCGCGCTGGGCGGCCTTAGGGAAGCCAGCGCGAGAGAACAACGGAGCTAAGGAGGAAAGCGGCAGCGGCGGCGACGGCGGTGCGGAGCCCGCAAGAGGCTCCGGAGAGCGGAGAGCCCGTGCGGGCGTTTCGGCTTAATTAGATGGTTCGGGGCTGAGCGGGTGGGGGGGGAAGAGGGGGCGTCTGTCGGAACAGAGCGCCCAGAGGAAGCCCGAATCCCGCTTCTGTTTTCTTCCCGTCCCCGTTCTGCACACAAGGACTCTTCGAAAGCAGAACAAACCGGAGTCGGGGGGGGGGGGGCTTGCCGCGGTGTCAAAACGATTCGAGAGGGCAACCTGCACTCAAAAAAAAAGGAAAGGAAAGGGCAGGGCTTTCATTCTAAGGTTGAGGTTGCCATCTTGACTCTTTACACACACAGACAGACACACACACACACACACAGAGCCCTCTGGAATCTTGCTGGCAACTCTTGAGCCAATGGATTGAATTTCCAGCAGAAGTTCTCTCTCTCTCTCTCTCTCTCTCTCTCTCTCTCTCTCTCTCTCTCTCTCTCTCTCTCTCTCTCTCTCTCTCTCTCTCTCTCTCAATCTCTCTCTCTCAATCTCTCTCTTTCTTTTACTCTCTTTCCCTCCCTCTCCTCCCCTCTCTTCCTGTCTCCCTTTCCACTCCCTCCCTCCCTCCTAGAATCCAAATTGGAGCTAGTCGTCCCAAGCCGACTGTTCACAACCCCAGTTGTGGTTGTTCCTGTTTGCATGGAGGCATGCCAGAATTGGGGCAGCTGGCAAAGAAGCTCGACCTAAAGACTTTCAAATGCTGGAGAACAAAGGGTGTACACTGGAGCTCTTTGAGATGTTTAGGTTGCTGAAAGGCCTTGGATCAGAGATGTGGTTCTTGCCCAGGGATGGGAGTTTGGTGTGTATTAGCAACCTGGAAGTCAAAGGTTTTCCCTTCCTCTTTTTTTTGACTTTGCCCTTTCTGTCTTTGCCTGCCTCTTCCCCCTTGCACACAACTTGTGCAAATCATCACCCAGGTGACCAGCAAGTGAGAAACATGTTGCTTACAGTTTCTCAACTCTGGCAACTTCAAGATGTGTAAACTTCAACTCCCAGAATTCCCAGCCAGCAGAAACACTGCTTTAGAATTTAAGATCTGGATGATGCGGAGAGCCATCGCTGCTTTATTGGGTCTTTATCTGTCAAATGTGTGCAACAGAGCGAACTCTTGGGTTAGGCCAAGACTCAATAGCACCCAGAGATAATGTAGTGTATTCTGTATCTCCAATCTTGAATTTCTTTCTGCACTCAGAAACTCTGTTCACAAAACATGCTTAAGTGGCTGACACTTGTAGTGGTCCATTTTTCAGTTGTGTAAATGGGAATTGTTGGGTTCCTTTATCTTTGAAAGTATTGTGCAAATGAAGAAAATTGGCAAAGTCAGTTCCTAATATTAAACTAGATTGTGTGAATACTGACACTAGCTTTAGGAGGCATCTTCCCTGTGTTCATGTTTAATGATAATTATATATTAATGTATTTAGTCGTCTATTCCTGGGCATTTCTCTGTTTTTCCTATGCATATGACCCTGATGATGATGATTAAAGACAGAAGGATCAATGAGAAAGACATTTTTTAAAATGGGGATACATGAAGATTATGCCAATGTGAAAAAAGAAAGTCATAGCGGTGCCAGTGGCCATTGGTAGCCTTGGTGCCAGCCCAAAAGATCTGAAAAAGCATTTAGAAATGATAAAAATGGATCAAATTTCAACTTGTCTGTTACAGAAAGTTGCACAGGTACCCTTAGCTATCCTAGATTCTTGGAAAGAATCTAATAATCAAAAGTACCAAATCTGGTGTAAACAACAATAACAATCCAATAGAAGAGAATAACAATAGTCTTTAAAAAATTAAACATGGAATAGAAATAGAAAAATATCAATTATATTAGAACATAGAATACAAATGCATTGGAAGCCTGGGCAAGTAGAATATTTCTGCTTTCTAGCCTGAGTAGATAAAGAAAAGTAATATCCAAAACAATCCAGAATTATTAACCAAACTAGCATTTAGTGCACCATCCTGTATAGAGGTCTTCATATGTCTATGGAGATTCTCAGTCATCCAGTCATTCTTAGTCCCAGAGGTCAACATGCTTGGATGAGAAGCCAAACATCTTCAAAGAAAAACAAGAAAGTCCAAGTTGCCTCCTGGGGAAAAAAAGCACCTTTGGGACAAGTCTTCAAATTATATTTAATTCTAAAAAGAGTTTTAGTGTGTTTCTCAGGAAATCTCTCGCAGCCTTACAAGTTAATTAATGCACATTACACAAAAAAGACCCAAAAGTAATCGGCGCTGTACAAATTATTGAAACTATGAATTAAATACGTTTAAAAACTTTGTTAAATTGCTTAGACCAGACATGTCAAACACAAGGCCCAACCAAATTCCCATTAAACATAACTTTTTTGAAATACATTTCTCTGGATTTTTTGTTGTTATTCTGTCTCTCACTGTTAAAATAAACCTACCATTAAAATTATAGACTGATTGTTTCTTTGTCAGTGGGCAAACATACAAAATCAGCAGGGGATCAAATACTTTTTCCTCTCACTGTGTGTGTGTGTGTGTGTGTGTTAATATATATTGTTTAACATATATGTAAATATATTGTTATATGTGTGTGTATAACATTAAACAACTGAAACTTCCAAGATGAAAAGTGAAAAAAATGTAACAAATACATGAGGAAAAAGAGCTTACCAATCTGAGAATTTTTCCTCCGATCTGATAAGAAAAGCTTTATTATGCGTACAGTAATGTAATTCTACCCCGTATCTGTGAATGTATGCAAAGACCTGGCTTTTGTTTTACAATAAGCAATATCTTTATATCTGTTCCATTAATCCTCGGTCACATATGAATGGACTATTAGTTGTAACTTGTCAATATTTTAGATTATTAGATTTTTACAGTACACTTTATTTCTATATTCTTCATTGCATGACACTCAGCCTCTAGTTTTAGATTTCAGTTATAATTAATTTTAGAGTTTCTCCCCCTTCTTCTATCTTAGCTAGACTTAACCTTTAACTTTAATCTTCATCTTAAATAGAGTGTCACGCTGCACACAGTATTTTACTTATAGAGTACTTCAGTGTAATATTTTTCTGTGGCTGTTTCTTGTTATATTTTGTTTGAAGTTAATCATTGATCGAAATAAAGTTCTCTCCCTCCCATTCATTTGAAATCAGATGAAGGCTTAAGTCAAAAGAATATCTAACATTTAAATTCTGAATGATGAAACTTTCAAGATTGATTGGCAGCTGAACAGCCCATTGAGAGTTTTTGTTTGACAGGGCACCCTGAAATCCGAGTAGACTTCTCACATGCAGGGACACCCATAGTGTTTGCCTGTGTATCTCTTGCATATGGCAAAAGTGAAGTTGGTAGCCACAATTATATGATTGCAAACATCTTGATTTTTTTTTATTCCAATTCACCCACAGATGCCCTTTATCGTATGGATACAAAAGATTGCTCAACCAAGGAAGGGAAGCTGGTGCCATCTCTGAAGCACAGAGATTCTCTAGATCAGGGCTCTTCAAACTTGGCCCTTTTATGACTTGTGGACTCAGGCACACTGGCTGAGGAATTCTGGGAGTTGAAGTCCACAAGTCTTAAAGTTGCCAAGGTTGAGGAGCCTTGCTCTAGATCAGTGTTTCTCAACCTTGACTAGTTTAAGATGTGTGGACTTCAACTCCCAGAATTTCCCAGCCAGCATGCTCATCTAGGAAGTCTGGGAATTGAAGTCCACACATCTTAAAGTAGTCAAGGTTGAGAAACACTGATCTAGATAACCAAATTAATTTGATGTGATCTAGGAGCAGTTGTAAGGTAAAGATAAGTTTCCTTTAAATGAAGCTTGACTCCTTAGGGACTACTTTGGTGTTTTCTCAGCCATACTAAACAAGAGATTTGCAACTATTTCTTCTGGGGTGGCTTGTTGACTTCTTAATTTCACCTACAGTTCTGGGATTCCCTAAGCAGGTCCACCTGCTTAAGCTTTTGAAGATCATCAAAGTCAACTATGTGATGACATAGCTTGTTTCAGCAAAGTCAACTCTCAATTCCTAGTAATTCTGTGGAAACCTCTGTCGTGTCTTCTTTCCCAGAGCAAAGATAATAATTTGTTGTAGTCTTCTTGTGAATGGTCTTGAGTTACAAATTATCCTCCAGCCTTGGGATTTAGAATCATAGAATTTATTTATTTATTTTAGAATGGGTTGGAAGACAGCACGAAGAGCCTAAAGATCATTCAGTGCAACTTCCTAACTGGCTGAGGAATTCTGGGAGTTGTTGCCAAGATTGAGAAACACTGCTCTACAGCAGGGATCTTCAAACGTGGCTCTTTTATGACTTGTGGACCAACTCCCAGAATTCCTCAACCACAAGTCATAAAAGAGCCACGTTTGAAGACCCCTGCTCTACAAAGTGTGGCAAATCCAGTTAAACCATCTTGAAAGGTGACTATGCCCCGTTTCTAAAACTATCCAAAAGTAAAGAATTCACAGTCTCCATAGGTAGATTGTTCCACTACTGTACAGATCATGTATGTGTGTGTATGTATGTGTGTCATGTATGTGTCTCACTTTGAGAGGGGGCAACTAAATTTCATTTTTGATGTGTGCCATTATTCCCACAGTAAAAAAATGACAATAAAGATTATCTTATCTTCGCTCATTCCGCCGGGACCTGAAGACCTGGCTCTTTGAGCTTTCTGGCCTGGAATGAGAGTATTAACTGGGGTTTTAATTGTATTTTAATTGGGGTTTTTATTTCAAGGTTAATGTAATCTTTTCAATTGTTTTTAATTTTTTGTAATTTGCTGTATTGTTTTTAAAAAAAACCTTGTGAACCGCCCTGAGTCCTACGGGAGAAGGGCGGTATATAAGTCTAATAAAATAAAATAAATAAATCTTATCTGGGGGTTCTATGCAAATGCTCACCAGATTGCGACCTTGCATAGATTTTTGAGAATAACATTATACCTGCTTCAATTCAAGACTACCTATGGTTTCCTCCCTTTCCTATCCTAAAGTCTACAGTTGCCAAAATGAAAATTCTAAGAAGTTCCTTTCACAGTCTATTTGGTATTTTGGTGTGTTTTTTTGCAGATTTCTTGTTGCGCCCAGTTTTCTGTCTGAGAGAATTGCTAAGACTCAAGTGTGTGGGCATATGTTAACATGCTTATTATAGGAAAGGACTTGTTTGTGCTGTATTAATTAGAGAAATATATTTATTTGCCTATTTATAACATTGTTACTTATAAGGGTTTTTTTTTTTGCTAGAAAGAACCCCAGTGCAAAGAGCAATTTAAAAACTTAAACTAATCAAACAGCGGGAGGAAAAAAAGTTTTTTTAAAAAATATATAGAAGAAAGCTAATATATTTGAAAGCATGATAACCAGCAGCAGAAAAATGAGTCAAACAAGCCTTCCTAAAATCTATTTAGGAAATAAAAGTTAAAAAAACCCTTAATTTATTAATTTAGGAAGTAAAAAGGTTCATATCGGAATTCAACTCAGCTCCTGATAACTTCTCAGGACATGTTTTTTCCTAGAAATAATCGAAAAAGCCCTATTCTAGATTTTTTTTTTACCAGTCTAGACTACAAAAGTGGATTTCCTGTGGGACTTCCATATAGGAACTAACTAATCCAAGCCTGGCTTAGCTGTTGAGCCTTGCCAAGGTTAGCTAAGTGAGATAAATCTCTACATTTCATTTCTTTATTTTCAAGTGTGCATCCCGCCATATATATCACACTGCTGAGCTAATGCTGCCCATTAAACGGGGGAAAATGTGAGATACTGATAATAACGCTTTACAATCTCTTATAACATTAGACCAATTTATAATAAATCCATGCCATTTCACCGTGTTATAATAACACTCGCATTTGTATGACTAGTAGTGATGTGTAATGGAGTTGGATTAACAAGCAAAATATCCCTATCTCTGACACATAAACATAATAATGTGTGCTGTTAATATCCTATGTACATTCGTTCAAGTGAGTGCTTGATTTTGTCTGATTTATTTTTATGTGCTCTGCATCTTGCCCAAGGGTAGCACCCAGCTTTTTCCTTGATTAAAGCTTTGGGAATGAGCTCTCATCCTGACATTATACTGTCCCATATGGGACAACCTCGACCAGGTTTTTCTCCAGAAGATTCCCGACTTTTCAGAATAAGGAGGGAGAATTGGTGAACACACCTCAGATTTGTACAGAAAAGGATGCCTGAATTATGTGGCTCGGTTATGGAAATTCTGGAAGTTGGAAGTCCACACATCTCCAAGTAGCCAAGGTTGAGAAATGCTGCACTACATTAATTTAAAGTGGTTCATTAGATGTGTATCCTCTCTCCTCTAGGACCTTGCATCAAAGCCTTGTGTTCATTTGATCTCAACAGCAGCCCTAAGTTACCCCTTAGAGTTAAGTGGCTACAAATCATCCAGTATAAGTGGTCTAAAGTTGGATCTGAACCTGGAACCTCCTAGTTGAAGTCCATCACTACCACTGGTGTTTTTGTCCCTTTCTGGGGGAAAAAATTGTCTGCAGTCCTCAAACTGTGTTTCCTTGAGTGTGAATATGTATACTTTCTCATTGGTTTGATCTGGGTTCATTCCCTTCTTGCCTACCTGTTGGGACTCTTGGTTTGATCTCAGTCTCAGACTTACCTCATGCAATCAAAGCTCATTGCTTACAATAGAGGTGACCATGGCTGATGAGGACAGAAATGTCACTTGCAACATCAGATTATTGCACAAATGAGGTGTGTAATCTGCACCCATTGCATCACATATCAATTGCTCAGGGGCAATATTTGAGACATCATCATGGCTTGTACCAAACATCCATGCCAGGAAAATCGGAGGAGAAGCCGATTCTTCCTCTAGAGCAAAGTTTCTCAATCTTAGCAGCTTTAAGATGTGTAGACTTCCACTCCCAGAATTCCCCACTCCATACATCTTAAAGGTTCAGAAAGCTGAGAAACATTGATTTCGAGAGCGCTTAGAAATAGCACCAGCTCTGCTGCCTGAGGGAATTCTGGGAGTTGAAATCCATGCCTCTTAAAACTCACCAAGTTTTAAAAAATGAGTTAAATTAAGACAAGTGTGGAGGAACACTATAAACCCGTAGCATTTACTTTTGCTATTTCAAAAAGCAAAACACTCAACCACTTCCTTGCATTTTATTTCAGCCCTTTGGAATATTGTTCAGGATTTCTACCAAGTCATCCTGCCCATAGGGAGAAAAGCTTTGGGAAGTCAGAGGGCACGAAAGAAAAGAAAGGGAAATGGCATATATTGAATGCCAGCACTGGTGCCATCTTGGGGCATTCAATTAAGAACAATGAGGCCAAAGCATAGCACAGGTCATAAGTCCAAATGGGCACTATATTTTTCTCCTGTCAAGAGTGACCCTGAGTAACTGATTGATATTCCATTGTGTCTGTTCCTGAAAAATAAACAATGGTCACTGTCTTCCCCTTCAGGCACATGTGTGCACACATATACACAAAAAAATCCCCACACATATCCCAAGTAGCAAATATGGAATTTGTTAGGATTCTAATGAATTATTCATTCACTAAATGGCAACAGCTAGCTGACTTGGATCAGTTTTGAAAAAAGCAAGGTTAATTACTTAGGGATAGATTTGATTACTATTCGGGCAACAGTCCACAAGAAAAATCAGAAATGTAGGCTAGTCCGGAGGGAGGGGAGGAGATTTAGGAAGGAGGCCATTTCTGTATTGTTGTGAGGAAACTCATGTAGTTATTCCCACAATCTCGCAAAAAGTCAGATCTACATTTTTTGGTCTTTCCCAATGTATAATAATTCCCCCTCCCAAAGTATAATACTATTACTTGTATGTTACTTCTACATCCAAAGCAATTTAGTTTTAGGAAAGGGTGGACCATCTCCAAAGAGGTGGGACAAAGGTGGAGTTGATGGCTTCTCAATGTAGACGTCTCCAATGAGATCCCATCATCATTCTTCCAGTCCTATCCTCTTAGTGGCCCTCCTCTGATCAACATCTTGACTTTTTCAACCACCCCTTATGGATACCTCTGGTTGGTCAAGCAAATTAGTATAAGGAAATACTGGTGGAAATGGCTACTGATGGAAATGGCTTTTTACTATTAAAGTGCAATGTCACAAATTCCTGACACTGTTCCCTGCTTTGGGCTCTGGTTTTGACTACAATGACCTCACCAGGGGAAAAATTCAACATTCTCCACTTCTCTGTCTCAGTGTGGAAGCGTTGTTGTTTCACATGCAAACTGTTGCTCCAATTCTCAGCTAGACAAATTAATATTTGTTTTAATGTTGTTGTAATATGTAGGGACATCCACACATGAGTCTGTGTGTGTTATGTCAAGATGGTGACCTTCACGGTGTGATCAAAGCATCACTCTCTTTTTACACAGTTCACCTGTAAAATACAGGTTTTTGCTTATAGAACAGCAGTGATAGTGGATTCAAAGCTGCATGTTTTCACTTGATGTTCTAATTAAGTCCTGGTTCTTGGTAAATAAGGGACGCGGTGGCTCAGTGGGTTAGGACGCTGACCTTGTCGATCAGAAGGTCAGCAGTTTGGTGGGTCAAATCCCGAGTGCTGCATAACAGAGGGAGCGCCTGTTACTCATCCCAGCTTCTGCCAACCTAGCAGTTCGAAAGCACGTAAAAATGCATGTAGAAAAATAGGGACTACTACGGTGGGAAAGTAACAGCATTCTGTGCGCCTTTGGTGTCTAGTCATGCCAGCCACATGACCACGGAGACGTCCTCAGACAAGCGCTGGCTCTTTGGCTTTGAAACGGAGTTGAGCACCGGCCCCTAGAGTTGGAAACGATTAGCACACATGTGCAGGGGAACATTTACCTTTACCTTTTATCTTGGTAAATGGTTATTTCCATCATGTGATTAATTAATGATATACCATCTATTCATAGTGACCTCATGGGTGGACATTCTTCAGAATTATTTCTTCCGAAGCCTGGCTTTTCAGGTCTTCCAACCAGTGGTGGGATTCCAATATGTGAACAACTGTTCTCTGTGTGGATGCCACTTCCGGAAGTCCATTCTCGGCCTGGGCCCATTTGCCTGAGCAGCGAGTGTAAGTGGAGCTGCGTGCACAGTGTGAGCTCGCCAACTGCTCACATGGAAACATCCGCTTCCCCCGCTCCTCCCGCCAGTTTGCAAAGACAGAAAGCGTGTGGAAATCTGTCATATATGGAGCGGTGAGCACTTTGCTTAGAGGTAATAACAACTCCCTGTCTCAGAAGGGGAAGTTTTGACAAGACAGTTAGTAAAATCCATTTAATGTAGGAAACCATTTTTTATCACTCCTTTTCTCCATGTCTCCATCTTCTCTCCATGTCCCACCCCCATTTCTCCATGTGTGCAGCAGATCCAAGGAGGCAGTTGAGTATCCCACAGATGCAACTTCGAGGAGACATAGCATTTGCAAGTACCAGGTTCCTTGAAGCGAGGGCCCTTGCAGATCCTAATTGTGTTCCCTGCTCTTGATATTACCTCTGCTTTCAAAGGGTACATGTTCATCAACTGAAATTTGTGGAACAATTAAATATGGGGTTTATGGTTAGTTTGGGAAGCATATTTGACCAGGAAATGCCCCAGTCAATTCAGAGCAGGCAATAAAACTGTTAAAATATTTGTTAGTGCATGAAAAATACTTTTTAGTTTATAACTCCCTAGGGTAAACTGGACAGATTCTTCCAGAACATGTAATTAAAGGTCACATTGTTGCTTGCAAGCTAAAAATACACACGCATAAAGTACATTGGTCTAAACCTTTTCTAGCTAGGCTTTTCTGGATATATTTAAGGGACGTGGTGGCTCAGTGGGTTAGGACACTGAGCTTGTTGATCAGAAGGTCAGCAGTTTGGCGGGTCAAATCCCGAGTGCCACATAACAGAGTGAGCGCCTGTTACTCATCCCAGCTTCTGCCAACCTAGCAGTTCGAAAGCACGTAAAAATGCATGTAGAAAAATAGGGACCACTACAGTGGGAAGGTAACAGCGTTCCGTGCGCCTTTGGCATCTAGTCATGCTGGCCATATGACCACAGAGATGTCCTCGGACAAGCGCTGGCTCTTCGGCTTTGAAACGAAGATGAGCACTGGCCCCTAGAGTCGGAAACAACTAGCACGCATGTGTGGGGGAACCTTTACCTTTTACCTTTCTGGATATAGAATTTGAATAGCTTAACATACATTTTGGATTTTTTTTTTCTTGATTACATTTTTTAAAAAATGCTGCAGAACATTTTTTTTACTCCAATCCAAGAAATACCACCATGCAAACATATAAGAAAAAAAAAACCCCAAACATGGATCTGAATGTGGATGCCTTTCCTAAGAACTGTATTGGTGTCATTGGCACAAGCATTAATCTCTGTTTGGGTGTCTATTGGCATTCCCATTCTTTTGCAGTTAATCCCATCTAAATCCACAATTAGACGAAGTGCGAGACAGAGATGTACTTTTTATTGTTAAAAGTATAAATCACCCCCAGCACCAGACTCTGAATAATTTCGGTGCTATTATTCAGAGTCTGTAACAAAGCAATGTACAAAGTCCTGAGTTTTGCTTGTTTCTAAAAAAGATTTGAACATTCTTAAAAATCAGGAGGTGTCTGGCAGCATCTTTTCCAAGCAAAAATTTTATTAAAAGGCAGAAGCTGCAGCTCATGAAAATTTATGCCATTTAATAGAACATATGAACTAAAAATGGTGCAACCAAATCCTTCTGATTTTTTGCCCCCCTGGACTAACATGCCTGTTCTCCCATCAACCCTAGATTGCAGTATTTTGCTCCCTCATGTTCCGTTGACCTCAGTCTCCATAAAAGGGAGGCAGGAATGAAAGAGACATGACTTATAAGCTGTTGCTAATATATAAAAATCTATTTTTGCCAGACTGTAAATTTATCCTTCACTGCCACCATGCCACAAATGGGTGTTTTCTCCTGCCATCAAAAATAGAAGCCACTCTTTGGCCGTAGAACATACACTTTGATGTGCACAAAGATATGAGGGATTCACTCCAAAGAGGCTCACTTTTATTTTGTCGGGATGAACAAGCACCTGCTGCAAATTCTGCTGCAGAAAAGGAGGCTTCACGTTTGACTCATCGTTCATGTTCTAATGAGGTCCCGGGTACACAAGGAATATTTTGAACCAAAATAGATTTGCCATAACCTTGCACTCCATAAAGCACTCCCATTCTCTTCAGGGCTGACAGCAAAGAGAGTTAAAGGGGGGGGAATCAAGATGGCAGCTATGAACACACAATCAAGGCCCCACCCCCTTTCTATATGCAACGTGACAAGTGAAAAAACAAATATAGGTAGTCCTTGACTTATAAACATTCATTTAGTGATCTTTCAAAATTACAATAGCCCTGAATGTCACAGCATCCCCAGTCACACAATCAGAATTTGGGTTTTTGTCAGTTGGCATATAATTATGACAGAGCAGCATCCTGGGGTCACGTGATCACCACTTGTGATTTTCCCAGCTTCCAACCGTGAGGGAATGATTCATGTAATGCCTGTGTGATTCACTAATTGCACTGATTTGCTTAACGACTGTAACAAAAATGGTCATAAAATGGGGTGCGACTCACTTAGCCCCCTGGGTTAGCAATGGAAATTCTGGTCCCAGCTGTCATCGTAAGTCAAAGACTACGTGTAGGACTTTAATCACACAGATACCATCTTGATTTTTCTCGACCTCACTTTAAGATGTTCTGATATATTATTAATTAGCCTAACTCGTGCATATTTGGCTGAACAAAAGCAACAGGGAAATATTGGCTTGAGACAAATTATCAATTATGCCATTGTTGAATAGGTCATATTTTAAAATTTATTAATCCTATTTGAATAGCTGCCTGTCTCTCAAAAAGCAACACACGATGTTAATACCGGATCACAAAAATGAGGCATTTTCCACCTTGGTGCTCTCTGAAAAGAATCCATCAGTTGTAAAAGGATTTCACAAGGACCTCTTAGTGGATTTTGAAAAAGGAGGCATCTGCTATGTAATTTCCCACCAGGTTCAGCACACCTGAGAAAAATCTGTATAACGTTTGTCCTGAATGGAGTCCTTAGGTGGAAAGTCTATTCAAAAGAAAGTTAGGAAATAACTGCTAAAAATAAAATCTCTTTCTAACAACAATCTGAGCTCCAAATAGTTTTTCTTTACAAAGATTTCCGACGTGATTTTTGAAGCTGCTATTTATTGATTTGTAGGTAGTTTTTTAAATGGGTGATTTGTTTTCAGCTGTATATTAGGTATACATTTACTTATACAATCAAAAGCATGTCAAAAATATTAAATGCAGATTTTCGGCAGCAGATAGCTCCATCTGATGTTCCTGACATCTTTCTATTGTTCATGAATTATTCTGCTCTCCTTGTAATGCTTGGTTTTAATTGTTTTCATGTTTTGTATTGTAATAACAACAACAACAACAACAACAAAATACAAAGACCTACAAATAGAAATAGAAAGACTGTGGCAAAGGCAAGCAAGGGCAGTACCAATAGTAATAGGCGCCTTGGGTGCAATCCCAAAACAACTGGAGCACCACTTGGACACCATTGCCATTGACAAATTCGCCATTAGTCAATTGCAAAAGGCGGCCTTACTAGGAACTGCTTCCATCCTGCGGCAATTTCTGTAATACCATCAAACATCCACATCTGCCTATCCCAGGTCCTTGGTAAGGACTCGATAGGTAGACAAAAATGCCAGATCCAGTCTGAACATCTGGCTGACTGTGCGATGATCAATAATAATAATAATAATAATAATAATAATAATAATAATAATAATAATAATAATAACAATAATAATAATAATAACAATAACAACAACAAAACAACAACAAACAACAACAATAATAATAATAATAATAATAATAATAATAATAATAATAATAATAATAATAATAATAATAATAATAATAATAATAATAATAATAAAAGTTGGAAGGGACCTTGGAGTTCATCTAGTCCAACCCCCTGCTCAGGCAGGAAACCCTATACCAATTCAGACAAATGGTATTGATTGTTTTATTCTGTGTTTAAAGTATTGCTTATGTTTTAATTGTGAGATGGGCGGCTGTATAAATTGAATAAATCATTAAAATAAATAACCAGAAACATTTCCTGAAAATTGTGTAAATATTCATTTCTAAAAGATACGTTTTCTTTGGAATCATGAGGAAGAGAACATCCTGGTGGGGGGGGGAGGGGAAGCAAAGTTTCCTGTGAGTACTTTGTGAATAAGCAATCTAGACACAAATGGAAGTTTGATTTATTTCACTGTTCCAAACTAGTCTACAGTACTAGATCACCTAGTGGTCTTCCATTCCAATATTAGCCAGAAACAAGTAATCCTCAATTTACAACAATTCATTTAGTGACCATTCAGAGTTACAACAGCACTGAAAATAGCGACTTATGGCCGTTTTTCATGGTTATGACCTTTGCAGTATCTCCATGGTCATGCCATCAAAATTCAGATGCTTGGCAACTGATTCATATGTCATGGTTCCGACAGATGAAACTCTTCAAAAGAACTTCGAGGCATTGTTTACCTTAAAGCAGGCATGTCAAACTGCCGGCCCATGGGCCGGATGCATCATACTGAAACCGCACCCACCCCATTGCCAGCAATGGGGGAAAAGTCGCGATACGTCACGCAACATCACGTGACGTCATGTGTTTGACAAGCCTGCCTTAAAGGATCTTTATTCGAGTAGCCCAAAAACTGAATTCCCCTCCCCCGGGCACATAGTATCAAAGCACAATTCCCTCCTCCAATTAACAGTCATAAATCACATTCCCCAATTAGCTTGAAGCACGGGCTTCCTCTCCAGCCCACCAATTCTTTATCAGCTCTGAGTTCAATAGCCTTGATTCTAAACGCTAAGTTTCAGCGTTGTTATGTCTAGCTGGACTCTCATTCACATCCCCCCCCCACTCCAAGCATCATCTAACTCTAAAAGCGAAAGGGAAAAAATGGCTACATTTCCATCTGTTGTCAATGCAAAAACATCCAAAGTTTATGACATGGGAATGTCGCAAGGTCATGTGATCACCTTTTGCAGCCTCCTGACAAGCAAAATCAATGGGGAAGCCAGATGCCATTAACCACAGGGTTACTAACTTATCAACTGCAGTGATTCACAACTGAAACAATAAAGGTGATAAAATGGGGGTAAAACTCACTTAACAAATCTCTCATTTAACAACAGAAATTTTGGGCTCAATTAGAATCATAAGTCGAGGACTTCCTGTATGACCTGCTTGGCTTCTACATGCCAGGGAGTGAAGGTAATGGTTCCTGGTTTACTTATACTGGTGATTTCAAACCAAAAGATAAGAGTTTGCCAGTCTATTTAGGCGGTTTGATGAATCAAAGAAAGGCAAAGTCTACTAACAGCATCTACCCAACCATGTCCATCAAAAAGGCACGGGGCATTGCTTGCATGGATGTGTTTTAAGTTGAAGCTTTATTTTGAAGCAAAGCGATCAGTTTGACAGAATACATGAAGATGCAGCCAACTATGCTGGTGGATAGCAGAGTCTGTAGAGAGATTTCAAAATTTCATTTCAACATTGAGATGGACGGGGGCGGATATAAATTTAATAAATAACTAAAACCTGCAAGATCGCGGGAACTGCATTGCAATCTAAGGAACTCACCTTTGATCATAATGTCCAGCACAACATCTTACAGATTTTGATTCTTCCACCCTCACAATGAATGTTCCTATTGAATGTATGTGTCAGGCTTTCCCCAGCTAGGTTCCTAGGAAAGAAAGACCCCCCCCCGACTCCATTTGATTGAAGTGATGAGTTCTTTTACTAGAGATTAGTGGTTGCAGCAAAAATAGGCTAGAACTAAAGTTCCCAAAAGTTACAAACCTTTCCCCGACATCCCAGCCTTCCCCCTCTTGAGTGGTTCATCTTCGACCAATGATGTACCGTTTAGGTGTTTTGGGAACCACTCGGGATGTTTGGTGAAATTCAAATTTCTTTTCAGGCTCCACATCCTTGAAGACAGGAACCAGATGGTTCTCAGACCTCTGGTTTCTGTCAAACCTGTCACACACACACACACACACACACACACACACACACACACACACAGACCTTCTAGGTCATCTCTACCCTCTACATGCCAATTGCCTATTTCTTCTCCCCCACACACACACCTCTCTTAGCAGTTGATGGCAGGATGCCAGCAAAGCTCCAAGCCTAAGATGGCAGATCTGATAGTATGTTTGTTATTCTTTGCTGTATACAAAATCAATATAGAATAAAAGCTTGAGGAAAAGACAGCAGAAACAGAACACACCCACACCCACACACAAATACAAAACTGTGGGGGGAGGTCAGTCAAAAATAATCTATTGTTTTGAATTCCAAGGGCTTTCAAAACACTGCATTCTCAAGGACACTGGGAAACACCACCGTTTTAAGAACCTCTCCCATTTTATCCAGGTGAAAACATCCATCTCTAAAATAAGATCAGCATTCAACACAAAGACTGTTTGGATCTGCAGAAAAGGAACACATTTAAAAAACAAATAATGTTTTATGATTCTGCTCGTTCCATCTCTAAGATACTGTAACAAATAAACATGTCAAATAAATTGGAGCAACTATTTAGAGATATGAAAGTTGTCCACTTTTAGAGAGGAGAAAGCTAAACTAATTAAATCCGTGCTTTAAAAATATCTTCTTGACTCGTCTTTGTCTTCATTTCTTTTCTATGCTTTACCTTGTCATACTGTATGCAACAAAATGGATTTACGACATTAGTAACAGACCCCACCAAAACGGACTCCTGTTTTTACTTTTGTCCCCCTAGTTACTAAGAATAAAACCAAAGAGGAGAAGTTTGGTTTCAAAAATACATTTATCTTATCTGTGCTTACCAGCTAAAACATTTCAGTTAAAAGTCTGTGCAAATGTACTTAGAAAAAACAGTACAAAACCCCACAAGTGTTTTAAACTGTCATGTTAATAGAGAGAGTACTGTCTATGGAAAATTATTCTTAAAAGGAAAACAGCCTATAAGATTTCTTAGAACTCTAAAAGGACTAAATATTTATTGGGAAACTGAAAAATCAGAAATACAAATCTCTGGGGGGAGGAGATTTTTTTTTTTTAATTCCATTTATATCCCGCCCTTCTCCAAAGACTCAGGGCGGCTTTACAAGCTTAGCAGTAGCCTTCATTCTATGTATATGCCTGCTTATTAGGGCTTTCACACACACCCCCAAGCAGCATTATTACAAAGTCAGCTTAATTGCCCCCAACAATCTGGGTCCTCATTTTACCTACCTCGGAAGGATGGAAGGCTGAGTCAACCTTGAGCCTGGTGGGACTCGAACCTGCACTAATTGCAGGCAGCTGGTGTTACTTAAGGAGGCATTAGCCCACTGCTCCACCAAGGCTCAGTAGATTTAGCCAGTAGAACAAAGAAAAAGTATCAGTTGGGAGACAAATAATCGTCCTTGTGGACAATCACTTGACTATGAGCCAGCAGTGTGCAGCAGCAACCAAAAAAGCTAATACAGTTCTGGGTTGTATAAACAGGTATTTTCATATATGGTGGACCTGCAAAAAGGTTAAGGCTTTTTGGATAAAAATTTGGTGGAATATGCAGAAGATCTTTAAGCAAAGGATAAAGTTTTGTCCGCAATTGTTTTTATTGGGCATAATTACAGATGCTACTGTTGTGGACATTAAGTTGATGTTGAACTTAATCACAGCAGCAAGACTCTTAATAGGTCAATATTGGAAAAAGGAGGAACTGCCGACTATAGAAGAATGGACACTAAAAGTTTCTGACCTGGCGGAAATGGCAAAGATTTCGGCTTACTTGAAAGATCATTCGCAAGAACGTTATATTATGGAGTGGAAAAAGTGGATTGATTATATCCAGAACAAATATGGGACTAAAAAGTTTCATTTAGCATTTGTATAAGTCTTCTTTTCTTTTTTTTTCCTTTTTCTTTTTATATGTAATATTAGTATTGCTTGTAGTCATTTCATATGAGCTAGAGTGCGATAGAATTAATAGTTTATTGTTGTTAGCATATGGATGTTCATGATTGTTCTTTGTTTTTATACCTTGTACTTAGCTCTGGGAAGTCGGGGGGGGGAGGGGGGAATGGGGGGGAGGGATAGGGAGGGTTAAGTAGGGGTGGGTGGAGGGAGGGGGGGATTGTTAAAGATAAAATGTACTGTAAAACTTTTCAATAAAAAAAACAGGCATAAAATCAAGATCACCCGTAATACTAGTACCATTTTACAAAGCCCTAGAAATCATGGGTGCTCCATCACTGGAGATTTTTAAGAAGAGACATTCACCTGTCTGAGACGGTATAGGTTCTCCTGCTTGAGCAGGGGGTTGGACTAGAAGATCTCCAAGATCCCTTCCAACTCTGCTATTCTATTCTATTCTATTCTATTCTATTCTATTCTATTCTATTCTATTCTATTCTATTCTATTCTATTCTATTCTATTCTATTCTATTCTGTTCCATTCTGTTCCATTCTATTCTATTCTATTTTAATGTCAGGGGCATATTAGCCAAAATTATGGGCACACAGTGGTAACACATGGCTGCAATTTAGGTTCTGAGATCCAACATCAGGATACAAGTAATGGCAGGCTTAGACTGTTGGTGATTGTCAACCATCTGACTAGCGTACCCAAAATCAAGGAACCCTCAAGGCTTTGAAATGCCATAAGCATAAAACCAGTGGTGGGATTCAAATACCTGAACATCGGTTCTCTGTGTGGATGCACTTCTGGACTTCCAGAAGTGACATCTGTGCACTTCCTGTGGGCTGTTCTAGGCCTGGGAGGCCTCCACCAGGCCTAGGATGGACTTCCGGAAATGACATCCACACACTTCCGTTGGGCCATTCTAGGCCTGGTAGACCTCCTCCAGGCCTCCAAAGCCTAGAACAGACTTCCAGAAGCAGCATGGGTTCAGCCAGTTCTCCAAACTCAACAAAATTTAGCTACTGGTTCTACCGAACCAGTGCAAACCAGCTGAATCCCACTGCTGGGTAAAACGTTATTGAGTACACATCTCAGAACTGAAAAAGTAAAACCAGCTCTGGTTTCCCCATGCAAAAATCTGCTTTGTTAACAATAGATTTCATAACCCCCACCCACCAAATGTTCACGTTGCCCAATCACACATCTTTTGTTTGTTATGAGAACAGTCCACTTCTTTGTCAGTCACCTGCGTTAGTGACCTTTGCATTTTTGCAGGCTCCCACGGTCAATGGACAGATTCTTAGACTCCCGTTTCCTTCCCACGCTTCCTCCCCCTCCCCCTGTTGCTACGGCAAGTTGATTAGCGATAGAAGTTAGCAGGCACCTTAGCAATTCAATCTTGACAGTGATTCCCTATGCAGGACATCTGTTTAACCCCATAACAACTTTATTATTTCTTATTATTTTCATATCATCACTAAATAATTGAATCCATTAGGATTAAATGGAGTCAGTTCAACATTTACCCTTGATCTAATTCTTGAAGATTGAAGGGTTCTTTCTCTTTCTGTTTTTTATTTTGGATTCCTCCCCCCCCCACTTTTTCATAAGGGTAGTGCAAAAGAAAATGCATTTTTCCTAAGCTGAGTGTTCTGTTCCTCTGACTATTTCAAGCTGACTTCGCTTTGGGGTGCAGTTGCAGTGGGAAGCCATTTCTACACTATTGCCAAGAGAGCTGCATGGCGGAGTCTGAGAAATTGCTAAGAGTTGGGATAAGGGAAACAGAAAGCTTTTTAATGGTCCCTGGAACACAGAACACTTCCCACCCTCACCTCCCTCAAAAAAGATTATTTTTCATTCATGTGGAGTCCTCTTAGCATTCAGTTCATTAATTAGGAATGTTCAGATTCTTTCTGCTCTTCAGAATAGCATGGCGAGCTCATGTGGAAGACAAATATTTGGGGAGACTTTCTCCCACCATAGAGAGCAGATAATCAGTGGAACAACCTGCCTCCAGAAGCTGTGAATGCTCCAACACTGGAACACTTTAAGAAGAGTAAAAGGTAAAGGTAAAGGTTCCTCCGCACATGCGTGCTAGTCGTTTCCAACTCTAGGGGCCGGTGCTCATCTCCGTTTCAAAGCCAAAGAGCCAGCGCTTGTCCGAGGACGTCTCCGTGGTCATGTGGCCGGCATGACTAGACGCCAAAGGCGCACGGAATGCTGTTACTTTCCCACCATAGTGGTCCCTATTTTTCTACTTGCCTTTTTACATGCTTTCGAACTGCTAGGTTGGCAGAAGCTGGGACAAGTAACAGGCGCTCACTTTGTTACGCGGCACTCAGAATTTCACCTGCCAAACTGCCAACCTTCTGGTCGACAAGCTCAGTGTCCTAACCCACTGAGCCACCGCGTCCCTTTCTTTAAGAAGAGACTGGACAGCAATTTGTCTGAAATGGTATAGGGTTTCCTGCCTGAACAGGGGGTTGGACTAGATGTCCCTTCCAACATCATCATCGTCATCATCATTATTGGGAACATTTTGTAGAATCTCAGTAACCTGGGAAATGTCTTCATATCATGGGGGGGGGGTTGAATGCAGTCGTCACATGATGCCAATTATATCCCTCATATCATGGATACAATGGCGTCACAATGCCTGTGATCAGGCCCAGTGGATGCCCCAAGTACAGCCCAATAACGGTGCCCACCAGCCCTTCCATTACTTAACTGACAAGATATGAAGACTCAGTAAAGTCGAGTGTGGCATGGAAGGAATTAAGCATGGCACCTAGGGGGAGAAACTTGCATGTGATCTCACTGTGTTTTGTTTCAGGCTCAAGTCTTATGTTTTCTTGAAAACTATTGTTTCTTCCAAAAATGTGTAAATTTGTCTTGGGTGGACACTTGATACTATTCGAATCCAATTTCCAGTGATTAATTTGGTATCCCAAGGCTGCAATTGTTTAGAGATAGCCCTCACTTAGCAACCGCCGTTGGGAACAATAACTTTGTTCTTGAGTGATGCTTAGAACAAAACATCACAAGACTGTGACTTACAATATCATTTCCCATTTGATTGTGGAGTGGGACATTGCAACCTGCCATTTTGTTGCCAACTTCTCTGTTAATCCTTCTTGTTGAAAGCCATTTGTGGAGCATTCAAATGGGAACCATGTGGCTGTGGGATATGCAACAGTCATGAATGTGAGGTCTAGTCATAAAGTCACTTTTTCAGCATCAACATAACTTCAAATGGTTGCTAAACTAGGTCTGCCTATATTGAGAAATTGTTGTGTCAAGTTTGGTCACCATCTTATTAAAAAAGATGTAGAGACTCTGGAAAGAGCACAGAGAAGAGCAACAAAGATGATTAGGGGGCTGGAGACTAAAACATATCAAGAACGGATGCCGGAACTAGGTTTGTCTAGTCTAGTGAAAAGAAGGACTAAGGGTGACATGATAGAAGTGTTCCAATATTTGAGGGGCTGCCACAAAGAGGAGGGGGTCAAGCTATTCTCCAAAGCACCTGAGGGCAGGACAAGAAACAATGGATGGAAACTAATCAAGGAGAGAAGCAACCTGGAATTAAGGAGAAACTTCCTAACAGTCAGGACAATTAACCAATGGCATGTTTTCCTTTAGAGGTTGTGGGTGCTTCATCACTGGAGGCTTTTAAGAAGAGACTGGACAGCCACTTGTCTGAAATGGTATAGGGTCTCCTGATTGAGTAGGGGGTTTGACTAGAAGACCTCCAATGTCCCTTCCAACTCTGTTATTCTCTTCTGTTCTGTTATTCTATTAAGCCTTAAATTTATTTCAGATGAATCAAATTTATGTGCCGCCTGGCTATCAGAGATTCTGGGCGACTCACAACAAATTGATAAATGTTGCATCTTTTTTGAGGGAATAGAGTTGTTGATCTGCATAATCTATTTTGAAAGATTGCTATTTCCTGGCCATTAATTTTAGCTGTTCTATTCATTATTGTCAGTTTAAGACAAGCACGCTATGAATATGACAAATGTGCACTCTGTTATGACAAGATGTTAGAATGCTTAAATGGTAATTTTTAGCTTCAGGAAAAAAGTTGAAGTATCTTATATTAATTGTAGATTGAGGCTGTAAGCAATAGCACTTTTTATATCAAAAATCTTTTTTTAAAAAAAAAGTTCATTCTTAAAGTTTGTCACGGCAGGAATAAAAGAATACCTTTATCTCAAGTGATGAATTCTTATTTTCATACTTTGAACTGATTTTTCTTAGCTGCTACATTGTTTACAAATATGCTCTTTAAAACATTTTCAAAGGCTTTGCAGCACAAAAGTTTCCATGAAATTTTAAAGCAGCTCATTTAGCTTGATTTTATAGCTCTTCACATTTTGAATTCGTCAACTAATTCAAATTAAGCAATTTGTCATTTATTTATTTATTTATTTGAGTGGGGGGAAATGCATTCTAGTATACCAAAAGTTTGCAAAGTTAAGTGCTGGCAAAAACTTGGTTCAGTATGGACGATCATGTTTTCCTCTTTAATAACAACTCCCACTAAAATGCTTTACTGCTCTCTCTTTCTTTTTTCCTTAATTACTGAGAATAAAACCAAAGAGGAGCCATGGTGGCGTAGTGGTTAGAATGCAGTATTGCAGGCTGACTCTGCCCACTGCTAGGAGTTCAATCCTGAGCAGCTCAAGATTGACTCAGCCTTCCATCCTTCTGAGGTCAATAAAATGAGGACTCAGATTGTTGGGGGCAATAGGCTGACCCTGTAAACTGCTTAGAGAGGGCTGTAAAGCACTATGAAGTGGTATATAAGTCTAAGCGTTATTGCTAAAGACTTTAAAAACTATTTTGTTTTTAAAAAGCACATTTAGCTTACCAGCTAAAACATTTTAAAACTAAAAATCTTTAGCAAACCTACTTACAAAAACCAACAACAATCAAGAATTCCACAGCTGTTTTAACTTTTTTATGCTAATGTGGAGGTTAGAATCTGTGGAAAGTGTTATATTCTTAAAGATAAATTAAATTACAAGGTTTCATTACCTGCAAACAAATGAATTCTGTACCCGTGGAGAGAAAAACTGTATTTCATTACCAAATGCAACTGAAAATGCCTAACGATTGAAAAGAGAAAAATAAATTATCACTTTGTTCTGGCTTTACATGCCCGTACCCAAATTGCGAAGTTAAATCTCAAAAACAAGTTCAAAGAATTCTGATCACATTTTCTGGTTCTCTGCTTCCTATTTAAGAATAGCAATAAAAGAACCAGAAAGTTTTATGTAGGGTCTTGCTCCTCCCAATTCCTGTTATAGGAAATGACATAAAGATGCCTCTTTCTTTCTGGAGGATGGATGCCTCCAATTTGATCTCCCTACTCAACAAAATTGGTTTGGATGCATCTTCACCATCCAAATATTCTGTATCTCTTTGGTTGCTGAGAAATCCAGGCAAGACTATCAAGAAGGGAACATTTTCTCTGACACAAAACACCTTTGAAAGTCTGTTCTGCTGGCTAAGGAAACTTGTGGAAAGAATTGCTTTCAAATGAAATGGTAAAGAAGTGTTTTTATTCCATTTTGGTGTGAAGGGACTGGCACAGTTTGTTCAGAACATTGTTGGGTGACAGCTCTGTATTGAAAATTCAGTCTTTAGTTTAACGGCTGCCATGCATCCTAAAAGAGCTTTTGAAGAATATTGCCAAACCTTCCTTGACTTAATGTCACGGGGTCTTAAATGCTACTTATTTATCTTGAAATCTTTCTCAAACAGTGCCTTGCTTTATTTTTAGATAAACAAAGTTCTATCATGAATTAAAACAGAGTACAAAAAAAAAAAAAAAAAAAGGGACGCGGTGGCTCAAGGGACGCGGTGGCTCAGTGGGTTAGGACGCTGAGCTTGTCGATCGGAAGGTCGGCAGTTTGGCGGGTCGAATCCCGAGTGCTGCGTAGCAGAGTGAGCGCCTGTTACTCGTCCCAGCTTCTGCCAACCTAGCAGTTCGAAAGCACGTAAAAATGCAAGTAGGAAAATAGGGACCGCTCCGGTGGGAAGGTAACAGTGTTCCGTGCGCCTTTGGCGTCTAGTCATGCCGGCCACATGACCACGGAGACGTCCTCGGACAAGCGCTGGCTCTTCGGCTTTGAAACGGAGATGAGCACCGGCCCCTAGAGTCAGAAACGACTAGCATGCATGTGCGGGGGAACCTTTACCTTTTACCTTTACCTTTACAAAAAAAAACAATTATCAAAAGATTACAAAGTTAATTCAGCAAAGCACCACATTTGCCCACATTTAATTTATAGAAAGATCTATGAGCAAGATTTTTCTCATTATCCTGGACACCTATTAGAATATTCAGCAGGGCGGAAGCGAATTCCTGCACTGGACAGGGCTTTCCACTAAAATTAGTTTCCAAAATCTTCCCATCCTTTAAATTCAACGAGGCTTTGGTTGGTATCAGATGAAGCGTTGTTTTTGTAGAACTGAGAATGTTTGTAAAAAAATAAATAAATAAAATCCAAAGACTTGCTGTTTAAGAATCATTGTATTCATCTCTCTCTCTCTCTCTCTCTCTTTCTCTAAATGCATTTTTAGACTTTGCTGTGTTAAGGCTTTTTATAACTTCTGTTGATGTGTTTTAAAGGGCATGTAATTATAAATCTGTTACCAAGGAGCAGAAAGACTACAAATTGTCTACAGTATATCTCATTGTGCTTAAATTTGTATTGCACTTCATTGTAATACAACTATACTAAAATGACAAAAATAAGTGTTTCTTAATATTACAGAGGGGTTTTTTTTTTATCCAGAGATATAACATTTCTAAACTCTCATTTATCTATTTATTTCTTTTAACAAATAAAATGTGTTACATTTCTTTCTTTTCTTTTAGGTTTTGAGCTCCCAGAGAAAACAGCCCCCAAATTGTTGGGATTTCTCTATCTTCTCTTTTAAAAAAAGAGATTCTCTTTTTAACCTTCAGCTAAATGGAAATAAAAAGCAAGGAAGAAGGTAAAGAATTGCAAGGCACATTTGGAAAGATATGTGTCTGCCTTTGAACTAGTTTTAGAAGAAAGTTTTAGAAATGGCTTAGGGAGTCTTTAACTACACAATACTATTACAGAAACAATCACAAGAAAGTTGTTCATTCATGGAAAATTGCAAATTACATCTGACATCCCCAGTGTGTAGTGTTTAAGGTTGTAGGGATAAAGCTAAGTTTAAACAGAATCCATCTTTAATATGGCACATTACTTAAGTCCCCATTTTTTAAAATATTTTTGGTGAGTGAATCTTCATCCCTCCACCAAGCAACTTGCACAGGGTGGGAAATATTGAAGATATAAAGAAAGGATCCATAATTCTCAGTTGGATAACTGGGCCTTCAGTGAACTGAATGCAGTAGATATCATAAACAATCTGGTTTCAATTTTACGTTTGGCATCAAGGCAAGCACGATCACCTTTGTTGAGGACTTCTAACTAGGTTGGGGGAAAGAAGTACAATCATCCTAAGGTTGCAGGATTGCTCGACAGTGATGATGATGATGATGATGATGATGATGGATGGATTTAAAATGTATATGCTGCCCAACTCCTTGCAGCTCTGAGTAGCTAAAAATATTTTAAACATGAAAGCAAGACAATAAAACCAACAAAAAGCAAAATAAAAAAGTTATCTTCTTTTGTCTGCCTCTGAAGTTTGGGAACAGAGGCACAGTTCTGCAGTTCTCCCCCTACTTGAGGTGTTGATTCCAGTTGGTGGTGGTAGCAGAGAAGAGATCAAGCCTTGATTCCTTTTCTGTGAGAGGCTACAGGCTGACATTCTCTTCAATCCTATTTAACGTCTCTACTGGATATTCATGGGTTCAAATAACCTGCAGATGATACTCAAATTTGCAACTTGATCCTAGGCTGAACAAGTGATATCATTTAGGTGCTATTCTGGTTTTGAAGACTATTAGGCTCTAGATGGGGAGAAGAGCAGGCTCTGGTTCAGTCCCAGCCAGTGTCACCCAGTTCCATGAATGGATGGAGAGCAGATCATTGAAATCTATCCATGAAGGTTCTGTTTTTACTTTTTGAAGGGATAAATCTTCCCTGTACAAAACTAGTACATAGTAGGGGGCCTCCTTGATTGACAGCTCCTGATTGATTGTGCTGTCCTGCTCATGCACATGAGCATGCGCGTACACACACACACACACACACACACACACACACATGGATGTAGGAAGCCTTTATTAAGGCTTCTGAGCCTGAATCGGTATTCCCCAGTAACTCCCTGTGCTGGCACCAGCTCAACCCCAATTAATTCCACAGGCTACTCAACTGAAGTCAACAGTAGTCCTCAAGGCAAAGCTGAGTCCAGTCCACTAGGCCAGGGGTAGGCAACCTCAGCTCTTTTATGACTCGTGGACTTCAACTCCCAGAATTCCTGAGTCAGCATAGCTGGCTCAGGAATTCTGGGAGTTGAAGTCCACGAGTCATAAAAGAGCCGAGGTTGCCTACCCCTGTACTAGGCAAAAGCAAGTTCCCAAAGCAAAGGTAAGTTCCAAGACAAAGGCAACTCCACAGGCAAAGGCAAGGTGAGGCAAAGGCAACAGCTGAAGAGATACGATCCAAAGTTCAAGGCAAGAAAAACATAGCAAGGAAATGAACATGTTGTTCCCAACATTGTCTCCATCTGTCTGCTGTGCTAAATAGCCAAAGTCTGGTGCAGCCATCAAGAGGGACAAGGCTGCTTCTTCACAAGTAACCAGGCTGACCTTCACTGCTTCTGCCCTACGTGTTCTTGGATCAGGTGCAGAAAGCCGTTTCTTTCCCTGCAGCTGCCTGCTTTCCCCAGCCTCATTGCTTCTCCTGCTGCAGCTGTGCTTTAGCCAAATCCCTCTCAGGTGGCTGCTTGGAGCCATTGACCAACTCACCTCCTGATGTGCCTGGAATTGGTTCATCCTCCTCAGAGCCGACATCTGGAGAGGTATCTGGGAAAGCATCTGGAGGAGCCATCACATTGATGAAGAGGTGGAAGTTGTGCCTAGGGATCTTGTACAGTATGTCAATTATGAGCCCTTCTGGAGCGGGATCGGTTTATGCTATGTTTTAATACCATGGTTTCCCGTGATTCAGAAGTGAAGATTCAGGTATGCAATTTTTATTTGCTGTAATTTGTTAGATTTATATAATTGGAGGAATTAAGATTGCCAGAAGAAATATCAACAACCTAAGATATGCAGATGTTACCACTCTAATGGCAGAAAGTGAAGAAGAACTAAAGAGTCTCTTGTCGCGGGTGAAGAAGGAGAGTGCAAAACTTGGGTTGAAACTTAACATTCAGAAAACCAAGATTATGGCATCCAGCCCTCTGAATTCCTGGCAAATAGATGGGGAAGAAATGGAGGTAGTGACAGATTTTATTTTCCTGGGCTCCAAGATCACTGCAGATGGGGACTGTAGCCAAGAAATTAAAAGACGCTTGCTCCTTGGGAGGAAAGCCATGTCAAATCTAGACAGCACACTAAAAAGCAGAGACATCACCCTGTCAACAAAAGTGCGTATAGTCAAGGCTATGGTCTTCCCAGTTTAATGTATGGCAGTGAAAGCTGGACCATAAGAAAGGCTGAGCGCCAAAGAATGGAAGCCTTTGAACTCTGGTGCTGGAGAAGACTCCTGCGAGTCCCTTGGACTGCAAGGTGATCAAACCAGTCAGTCCTAGAGGAGATCAACCCTGACTGCTCTTTAGAAGGCCAGATCCTGAAGCTAAAACTCAAATACTTTGGCCACCTAATGAGAAGGAAGGACTCACTGGAGAAGAGCCTAATGCTGGGAAAGATTGAGGGCAATAGAAGAAGGGGACGACAGAGAATGAGGTGGCTGGATGGAGTCACTGAAGCAGTAGGCGTGAGCTTAAATGGACTCCAGAAGATGGTAGAGGACAGGAAGGCCTGGAGGAACATTGTCCATAGGGTCACGATGGGTCGGACACGACTTCGCAGCTAACAACAACAACAAATATAATTGGAAACCTGAAAGTTGTTTCCCTGAATATTTTCCTTGGTTTTATCTGCACAATAACTCTGAGAGATGAGCTGGGCTGAAAGAGTAACCAGACTGCAGTCACCAGTGTTTGGGTCATCATGTGACTCAATGTTGTCCTTCTTCTTAAAGGGTTGGTTCCAGTTGATGGCAGTAGCAAGGAAGGGATCAAACCCTGAGTGCCTCAACTGTGAGAAGCGACAGAGCCAACACTCTCTTCACTCGTATTTATCATCTGCATGAAGCTACTGGATATTCTTGGGTTCCATGTGCCATGCAGCCAATACAATTTAGAACTTGACCCTAGGGTTAACACCAGTCCACAGTCACCATGAGGACTGTCAAGGAGGCATTTAGTACCAGCCACAATTCAAATGACATCAATTATGCTGTGAGGAAGATGATGTCACGTCCCCCCACTCTGAGATACCCATGGTAGACTTGGAGAAAAAGGAGAAGAATGGCATTAATAATATCTATCAGGAGCATTTTAGCGAGTCAAACAAGTCCTGATGGCTGCGGCAACCAGACAATTAAGCAGGGGTGGCTCTTTGACTTGCACAGTCACAGGCTCCATCTTGATTTTTTTGATACCTGTCCACACTTAGCCTTGAACCCCACCCACCTATCCCGTCAGAGAATGTGGTGAAACCAACGCAGACAAGGTGTCCTCTGAGTCTGTAACAAAGTGGCTTTTTCTGGCTGAAAATAAATGGGCACGAAGTTCATTTCAACACTGATCTCTTGCTTGAGGGAGGTATTTCGTCCAGGGCTTCCCTTGTTCTTCCTTCTGCAGTTACACAGTACAGGAGACAGTAAGATGTTCTCCCAGAACTCTTCATTTCAAGGGCATACGTGGAGCCATGAAATTTCTATGTTCTTTTCTGGAAAACATGGCTGTGATTAAGCCATCAAAGCCCCCCATGATAAAAGGGCAGAATTGTGACCACCATCTTGACAATTTACTACCACTGCTGAACACCCTCTTGCCTGGACAACATGTGCACAATACACATCAGCAAGGTAACTTTCAGTGCAAAAGTAATGCTGTGCACTTCACCGAGGCATGGTGCTTATGAGATTTCTTTCCCCGCGCCATTGTGTCACTTCAGTTGCCTCGTCTGGCTCATCCAGTCAGTGGGCACATTTTCTGTATTCACAGAATTCTTGTTGTGATTCAGGGTCAGCCTGTGGGTTCGGCAGTTGGGTCGGACGACTCAGAGGAGGAGGGGGGTGTTGAAGAGCTTGCTGAGGGGGTTGAAGATCTTGCTGATGAGAGCCCTCAGCCAGGCCCCTCCCACCTGGTCATGACAGAGACCCAGCTGTGTGAGCCTGACAGCGTGGATGAAGATGACCCACAGCTGGCCCTGTTCAAGGACGCCCAACGCAGGAGGCAGTCAATCAGGAGTAAACAGAGGAAGGCAATGGGGCACCTCGGAAGGAGGCAGAGAGAAGCCACGCCCTGAACTGTATAAAAGGGGAATGCGTGGGAGGGCTGGTTTGCTGAAGGCAACCGCTTGATTCGTTCCTGTTTCATAGCTCCTGTTTCATGGTTGGTGTCTTGTTTTGTTCTGTTTTACCTTAATAAATTTGGCAGGCTTAATTCCAGCCTCTTGCCGTTTGTAAAGGGGTTGTCCCTGCCTTTTCTGCAGGGCCGGTAGCAGGCTGGTACAGAACAATTCTCTTCTGACTCTTTTACTAGCTCCCTGATGTCGGGCTTCAAACCAAGCTGGGCTTTTCAAATTAAACTTGGTTTCCTTGTCAGAAGGCTCACAATGGCAACACAGCAAACTACGTCCCTTTACTGCTGACAGAATGAAACTGTAGATATCCAGAAGAATTGTCCACTGTAATCTGCAGAAATCAAAACTCTTCTGCATGTTTCCACCCCTTAATTTTTGTTGTAAGCTGCTGCTTCTCATCTTTTGGAGTCAATGCTAGCACTGATCTTGATACCATGGTTCTTCCTAATCAGGACATCTGCCAGTTATTTGCCCCGTCGTCTTCATTCTTGACATCTGGAAGTAGTGGAAAAATCTTCTGTGGGAGCTCAGAAGTCAGTTAAGGTCCTGGAAGTGCCGGAGGAAGCTTTTTCAAACATTACCCCCCAAATGAAACAGTTTTGCCCTTTTTAAAAGCAAGGAGCTTCTCTAACTTCTATTCTGAAAGCAGGCAGCTACATGTAGATCAGTCTGACTAAATTGTCCTACCAGGAAAACAATGCTACAGCACAAGGCTCAGGGATTTCAGAAGAGAATTTTGCATTACTTGATGTCTAAGGCTCTTCAGCAGAGAAATCCATTAAAGGAATAAGATAAACACAGCTTAGCTTGCCACCAGGTGTTCTGCATGAAAGCCTTTGCATTCCTTTGATATTTCTGGAAAATGTGAAGGAACAGGTAAGGCATGTATCAATGGAAAGCAATATATATATTTAAACCCCTACTCTATTTAAAGAGTAGGTGGTAAAAGAACTTTTTTTAATCAGTGTGATGTATGACTGAATTGGAAAATGTGCTGGAAAGATAATAATTTAAACAAACCCCTTTACTACTGCTTTATTTCACGCAGAGCTTCAGTAATGTCTCTTGCAGACAGTGCTGTTGAATGAGAAGTTAATTCTGGTGTATTTTAGCAGGTTTTATTGGATTAATGTGTAACAGGGCAAATTCTGATCTTATTTACACACTGATGAAGTAATCCTATCATAGCACCATCTACTTAATCAGATTTGTAACCAATAAATGCTTAGAAATACTTTTCTCTCTGCAAGGAAAGATTTAATTTTAAAAAAAATCCATTTCATCTTTTCAGTTTGTTATCTTCATGAAATGCATGCCACTCTATTAAAAGGCTTCCGGGTTATTTATTCTTCCTCAGTATACATTCCTGAGCATGAGCAAATGAGAAAAATACCAAGTTGGAAGAGGGGAGGCAATTTGTACCCTTTGCAAACCTCATGCTTGCTTTATGTCTTAAATCAAAATACTGAAAACTGTTATTTAAGTGGTAGAATAACAGGAATTGTTTACTATTTTATTTTACTCTATGATATTGGACAGGGATGCACCAAGCATTCTGTGCAGGCATTATTCAGTGAATAAAGCCATTAGCTTCAGGTGCTCCATGTCCAGATGCTGACGTGTGCCTTTGGTGTGCCTAAGCATGTTGCTGAAACATGGCTATGACAGGCAGAGATGTTTCCAGATAGGAAGAGCAGGAAACAGTCAAAGCCTTGGTGGGGTGGGAGGGGAGATTTGTTAGTGGCTAAAGCATAGAAAATGAAGAAGTTGGGAAAATCAGCAGAAGAGCTGAGTATGCCAACCTGGAATTCCTGAGTAGTATATCCAATGGGTCAGCCTACACAATTCCCCAGATTTTTCCAGGTTGGGGTGAATGGGGTGGTTGATATACCTGAATGCAAAGATGCAACAGCAGTCAGGATGGTGGGGAAGGGGAAGAATATGTCAGGTTTATCCTGTTCATCCCATAAGTTCTCTTGATTATTTTTTAACAAAAGCAAGAAACAACCAAAATATTCCTAGTTTTGGCTCAGGCAAATCATGCCAACTCACACTTCCTGACTGTTTGAGCCAAACTTCCATTTCACAATATGTTTGCTTCTAGCTTGAAACAAAGCACCTTTTCTGACTTGTGTTACCCTCCAGTATTGAGTTCTAGTTAACAACACTCAAATATAAATGTTATGGGGAAAAATATCTTTAAATATTGTAACTTTTGTCTGACAATCAAAAATGCTTTTCCCCCCTCTCTTCTGAGATGGTTGTAATGGGTTTGGAGAATTAGTCAAAATTATCCATAGCCTCCTTCCTTTCCCCCCCCCCCCAGACACACAATCTGAAATCCTCACCTTCTGATTTCTGTCATTTGAGTTTGAAAAGTAGGTGCTCTGAGGCATAACCTCGAAAGACTGACAAAGGACCTCTCTCCACTTCTGCACGGAAGTGCTGTCCATTCATCCTTGTGTTAGCAGAAAGTTAAACTGGCATGAAATTGGCTGTCACCATCACCAGTCTGTCTTCTGCCTCCCTTGCTGCTCTCCCCAGCCCTTGCCGTCTCCTCTCTTCTTGCCAAGAAAATGGGTGGCAAAGTCAGATCAATCTTTCATTCTTCAGAACGTTGGAATACAGGATCGGAAGGTTGGCGGGTCGAATCCCGAGTGCCGCGTAGCAGAGTGAGCGCCTGTTACTCGTCCCAGCTTCTGCCAACCTAGCAGTTCGAAACCACGTAAAAATGCAAGTAGAAAAATAGGGACCACTACGGTGGGAAGGTAACAGCGTTCCGTGCACCTTTGGCGTCTAGTCATGCCGGCCACATGACCACGGAGACATCCTCGGACAAACGCTGGCTCTTCGGCTTTGAAACGGAGATGAGCACCGGCCCCTAGAGTTGGAAACGACTAGCACGCATGTGCGGGGGAACCTTTACCTTTAGCTTTAACTAAGGGAAACCTAAGCCGGTCTCCTGCCTGGAATGAAGACAAAATGAAATAATTCAAGAGAATGCTGAGGATAAAGAATTTGTCAAGGCATGGCTACAGTATGCTTGCAGGCCAAGTTGGCAAGGTCCTAAAAGGCAACTGAGAGATCAAATAGGCTTGCCAGAATGGACAGTCAAAGGTGGATGAAGGTTATTTATTTTTCTTCCCTTCAGGAGCCAAGGAGAGGACAAGGTAGGTGGAAATGTGAGCAGAGATCAAGCTCTGCTGGAATGGAGACAGGACACATGGCTCCTTTGGTGGCTCTTATGTGAAAATTCCCATTCACTGAGTGGACTAGAAATCTAACTTATAATATGGAGCTGTTGTCAACACGATGAGCTTTGATGTTCAGCCAATCCAGACATGCCAGTAGTTTACAGTGCCTTTACTAGGAAGGAGAATCTGAGGCAGTGGTGGGATTCAAATATGTGAACAACCAGTTCTCTGTGTGGCTGCTGCTTCCGGAAGTCCATTCTGGGCCTGGGCAACAAAACGTTTGCTACTAGTTCTGCCAAAGTGGTGTGAACTGGCTGAATCCCACCACTGATCTGAGGGCAAGAAAGAGTAGACGGGATAAGATGGGTGACAAAGAACTGTTGGTTGATTGAAGTCAGCAACTGGTTCACTTCCACCGTTAGCAGGCTTCAATCTTGAGAGTCAGACTGAATATTTAATTTCTACCAGTTATTCAGTTTTGGGCCTAACCCTGTCTTTCTACTTAGGGAACCCTGGAAATCCATCTTACATTTGAAGGCTGCCTGTTTTCTGTCCAAGGGCATTTCCACACTACTCTTTCATACACTTCAGGATTGGTACAGGACATGTTCATAAATTACCTGTGACTAATTTTGTTCTGTCGTTTATATGCCACCTGCTTGCTTGATCTGAGGCAGCCTATGGACATAAATATATAATAACTGATAAATTAAAATAACCATAACTCTCACAACTGCTCTCTATCTACTTGGGGTTTCTTGGGGAACAGTGCTATTTTTAGAGCCATCTTGAATGCTAACACATTATGGCAGGGGACACTGGCTGAGGAATTCTGGGAGTTGAAGTCCACAAGTCATAAAAGGGCCAGGTTTCAAGGCCCCTGCGTTATGGTTATTCTGACTTTGGGTGCAAATTGTCCCCAAAGGGGAGCTGCTATGGAGAAGCTCATCTTATGGAGAGGCCCAAAACCAGGACCATGAATTTAGCTTGAGTCAGTGGTAACTTCTGCAACTTAATCTGCTAAACTGATTACCACTGGTCAATGAATGGGCTGCTGCATTCTGCGCCAGCTGTATCTTCCAGGTGACATGTATTGCAGTGGTCTAATCAGGAGATGGCAAACTGCTAGGTCTCTGATATCTCTGGCCAGAAAAGTTGCAATTGGCAAGCCAGCCAAAACCGACCAACAATTCTTCAAAGTACAGTTCTCCCTATGGTTCTAATATGAGCCATGAAACTAGGATAATTGGGTGATCTATGTTCTCACACACTTCCTCCTTCTGTGGGCAACCTTTTACATCCTGGTTGTCCAGTCTTTATTCCCAAGGCCATTCTCACATACCATTACATTCTGCAGTGGAGAGGGTTAACATATAAATTGATGGTTCCAATCACATGACATACATTAAAAGGGGAGCAAGGCTTCAACTGCACAATCAGAGCCACCATCTTGAGATATTTGGGGGGGAGGTGGAAGAGAGATGCTTAGACTTAGTCCTATCAGAAGCTAGCTACTTTTCTTCAAAGCAAAGACAAAGCTAGCCACCCAGAGCTGCCTTCAGTGAGATGGGTGGCCATACAAATTTGATAAATTAATAAAAAACAAAGTGTTTTGGGAGCTAGTCTTTTCCACCTAATACCCATTCTAAAGTTCATACAGCTGTGCAGACTCAGGATTAGTCAGCACCGAAGTAACAAAATTTCAGTAGGAAGGGCTCTTCAAAGTATCTCCTAGACCAGGGGTAGGCAACCTCGGCTCTTTTATGACTCATGGACTTCAACTCCCAGAATTCCTGAGTCAGCAATTCTGGGAGTTGAAGTCCATGAGTCATAAAAGAGCCAAGGTTGCCTACCCTTGTCCTAGACCATGGGTAGGCAACCTTGGCTCTTTTATGACTCATGGACTTCAACTCCCAGAATTCCTGAGCCAGCCACACTGAGGGGAAAGGGAGAGGTTTCCATGCTGAGCCATGTTGGCTCAGGAATTCTGGGAGTTGAAGTCCATGAGTCATAAAAGAGCCGAGGTTGCCTACCCCTGTCCTAGCCTATATCAGGTCTTCGAGAGCATAGTCATAAATCCTTTTCTCCTTTGTACATCACTCTATGAAATGCTTTAAAAGCCTACACATTTGCATTTAAATTAAGCCCATTTTTCATAAAAATGCACAATTTGTTTACATTTCCTGTGTATTTTTTATGTATCGCCTCCTATAATATGCACTTTTGTGCGCGACAATATGTATTACAGTATTATTTTCTGAAGCATAATTGTGTTCTAATATAACCTAAGAAGCATGAAGTGGTTTAGTGAATTTTAAAATGTGGACCGTACAATATCCCTGAGTATTTCTTGATCTAAGCTTACTCTTCAACCCATTCTCAAGAGTGATTAATTTATTCTTTCAGTTCATTTACTTTGTCACATTTGAAACCACTTAGACATAGACTTTGCTAACTTCATCTTGGATTTCATTTCTTGTCATAGAATAAAACTGTAGCAGGATCCTAAGAATTAGCATTAATCTGTATGAGGGTAAATGTTTGTGTATCGGGGGTAACCACGCAGCACCTTATTTTCATTTTTATTTGCAGAGATAAGGGTTGGGTCAATTCCTTTCAAAGTCCTGTTTATTGATTAGGAGAGAAAGAAGCTGACCTTGGGAAGTTTTGGAAGCATCTAATAAATGCTACTTGGATGAAGGACAAATCCTCTGGCAATTAAAGGAGACTGTGGTAAGACTTCAAATTCCAAAGTATGCTCTAGGCCAGGAGTAGGCAACCTTGGCTCTTTTATGACTCATGGACTTCAACTCCCAGAATTCCTGAGCCAGCATGGCTCAGCTTGGAAACCTCTCCCTTTCCCCTCAGCATGGCTGGCTCAGGAACTCTGGGAGGTGAAGTCCACGAGTCATGAAGGGGCCATAGTTCCCCCATGCTGGCTCAGGAATTCTGGGAGATGAAGTCCACGAGTCATAAAAGAGCCAAGGTTGCCTACCCATGCTCTAGTTGATAGGAGTGATCAGCTAATATTATACTTGAACAAAAATTTAAAACAGAAAGTGAGGGATCAACATTCCTCCATTACAGTCTCCTAGACACCAGTTAACAACCTCCTGGCATCCAGATAACTAAAACTGTTTTCTCCATTGTCCCTAGCAACCAGAGTTCATCATTTTTGGAAGGTTAATTATTTTGACCTAGCTTAACATAGCATCTAAGGCTGATATAATTTTGGTTGCGGAGGAACAACATTTTGTTAAAGGACTTAAAAATTGTCCTTGGATTTATCTATAGGGCAATATTTCTCAGTCTTGGAGACTTTGAGATGTGTGGACTTCAACTTCCAGAAATCTCCAGTCAGTCTTGATGGTTGGGAAATTCTGGGAGTTGAGGTCCATATATCTTAAAATTGACACGCTTGAGAAACGCTCTTAGGTTTTCTATTATTTTTTTCATGGGAATTTTCCAGAAGACAAAAAATTTCCTGTTTCTTTTATAGGCCACTGAAAATGTCAGTTTCCACCAAGAGGCACTCTGAGGAACTTGAACCCAAGTGGCACCAGTAGGCAGAGGATACCTGATTATGCTTTTTATTTCTTGGGCCCCCTGAAGAGCTATGCAGGAGTGTCAAACTGCCGGCCCACAGGCCGGATGCATCCTGCCGAAACTGCACCCACCCCAGCTCCAGCAATGGGGGAGAAGTCTCAATATGTCACAACTCGTCATGTGATGTGGTGAGTTTGACACCCCTGATCTAGAGTTACAACTTATGCATCATACCCGGACCAATTGAAGGGACACTGTAGAAGGAAAAGTCATCCCACTGATTAATTGTTCTCACTGTTAGCAAGTTTCTCCTTAATTCCAGGTTGCTTCTCTCCTTTCCATCCATTGCTTTTTGTCCTGCCCTCAGGGGCTTTGGAGAATAGCTTGACTCCCCCTTCTTTGTGGCAGCCCCTCAAATACTGGAACACTGCTTTCATGTCGCCCCTAGTCCTTCTTTTCTCTAGCCTTCCCAATTCCTGCATGCAGGGCCACATGTCACATATCCAATGTCAGCATGCAGGGGCACAATGGAGCAAAGCTAATTCCAGGCACAACCATATCTACTTTATTTATTTATTTATTTTATTACATTTATATACCGCCCTTTCCCGAAAGACTCAGGGCGGTTTACAGGGTGATTAAAAAACCAAAATACAAAAGTTAAAGACAAATTTAAAAAAATTATATTTGTCCCTGTATAAATAAAACCCCAGTTAAAATAAGATTAATCCTCAGCCTGGGCCAGAGAGCTCGAAGAGCCAGGTCTTCAGGCCCCGGCGGAATGAACGGAGGTCGGGGGCAGTCCTCAGCTCCACTGGCAGCTGGTTCCAAAGGGCAGGCACCCCCACTGAGAAGGCCCTATCCCTGGGTGTTACCTGCCGGCAATCTCTTACCGGTGGCACCCTGAGAAGACCCTCCCTGTGGGAGCGCACTGGACAAAGGGAACTTGATGCCAGCAGCAGGTGTTCCCTCAGATATCCCGGACCCAAGCCATTTAGGGCTTTATAGGTCATCACCAGCACCTTGAATCTCACCCGGAGGGCAAGCGGAAGCCAATGCAGCTCGCGGAGTAGAGGTGTTACATGGGAGTATCGGGAAACCCCCATCACAACTCGTGCGGCCGCATTCTGCACCAGCTGAAGCCTCCGAGTGGTCCTCAAGGGCAGCCCCATGTAGTGCCATCAGGAATCTTTGCTTTGAGAACAAAATAGAAGTGACACAATTTGCTCATGGGATGGGTGTCCACCAGGCAGGCGAGATAAAAAGTCAAAACAGTCACCAGATTTACACAGCTAGAGTTGCCATCTTGACTTAGCAATCTCTCTTCCACAGACAAACCTGCATAGTTAAAAAAAAAGTTTGCATCAGAAATCTTCAGAGACCTATTTGGGTCTTCCACTAGATCCAGATTCTAAACCTTTTTATCCTGGAGTGGTATTTGCAGGTCATGGTCCAAAACATCAACATGGCAATCACAATGACACCACTAAAGCTCTGCCCATAACCCTGTTATCCTGTTTTAATTATCCAATCATTTTATGTGAAATCTTTTGTGTTCTCTTTTACAGACTGCTTTGAAAGCCAATCAGCAGTACATTAAAAAAATTTTTTAAATGAATACTGTAAATAACACAGAACAGCAGTAAAGCAGAATGCTCTTTATGGCTCTTTTTATATGTTTGGGAGTTGTATTATGTGTCGGTCAATAAATCTTTCTCTACTACTCTACAATAATTCCTGGTTTGCCTATATGGTTTAACGGAGCAATCTTTTTCCTTCTGCTCGGGAATCAATTCTGTGAAGTTCAGTGACCCTTATACTGAAGTAATTATTTTTAGGACCAATAGAGCATATTTTGCAAACTTAGCCCCATTGTGCTCAGGAATCCAGATAGGTATCAAAATGTTGCTGTCTAAATTTACCTCCGCAGGGGAATCTGTTGCAAATGATGCACACACACACACACACACACAGAGAGAGAGAGAGAGAGAGAGAGAGAGAGAGAGAGAGAGAGAGAGAGAGAGAGAGAGAGAGAGAGAGAGAGAGAGAGAGAGACGGAGGCATGCCCCAACTAGGTCCCTAGGAAAGAAGGACCCTCGACTCCATTTGCTTGAAGTGATAGGTTCTTTTACTAAGGTTTAGTGGTTGCAGCAAGAGCAGACTAGAACTGAAGTTCCCGCACAAAGAGTTACAGAGTTTTCCCTTCTCCCCAGCCCTCTCCTCTTGATCGGTCTGTCTTCATCCAATAGTATGCTACATAGGTGTTTTGGGAACCACTAGGATGTGTGATGCCGCTTGGTGCAATTCGCTTTCCTTTCCCAGGCTCCGTGGCCTTGAAGACTGGAGCAAATGGCTGTCCAATTTCTTCTTGAAAACCTCCAGGGATGAAGCACCAAATACTTCCGGTGGTAAGCCGTTCCACTGATTAATTGTTCTCACTGTCAGGAAATGTCTGCTTAGTTCCAGGTTGAATCTCTCTTTAATGAGCTTCCATCTGTTACTTCTTGTCCTGCCTTCAGGTTACATGAAGACCTAGTTTAACTCTGGGATAGGTAAGAAGGGGGTGTCCCCCAGCAAAGCAGACGGACTGGATTATAGCAGCAATTGACGCACCATTAGAAGATGTCAAGGAACACGTTGGGGACAGATTGTCTAGGAGAAAATCCATAAGGTCACTAAAACCGACGCTGACCTGATGTCACATAATCAATCAGTGATGTGAACATGATGTCACTGTTTTTTCTATGTTGATGGATTGTCTAAAGCAATTTGAACCAAATTGTCAGAGAAAGAAGAAAGAAAGAAAGAAAGAAAGAAAGAAAGAAAGAAAGAAAGAAAGAAAGAAAGAAAGAAAGAAAGAAAGAAAGAAAGGAAGGAAGGAAGGAAGGAAGGAAGGAAGGAAGGAAGGAAGGAAGGAAGGAAGGAAGGAAGGAAGGAAGGAAGGAAGGAAGGAGACCATGTTGAATTATATCTCCCATATATTCAATTTCCCCCCAAATATTAAATCCTCCCCAAATCCCCATAGTGTAAATAAACATTCCTAAGAGTGAAACCACCATCAGGAACATATTTGCTTTTATTTCCTTTAATGGAATAATGTTACGGTTTCCCATTGACGGGAGAAGTACAGAGAACGCCAACTTCTTAGAAGTCCAGATCTGAATTCTCCCTGAGTTATCTTGTTGCTATTACAGTTGTTATTGTCTCTGTTCAAATATTTGCACTAATTTGTCAGGCCTTCACTTGGCCACTAATCAATATTTTCTGAGGGGTGGGGAGAATCACTGTTCACACAACACTATAAAGAAAAAAAGAAATGCTGGCTATTTGATGGATCAATGTTCTTAATGAGTAAGCTTTATGTTACCTTTTAAAAAATGTTTGGCCTTCCGGTGAGTGGGCAAATCTTATGTTATGGTCTTTGCATTGCAAAAGAATCTCTTAGATCTACAGGGCAGATTGGAAGCCAGCATGCTCAGAGACACCTCAGTGATGCAGGTCCCAGGAAGCGGTCTGGCTGTGGAAGGCTGTAAAGACCTGTCTCTTCTCCCAAACCAGGATGTTAGTTACTGGGGTTCTGGTTAGTTACTGCCAGTGGTGGGATTCAGGCAGTTTGTACCAGTTCGGCAGAACCGGTAGCTAATTTTTTGTTGCCAAGGCCCAGAATGGACTTCTGGAAGTGACAACCACACAGAGAACCAGTTGTTCACATATTTGAATCCCACCACTGGTTACCGGCGTTCTAGTAAAAATATGGTTTTTATTGCACATTTTATTTTCATTCTTCAGTTTAATGTTGAATTCAATTTAATTCAGTGTGTTACATGTTTTTATTTTGTTTGCCACATAGTGTCTTTGCACAGAGAGGTGATCATATAAATTGGGTTCCTAAATAAAGCAATAATAAATAAACAATATTGGGCTATGTGGATCAGTTAGGTGATTCAATGTCTGCTCCAGAGAACATTTTTGAACAGTCAGTTAAATTCGTTTATTTAATTTTTAAAATTCCCAATAACCAAAACACTCTAAGTAGTTTACAATGAAACACACTAAAAATCTGAATGAAAAGATATATAATTAAATACAGGTGGTCCTTGACTTACGACCTCAATTGAGCCCAAAATTTCTGTTGCTAAATGAGACATTTGTTAAGTGAGTTTTGCCCCATTTTACGGCCTTTCTTGCCACAGTTGTTAAGTGAATCATTGCATTTGATAAGTTAGTAACCCGGTTGTTAAGCGAATCTGGCTTCCCCATTGACTTTGCTTGTCAAAAGGTCGCAAAAGGGGGGTCACATGACCCCGGGACACTGCAACCATCATAAGTATGAACCAGTTGCCAAGCGTCTGAATTTTGATCACATGATCCAGGGGACGCTGCAAAGGTCGTAACAGTGAAAAACAGTCATAAATCACTTTTATCAGTGCCTTTGTAACTTTGAACGGTCAGTAAACAAACTGTTCTAAGTCGAGGACTATCTGTATAAAAAAATATCCTAAGTAGCAGCCTGGTGGTCATTTGAATCGGAAGTAAATGCAATTAAAAGCCAATTTTAAAAGCCTGGGAAGGTAGAAATTGGGCCAATATGGGCACAGTCAAGCCTCTCTGGAGAAACATTTCATAAATGGGGGGCCACACAGAAAAATGTCTCTCCCTTAGAAAGGCGCACATCACTTTCTTTGATAGAGGACCTGGAAGAGGACTTCATTAGGTGATCTTAAGATCCAGGTAGATACACACTGGAGGAAGTGCTTCTTCTGGTTTTTTTTTTGTTCCTAAGTCATTTAGCACTTTAATGTTCAAAAGCAACACTTTGAACTGGGTTGAAAAATGACTGGCATAATCGGTTCACATTAGCCAGCCTCCATAAGCAGTCTACTTACTCCACACCGAAGGTTATGGACCATTTTCAAAGATATTCTCAAATGGAACACATTGCAAAAATCCAGCTGGAAGTTATCAGAGTGTGAACAGCAATGGTGAAGCTGTCCAACTTGAGATTGTAGCTGGTGAACCAGCCGAAGCTGATAAAAGGCATTCTGTACCACGAAGGCATCTAGTGCCAATGATTGATTTAGAAAGAGTCCTATGCTGTGGCCTTTAGGGTGAGTGAGCTAGACGGGTGTACCACTCGTAACCAAAGTCTCTGCTTCATTTGGACTCAGTTTATTGAACCTCATCCAGTCCATTGTCCTACCCCGACTCTGGTTTCAAACACCAGCTGCCTCACCTCTGTTGTACGAGGAGGAGGAGAAATTAGAAGAACTGGGCTCATTCGCATATTGATAGCATCTCAACCCAACTCTCTGGATGACCCCTCCCAATGTCTTAAGGTAGATGTTAAAGACATAGGGGATAAAATGGAACCTTTGGGGACTCTGCGTCATGAGGCAGAGGAGTACTGCCCCATTGCCATCTCCAGGAACTTCACATACGAGTGGAACCCAGTCCAGAAGGACACCATGCTTGATGGTATCAACAGCTGCTGAGAGGACCAGGAAGACAGATTAGGTTGCAGCTCCTCAACCTTTTTTTTCCTGCACAGATTATCCCAAAGCACAATCAAGGCAATTTCTGTTCCATAATCAAGCCTGAAACCAGATCAAAATGGATCCAGATCCAGTTTGATCAAAGCACCTTTTGGAAATACCTGGTCAAAAAGAAGCCTTTTTTACTCTACCTTGATGAATTCAAATGTTGCATGTGGGTGTTTTTGAACACTGCGAGCCCATCTATGTTAGCTGGTTAATTGTGTGTGTGTGTGTAAATTTTTTTATATATATATATATATATATATATATATATATATATATATATATATATATATATATATATATATATACAGTATATATATACAGTATATATATACAGTATATATATATATACAGTATATATATAAACTAATAACGAAAAATGGCACACTGTTTTGTTCATTGTATACAGGTAGTCCTTGGGTTATGCCCACAATTGAGCCCAAAATTTCTGTTGCTAAATGAGTCATTTGTTAAGTGAAATTTGTTCCATTTTATGACCTAGTTGTTAAGTGAATCATTGGCGTTGTTGATGTGGGAAGTCAGCCCCCCAGAGAAGAGAATATTAAAAGGGCAGCATATTATATTTCCTCAAAGGATCTTAAAGAGGCAGAAAAGCATGCCCAGTTTTCTTAATAGTCCCAAGTCTCCCTCCCCCAAGCAGAAACCAGCTCTGTAGAAATGTAGATGTAAATAATCCAGGAAGGTTGGAGGCCCCCAGATAGAAGATCAGAAGACAAAGACACCTAAAATCTACATACCCTACCCAAACTGTAAGACAGAACATAATAGGATTAACCCACAGATGCCAAAGGGACACAGGTCAAAATAATATGACACAGGAAATACAAAGCCTCAAACAGGAAACAACCTCAAGAGCCCCAGAGGGTATAAAAACCCACTCCCTACATGTGCTCGCTCCTTTTCCTTCCAGAACCATCTTTCTGTCTGGCTCTCCTCTTCCATAAACTGCAACCTTCTTTCTAAAGCAGTCGCCATGTTGTTTATTCCTGGCTTGGACTGAACCATGATGAAGACTTTTCCTTCAACGTCAAGTTAGTAACAGGATTGTTGAGTGAATCTGGCTTCTCCATTGACTTTGCTTGTCAGAACGTCACAAAAGGGGATCACGTGAGTCTGGGATGTTGCGACCGTCATAAATATGAGTCAGCTGCCAAGCATCTAAATTTTGATCACGTGACCACGGAGATGCTGCAATGGTCATAAGCCACTTTTTCAGTGCCGTTGAAACTTCAAAAAGTCACTAAAGAAACTGTTGTAAGTCAAGAACTACTTATATTAGTAGCCTGCTACTTAACCTGAAAATGGGAGGGGGGGGGCTGTCTGTGTTTTATGTCTGATTTCCTCAGCAATTACAATAATTTAATTTATTCAAATCATCTTACTCTAAATATGATTATAAAATACCCTTTCTTAGATGAGATTTATCTTTCTGTGGTTATAGATACTGAAATGTTTTGCAGAGCAGTGAAGGAAGAAAGATGCTTTTTTGTACATGCCTAACAGTAGGACATTTTCCCCTGAATAAATCTCTTTCATGCTCTAAGAAAATTAATATAATTATTCAAGACATCTTTTAAATAGTAGTGATAGGTTGATTTGATGGCATTTTCTCAGGGTTATAATTAAAAATGAATATATATATATTTTAAATCTCAGAGAATGGATTTTTAAATATTCTATTTAAAAACAAAGAAAAGAAGCCACTTTTATTTAAATAAAAATCTGGCTATCTTAATTTATTTATTAAAAAAGAGTTGCAACTTCTAAATATCACAAGAGCTAGCTCAGAAAATCTCAAAAATATATATTTAGAATGCCCCACAAAAACCCATCCATCCCTTTAAATGGTCCTAAGTCACATTTTTAAAAGGGGCTTTGCCTAATGGCTAAACCTTAATATGATAAGGTTTCTGTGAAAGCTTGATCATTTAAATAAGATTTCTTTAAACTGTGCTTTCCTATATAATCCCATTAGTTAAAACTTGACATCTCACTTTTTTAAATGATTGAAACAAGCAAAATCCTCCTGTTCATTAGGGCAATAATTTAAAATGACTACCTAAATTCGGCCAAGATAGACATTTAGACAGCTAATTTTGTTTTGAGAACAAAATGCCACTTTAATCAGTATAAGTTACACAACAGATAACAAAAGGGAAAAAAATCTTAATCCTAGGTGAGTCTTTAAGAAGATAAAGCCATTAGCAATGTGGTGACTATGAGGTCTTCCGTATAGCATGACATCTGCTGATATCTCATATTTAGCATTGTCAAATTAAAAGATACAGTGAAATGTTTAGGTTTTTTAATCCTTAAATAAAAATATAAACTCTTCCTCAGATCGGGCTTGGCTCCTAGTGATTTCAAGAAATATTCATGCTAGAGGCATTTAGTACTGATGGTAGTGACGGGAATACTAAAAAATCAAGATAGAGGTTGCAATAGCAATAGCCATAGTACTTAGACTTATATACCACTTCATAATGCTCTATAGCCGTCTCTAAGTGGTTTACTGAGTCAGCATCTTGCCCCCAACAGTCTGGGTACTCATTTTACCGACCTAGGAAGGATGGAAGGCTGACCTCATCTTGAGAAGGTGAGAATTGAACTGCTGGCAGCAGGCAGAATTAGCCTGCAATGCTGCATTTTAACTACTGTGCCACCACAGCTGTTTTGCAATGGTGTATCTGAGCTCCAGTCAATTTTTATGCCCACGAAAGGGGTAGGATTCAGATTCAGTAGTCATGGTCATCTTCTTGACTTATTCACATACATGCACATGTAGACACTCTTCCAGGAGAATAGCTTTAAATTTGGGGGAAATATTTGAGTAGTTGTCAAGAGTGAAAATTTGGCAGCTACATGACTCTCTGTTTTCATCTTGCCATTAGAGTAAGTGGGGGGAGGTGTTGTTTTGAAATGAGTTAGAGCAGGAGTCCCCAACCCCCAGTCCATGATCCGGTACCGGGCTGTGGCATGCCAGCAACCAGTCCACACAAACAAGCAGTGGGGTGCAGGCAGCACACAAAACCACACACTCTCCGGACTGTGGAAAAACCTTTCTCCACAGAACTGTTCCCTGGTGCCCAAAAGGTTGGAGACCTCTGGGTTAGAGAAAAAAAACCTCCCCAGTTCTATGGAAGCTTGCTTAAAGTCAGCAGTATGGAAACCTTTCAAGGACATTCTAGCAGGTGTGAAGAAAATAGCAGATGGGTCCCATAACAAAGAGAACTCGTTTTCATGAGCTACGTGGACATCTGGGAGGGTCTGGCTGGGAAAGTCATTGTTATATGCTATGGTCTTGTGCCTTGGGATTTTAGACTTAGTTTTACCTTGCCTTTACCAGGCCGTGTTTTCAATAAACAGTAAGCTTTTCAGAAATGAAAATTATCCTGGACTTTTTTTTGGATACTTGAGCTGGAGGTTGACAATAGTGTCCATACTGGATATGGGGAAGTGTGTTTTTATTGTTCTTCACTGGGACATACCCAAAGCGTGCAGGTACAATCATTCTTTTAGCCACTATCTGAAGTTGTAATAGCACTGAAAAAAGTAACTTATGACTAGTCCACACACTTAGAACCACTGCAGCATCCCCGAGGTCTGTCATGGTTCTGACAGATGAAACTCTTCAAAGAACTTTGAGGCATTGTTTACCTTAAAGAATCTTTTATTCAAGTAGCATAATATCGGCACTTACATAATTGAAGCCAAAAACTGAATTCCCCTCCCCTGGACACATAGTATCAAAGCACAGTTCCCTCCTCCCATTTACAGTCATAAATCACATTTCCCAATTAGCTTAAGGCACGGGCTTCCTCTCCAGCACTCTCCAGCTCTCCAGCCCGCCAATTCTTTATCAGCTCTCATTTCAATAACCTTGGTTCTCACACTAGGTTCAGTATTATTATGTCTAGCTAGATCTCCTGCACAATCCCCCTCCCTCCCGAGCATCATCTAACTCTAAAAGCGAAAGGAAGAAAATGGCTACATTTCCATCTGTTGTCAATGCAAAAACTTCCAATGTTAGCAGCATTGACACGGTCCACATGACCAAAATTTGGGTGCTTGGCAATCAGAATGGATTTGCAATGGTTGCCGCATCCTATGGTCATGTGATCTCCATTTGCAACCTTCCCAGCCAACTTCCTACAAGCAAACACAAGGGGGAAGCCAGATTTGCTTAAGGGTGACTGTGGGATTCACTTAACCGTAGAATGATTCGCATGGCAAAAAAATTCAGCCTGGCCCACTCAAACACCACCTTGCTTAGTGTTGGGAATCCTGGTCCCAATTATGATGATACATTGAGGACAAGCTGCAGTTCCAGGTCATATTATTAAGTTGCGTTTCACATACCCTAAGTATGTACAGGTAGTCCCCAACTTACAACAGTTCATTTAGTGACCATTCAAACTTACAACACCACTGAAAAAAGTGACTTATGACTTATGACCATTTTACACCTACGGCTGTGGCAGTATCCTCATAGCCACATGATCAAAATTTGGATGCTTGCCAGCTGACTCATATTTACGACAACTACAGTGTCGTGAGGTCATGTGGCCTTAAAAGCAAGGTCAGTGGGGAAGCCAGATTCACTTAACAAACCTGTTGTTAACTTAATGACTGCAGTGATTCACTTAACAGCTGTAGCAAGAAAGGTCGTAAAATGGGGCAAAATTCACTTAGCAAAAGTTCAGTTAGCAACAAAACATTTGGGCTCAATTGTAGTCCTAAGTCAAGGACTATCTGTACTAATCAGTCCACTGTGACATGTCTGCGAAACACAGTCAGAACAAACCATGTCCTACCAAGACATGTGAATCCAGCCATTGGTCTCTCATACGCCGTAATAAAGAGATTATGCTGGCCAGTCAATGCAAGATATTTTCATAAGTATCAATTATCTCCAAATAAAATCCAGCTGGTCGAGAAGAGTCTCTTCTCAGTTAATCCTCGACAAAAAAGGAATACATTACATTTTGTGGCTATAATTCAATGCAAACACTTCATGTTTGTTTCAATAAACAAAGCTGTTCTCTCCCCTTTTCTAATGCAGTTATTTTGAGAGCATTTATCACATAAGCTGTAGGTAGATGCCAAACAAATTTACTTTTTTTTCCCCTTGCAACAAGCAGGTTTTAATATGGCTTTACTTCATTGATGGCGACGCTGAAAGTTGCTTGGCTGCCTTGTCATGTAAAGCACCAGATGCAGCTTGTTGAAACACACATTTCCTTTCCTCTCTAAGGGTTGTCATGTTATCCAAGGGGGACAGATCAGGGATTTAATTTTACCTGTGAATTGGTGCTTTTAAAGAACGCAACCTCCGGCTTCATCCGCTAGACTATTATTCTACCTGCTTCAGGCAGGCTGACCCTGACGCAATTCTTCAAGGTCTTTGATCCATCTTGGTATCTATGTCTCTGCTAACAGAACAGGAGGTGCTTATAACTTCAAATAAAAATGTGGTTATGGTCAAGCTACGGCTGCCCATTTTTTCCCAAATTCATTTTTTTCTAAGTAAGATGCTTTTTGCCAAACTGTCTCTATTGTAGGCAAGCCAACTGGAAGAATGCCATATCTTCTCTGCTTTTTCTCAAGAATCCTAAGATCCACCAGCTGGAGTCTGGGATAAAAGATGTAAATTAAAACTTCAAACATTCTGAGCAAAATTCAGCAGAGTTTACAGTTCTCTATTAGAAAAAACTAAACAAGAAAACAGATAAAAATCAATTTCTGGTTTGCCCATTTCCCCCCCACCCCCAACTTCAGTATTATGAAAGTGGACAAACAAAATCATCATGTTGGCACTGCTGACTTGGCCGGAATAAAAAAATCCTTACTCGTCTATAGCCCAGCATGCACAGTTTTACTACAAAATCTACCCATCTACATTTGCTTTTCCAGCACATTCATTCCAGTTATTTCAGTTAAAAACACAGCTAAGAGCCCAGAGTTTTCAATAAATGCATTTGCACTGGGCCGGCCACATGACCACGGAGACGTCCTCGGACAAGTGCTGGCTCTTCGGCTTTGAAACTGAGATGAGCACCAGCCCCTAGAGTTGGAAATGACTAGCACGCATGTGCCGGGGAACCTTTACCTTTACCTTTACCTATCTGAGCTGAAAGAAAAGTAGCATCTCTCCAAAATGATTCAGGAAATCCTCAACCTATGATGACAGTTGAGACTAGAAAATTCATCATGTAAATGAAGTTTCAATCATCAAGGCCAAAAATATCTTGAAAGGTTAAATCATGGCCACTGGACCAAAGTTTATTAAAACTGAGACGTTTCATTACTCATCCAAGCAACGTCTTCAGTCAAAATGAAAATTTGGCTAGGCAGAGAGTCAGGTAATTTAATTCATCTTTAAACAGCGTACTTGTTAAGTGAGACATCAGGTAACCGCACCCAATTTTATGACCTTTTTTGCCGTGTCATTAAGCAAAACTGGCTTCCGTCAGTGGGTTTGCTTATTTGAAGCCAGCTGGGTAGGTCACAAATTGTGATCACATGATCAGAGGATGCTGCAACCATCATAAATGTGAGCTGGATGACAAAAGCCCAACTCACACATGACTGTGAAGATGGTGCAATAATTTCAAGGATGTATTGTGAGTCATGGACTACCTGTACAATACTGTAGATCAGTGGTGGCGAACTGATGGTATGCGTGCCAGAGGCGGCACTCAAAGCCCTCTCTGTGGGCACGTGCACCATTGCTTCAGCCCCACCTCCTCCCATGGCGCCCTCCTCACCAGCAGCCCCCCTGGTGGAGAGTTGCCCCCGAGCACGGCCTGTGAGAAGCAGTGCAGCCAAGGACAATGCAGCTGGGCAGTGGGGACAAGACTCCACCCTTGCACCCCAGCGCATGCAGTTGATGCTGCGGGGCGCGGGTGGAGGGCATGGCTACCAAGGCGCTGCTGGGCTGCCTGGGCGATCTGCAGCGGGCTGTGGAAGCAGTGGCTGGCCCTGTGGGCAGGGTGGGGTGGGGATGAGGTGGGGGTGGAGCATGCGGGGCAGGGCAGGGGAGGTTTGGGGGCACTTTGGTCTCTAAAAGGTTTGCCATCACTGCTATAAATAATAGCAGGGGTGCTGTTGATACTCTTAAACAGCAAAACATATATTTCCCCTGCTTAACTATTATTTCTGTTCTTTGCATTGGGCGCTTATTTGCTTATTTTCAAAATGATTCTCTTGGCTAGTTTTTCTCCGAGCAAGGAGCATCATCCTACCTCCATTTGGCATATTGCAGCTATAAAAATTTGAGCAATTAGCAGATGGTCTTTGCTGCCAATAAATGTGTTGTGACCCAGGTCATCAAGGCAAGGCAGGACTCTAGAAATTCCTTTATTGCTCTGTCCAACAAACAGCCTTCCAAGAAGTGGTAAGGCTCCACCCCACAGTACCCTGAAGGCAGCCAACCTCAGTTCCCCAAACAACAGCCTGTATATAAAAGAGAAAGTCCACAGAGTAGGAGCATGCTTACAGGGCAAAGTCCAGGGTGCCAAGTCAAAGTCCACCCAGCTAAGTGAGTCCTTGGGGCAAACTTCAGCCCACAAGGCAAAGGCAAGACATGAGACAAAAGGCAGTTCTCCATCTGATCAATCACCTCCCCCAATACCTGAGACGTTTGGGACAACATCTCCTCAGCCACCGGCTTCTCCAAACATTCCAAGGAAGACGTGCCATCCCTGTCAGATGGTCCCCAATTCCAAATACTACTACTACTACTACTACTACTACTACTACTACTACTACTACTACTACAGTTGTGATTCAGTGTCAGCCTCTGCTCCCAGCAGCTAAGTCCAATGAATCTGAGGAGGGGTTTGGAGAGCCTTTGGTGTCAGAGGGAGGCTCTGATGCACTGCAGGACTCTCAGCCTGGTCCCTCCAGTCATGTTCCTCATGAGGCTCAGCTGTGTGAGTACGAGGTGTCGGACTCAGAAGAGTCACAGCTGAACCTGTTCAGAGACACTAGAAGAAGAAGGCAATCCAGCAGAGCAGAGCAGAGAAAATCAATGAGGCAACTCAGTGAGAGGAGGAGAAGGCAGTGAGAAGCCACGCCTTGGGACTGATAATAAAAGGGGAAGGTATGGGCGGGGCTGGTTGCTGAAGGCAACCATTTGGAGACATTCTAAGGGAATCCTGGTCTGTTCTTGCTACTTCTGTTAAACTCTTGTTTGTTGATTCTTGTTTGATATTTTGATTCATTTATTGAAGGAAATATTCTGTTGCTTTTTTGTTTGAACTGTAAATAAATTTGGGTTGGGTTTTTCCAGCCTCTTGAGTGTAAAAAGGAAAAAGGGGTTGTCCCTGACACACAAACAGGGCCAGTCATAGGCTAGAACAGAACAACTACTCTGAACCGGGCTCTGATGGGACCATGACAGAACGACAGCCCAGATTTTTGCAGCCCTGACACAGCACCAGAGAAAGAACGAGTGCTTGCATGGGCATCCAGAATTTTGATTGCATGACCATGGGGATGGTGCAATGGCTGTAAGGATGAGGACTCATCATAAGTTACTTTTTCAGTGCTATTAAAACTTTGAATGGTTGCTAAGTTAATGGTTGTAAGTCAAGGACTACCTGTACATTCGTGCATTCCATGTCTTTGCTCAGTGCACTTTTCATTGATTGCAAAATGCAAGTGTTCAGTAGAGGGTTAGGATCAAAACATCGCCTCATTTTTATGTGCATCAATAGGCAAAACATCAATTGCATTTGGTGGCCACCATCTTGCCTTTTTTGACGATATCCTGTAGACACCCCCTCCCTTGGCCTTCCTTAAGAGAGTTTGCCAAGGCTTTCTCTATGATCTTTTGAATGCCAAGCAAAGCTTGCTTTCTTCTTATTTGCTCGTGCAGAGGGCTTTCACGCTTGTGAACAAAAGTGAGGTTTATTTTCCTTTTGCTGAAAATCTGTCCTTTTATTGATTTTTACTATTTGATAAGGAGGTGCTTTCCAAACATTGTCACCACCTATCAGACTTTTTATTTTTGATGGCTGTATTCCTTTTTGCTTTTTCAAAAATGTCTTTCTTGTAGATGCTTCATATCTTGGAGATTTGTTTGCAAATTGGCCAACATGTGATACATTTTTAAATACACCTGAGTACGTTTTAAATTGGGCACTGAATATAACTGAAGAGTAATTGATTTATATGCCTGTGTGTTTTTCTGCAACAAGAAAATCTTTCTGGTGAACAAAGAAACCAGGTTTTTCTTACCCCAGATGAGGCATCCCTGAATCAAGAAATTCAGCTAAATTGCAGAGATTAAGTAGCAGTTGACTTTAAATCTCACTAAATTGGAAAATGAAAAAGTTAGCTTTGAAAGATTATTCCCATCCACGTTTTGGCTTCTGTTGCATGAGTGGTTTAAAAATACAAGATGATGGGAACAATTGAGCAATCACAATTATGTGTGTTTGTGTGTGTGTGTGTGTGTGTGTGTGTGTGTTAAATGTTTGTTAAGCATTCAGAATACACTTGCTTAGTCCCAGACACGGGACAGGCTGACTGTGTCTTAAGCAGTTGTTTTAACCCCTAGGCCACAGGCTCTCTCTCTCTCTCTCTCTCTCTCTCTCTCTCTCTCTCTCTCTCTCTCTCTCTCTCTCTCTCTCTTAGCTGAGAAGCAAGGAAGATATACCGGTATGTTAAATGTTTGTTAAGCATTCAGAATGTGTGTGTGTGTGTGTGTGTGTGTGAAAAGGGTTATGAGTCTGCACACAGACACAGACACACACATACACACCACTCTGGACATTTCTGTAGAATGGTGAAGTTTCACAAAGCTTCCAGGTTAGCCACCAGAGCAAAGCCAGAGTTGTGTGTGTCAAAGGAAAGCGTCTTTTTACACTAAATGCCAAAGGGAGTTGGGGGCAAACTACACAAATAGCTCTGAAACACATCTCAGAAGCTGGAAGGGAAAGGAAAAAGCAAAGTCAGTAGAAGGCCAATTTTTCTCAGTTGTGAGGGGCAAACAGCACAATACACAATCCATGAGGATAGTCAGATACAGAATGAGAAAAGGTTGATTTGCAAGGGCTTCTGTATAAATTGGGGAATTGTGTTTTACCAATGGATGGTTTGAGGTTGTGGGAAGCCAGCCCTCCCCCCCCCGCCCCCCGAGAAGGAAATATTAAAAGGGCAGAATATATTTCTCTAAAGGATTTTAAAAGCAGAAACCAGCCCTGCCCCTGGGTCTCTCTTTCCCAAGCAGAAACCAAGTCTGCAGGAATGCAGATGTGATAATCTTGTCAGGAAACCGGGATTAGGAAGAAAGATCAACATCAGCCCCAGCCCCAGGGAAGCAGGGTATGACCCTTGGGACATAATAGGATTAACCCACCACCATCAGAATACCAGAAAGGCACACCCAGACTCAGGTCAGAATACGTGACACAGGAAACGGAAAGCCTCAAACAGGAACAGGAAACAACCTCAAGAGCCCCAGAGGGTATAAAAACCCACTCCCTACATGTGCTCTCTCTCTTTTCTTCCAGAGCCATCTTTCTGCCTGGCTCTCCTCTTCAATAAAACTGCAACCTTCTTCCTAAAGCAGTCGCCATGTTGTTTATCCCCTGCTTGGACCGAACCATGGTGAAGACTTTTTCTTCAACAAGGTCATGAAAAAAGGAGCAATTAAGACACCCTGGATATTTAAGAAGTGAGTCTTTTCCTTCTCTGCTGCCTGAATCAGAAATTCCTTCTAGCAAAGCCATTTCTGCTCAAGCTGTTAAATCTGCCAGCCAAGAAAATGATTCCCATCTCTTTTGTCTCCAGCAGTTTAACATAATTCTGCCAATGTCGTGTAGTTTATCACCTACCACCTTTGATCACCTGGATGAATGAACTCTGCCCAGAGGCATCTAATTTGTACTGTAAGCAAGGAACAGGAAGAAGGATAAAAAGGGGGGGAAAGGGGGAAAGGAAAGGAAAGGAAAGGAAAGGAAAGGAAAGGAAAGGAAAGGAAAGGAAAGGAAAGGAAAGGAAAGGAAAGGAAAGGAAAGGAAAGGAAAGGAAAGGAAAGGAAGGGAAGGGAAGGGAAGGGAAAGGGAAGGAAGGGAAGGAAAGGAAAGGAAAGGAAAGGAAAGGAAAGGAAAGGAAAGGAAAGGAAAGGAAAGGAAAGGAAAGGAAAGGAAGGGAAGGGAAGGGAAGGGAAGGGAAGGGAAAAGGGAAGGGAAGGGAAGGGGAAGAGAAGGAAAGGAAAGGAAAGGAAAGGAAAGGAAAGGAAAGGAAAGGAAAGGAAGGGAAGGGAAGGGAAGGGAAGGGAAGGGAAAGGGAAGGGAAGGGAAGGGAAGGGGAAGAGAAGGAAAGGAAAGGAAAGGAAAGGAAAAGGAAAGGAAAGGAAAGGAAAGGAAAGGAAAGGAAAGGAAAGGAAAGGAAAGGAAAGGAAAGGAAGGGAGGGAAGGGAAGGGAAGGGAAGGGAAAGGGAAGGAAGGGAAAGGGAAGGAAAGGAAAGGAAAGGAAAGGAAAGGAAAGGAAAGGAAAGGAAAGGAAAGGAAGGGAAGGGAAGGGAAGGGAAGGAAGGGAAGGGAAGGAAGGGAAGGGAAGGGAAGGGAAGGGAAAGGGAAGGGAAGGGAAGGGAAGAAGGAAAGGAAGGGAAGGGAAGGGAAGGGAAGGAAAGGAAGGAAGGGAGGAAGGGAAGGGAAAGGGAAGGGAAAGGGAAGGAAGAAGGAAAGGAAGGGAAGGGAAGGGAAGGAAAGGAAAGGAAGGGAAGGGAAGGGAAGGGAAGGGAGGGAAGGGAAGGGAAGGGAAGGGAAGGAGGAAGGGGGAGTAAAACATTGAAAAGATCGGTATATGTTGCTTCAAGCTTTTTAAATCAAACTTACAGTTATAATTATATCTGACTCTTATTTCTTTTCTAGGAATGAGGATATGCATTGATTTGGGGGTTATGTTTATGATTATAAAATAAATCCCCAGTCTCAACAGGAAGGTTAACACAGCAAACCAACTTAGCCCCTCTATAAAGGCGTTTCATATCATCTACTGAGGTAAAAAAAAATCACTATTTCAAGCAATCACCAGTTAACTCAATCTATTTCCATAACAGTTTTTGGAATACATAGAATGTGTTTGTGAGATTATCTTTGCAGAAATCCAGACTGTGAGAGAAACTGGTTATTTCTCAGCCCTGTGTGTGAAGGCTGAGCGGTAGCTAAAATGTACATTGAAGAGAACATCTGGCTCCGTGTTGGTTCCAGTTTGTGCAATAAAGGACTGGAATTCCTAATTTACTCTACAGAAACTCCAAAATGTTCTACTCATCTCAATTCTCACCCAACACCCTTACTGTCATTCATAAAATTCATATTTTGCAAATGCATGACAGATTCTTTCTGAAGCAAGAAATGTTGCTTTAATTTATTTTTATACAAAGTTGATGTTTATTTCAAATAAATAATATCTCCAGAGTTTTTTAATATTTCTTACTTATGTATATATGGATCTATAACTGAATCTAAAGCGGATCTATAAATGTTCTCTTATTTGTATATCTTGTATGTCATCTTATTGTGGGTTTCCAAGTACTGCATATATTTTAGGTTTCTATATATATATGCCTTGTTTTAATAGATGTTGATAGTTTCTACATGTATATTTAATTTTTATAATTTCTCTCTGTTTATTTTTTCCATTTCTTCTCCTCCTCTCTTTCCACAAAAACCTGGACAGAGCAGCTTCCATGGTACAGGATGGAATCTGCACCCTTCAATTTCCACCTTCAGCTCCCTTGATCTTCTCTACAGATGATCACTGGCAACAAAATGCCTTTTGCCAAGGCACTTATGTCCAGGATTCAGGCAACTAAAACACTAATCTGAGGAAGACAGTGTAGTGGAGATGGGGTAAGAATGGGGCCAGCTGAGAGGCTTTGCAGGAGCCCTGCCAATTAGGCAGGAAGATGAGGAGCTCTGGCAGCTGCCATGGGTCTGGCGGTGGGGCGTGGCTCAGAGGAGGGAAGAAAAAGGAGGAGAAAGCAGATAGAAGAGAGGAAGAGAGAAGGCTTGGTGGAGCTTGCCATTCTGAGCCAGCTGATCGAAGAGAGAGTAAGAAGCTGGGGTTTTTGCCTTTGCTTTTTTTTTTTTTGCTTCATTACAGGCAAGCCAGACAAGAGAGGGAGGAATAGAAAGGGTGAGATTAGTTGCTGGAGCTGTTTGCTTGAAGCAGGCCAGGCAGGGAGGGATAGAGGGTGAGATTAGTTGCTGGAGCTGTTTGCTTGAAGCAGGCCAGGCAGAGAGAGAGAGAGGGTGAGAGTGGCTGGTTGGAGCTGTTTGCTTGAAGCAGGCCAGGCAGAGAGAGAGAGAGAGAGAGTGAGGGGTGGGGAAGGGTGAAGTCTTATTGTTTATTTCCCTTTCGTTGCGGGCAGGCCAGATGAAGAGAGGGAGAGAGGGTAGTTTGGGGAGTTTTAATTCCTTTCCCTTGTTGGAGTAAGTTAGGCAGAGGGAGAGTTAGGGAAGAGTTTGACATACATCTTTTCGTGGGAGGTAAGGGTTTTTTTTCTTTATACGATCAGCTGGGGGAGATAAAAAGGGATTACATGGAGTGAGGTCAGAGAGGGGTGAGGACAGCAGACAAGGGAGGCCTCTGCCAATGCCAGAGATTGGTTGCCATCATTCTAGGCAAGTTGTCATCAAAGATGAATGAACATCGTCTTTGGGCAAGTTGTTGCCACCAGAGACTGGCTGCCATTGTTTTAGGCAAGTTGCCGTCACCAGAGGCTGACTAACGTATTTCTGGGCAAGTTGTTGTCATTAGAGATTGACTACCATCTTCCCTTTCAGTTCTTATTGCCTGAGATCAACCACCATCATACCACGTGAGTCACCGCAGAAAGAGAGTGACCATCACCGCCCCATGTGCATGGCTGCCAATCGTGACTGAATACCATTGTGTCACATGCCCTGTTAGGCAGAGGCACCAATGTGAGAGACCTCTTTGGGCTGGTGGCCACTTGGAGGGGAGGTCGGGAGGGCCTGGATTTAAACAGTCCCTACAGGGGTGGTGCTACAACAGCAACTACCGATTTGATCTTCCCATCAGCACTTAGTCTTCGTTTTCTATCTCGGGATTCAGAGTCCTCTTTCACTTTCCAAGCTGAAACCCCATCAGTAGGCCAGGCTATTATTTTCTTCATGTTCCATCTTCTCCTTTGTTTCCTTTTCCAGTCAAAAAGTCTACCTTCCAATGTCCTGACATTCCCCAGATCATTTCTAACCCTTCTGTTGTTCTTAGCTGCGAAGTCGTGTCCGACCCATCGTGACCCTATGGACAACGTTCCTCCAGGCCTTCCTGTCCTCTACCATCTTCTGGAGTCCATTTAAGCTCAACGCCTCCTGCTTCAGAGACTCCATCCAGCCACCTCATTCTCTGTCATCCCCTTCTTCTATTGCCCTCCATCTTTCCCAGCATTAGGCTCTTCTCCAGTGAGTCCTTCCTTCTCATTAGGTGGCCAAAGTATTTGAGTTTCAGCTTCAGGATCTGGCCTTCTAAAGAGCTGTCAGGGTTGATCTCCTCTAGGACTGACTGGTTTGATCGCCTTGCAGTCCAAGGGACTCGCAGGTGTCTTCTCCAGCACCAGAGTTCAAAGGCCTCAATTCTTTGGCGCTCAGCCTTTCTTATGGTCCAACTTTCACTGCCATACATTGCAACTGAGAAGACCATAGCCTTGACTATACACACTTTTGTTGACAGGGTGATGTCTCTGCTTTTTAGTGTGCTGTCTAGATTTGCCATGGCTTTCCTCCTGAGGAGCTAGCGTCTTTTAATTTCTTGGCTACAGTCCCCATCTGCGGTGATCTTGGAGCCCAGGAAAATAAAATCTGTCACTACCTCCATTTCTTCCCCATCTATTTGCCAGGAATTGAGAGGGCCAGATGCCATGATCTTGGTTTTCTTAATGTTAAGTTTCAACCCACGTTTTGCACTCTCCTTCTTCACCTGCAACAAGAGGCTCTTTAGTTCTTCTTCACTTTCACTAACTCTTCTGCTCCTGCTCAATTAAACATACCCCTCATTTCAATCAGAATAGATCTGGAAGGGACCTTGGAAGTCTTCTAATCCAACCCTCTGCTCAAGCAGGAGACCCTACACCATTTTGGACCAGTGGCTGTCCAGTCCCTTCTTATAAAACCTCCAGTCATGAAGCACCCACAACTTCTGGTGGCAAGCTGTTCCACTGGTTAATTGATCTCACTGATAGGAAGTTTCTCCTTAATGCCAGCTTGCTTCTCTCCTTGATTAGTTTCCATTCATTGTTTCTTGTCTTGCCTTCGGATGCTTTGGAAAATAAATGGACCCCCCCCCTCCTCTTTGTGTCAGCCGTTTCCTCAACAGCATCTCAAAAATATATACCTAAGTATAGGAAGAGCAGAAACACAATGAGAAAATACACACCACTCTGAGTAGGCCTTCTGTCTCTCTTGCACACACACAGCTCACACACATGCATTGGCCCTGATCAAGCTAGCCCAGACAAGCACACGTTCACAGGCATACAGGTAGTCCTCGGCTTACGACCACAGATGGGACCACAATTTCCATGGTTAAGCAAGGTGGTTGTTAAGTGAGTCACATCTGATTTTATGACCTTTTTTCCAGAGTTGTTAAGCAAATCCCTGTAGTTGAATCACGTGGTCGTTCAGCAAATCCAGCTTCCCCTGTTGACTTTGTGTTTTGGAAGCTGGCTGATAGGGAAGGTTGCTTCTAGTGGTCACAGGACCCAGGAATCTGCCATTGTAAATAAATGGACAACCATTTGTCTGAAATGGTATAGGGTTTCCTGCCTAAGCAGACCTGCAAGGTCCCTTCCAACTCTGTTATTCTATTCTGTTCTGTTCTACTCTACTCCATTAAATTACATTATTCTATTCTATTCTATTCTATTCTATTCTATTCTATTCTATTCTATTCTATTCTATTCTATTCTATTCTATTCTATTCTATTCTATTCTATTCTATTCCATTATTCTATTCTATTCTATTCTATTCTATTCTATTCTATTCTATTCCATTCCATTCCATTCCATTCCATTCCATCCCACCCCACCCCATCCCATCCCATTCCATTCCATTCCATTCCATTCCATCCCATTTTATTCTATTCTATCCTATTCCATTCCATTATTCTATTCTATTCTATTCTATTCTATTCTATTCTATTCTATTCTATTCTATTCTATTCTATTCTATTCTATTCTATTCTATTCTATTCTATTCTATTCCATTCCATTCCATTCCATCCCATCCCATTCCATTCCATTCCATTCCATCCCATTTTATTCTATTCTATCCTATTCTATTCTATTCTATTCTATTCTATTCTATTCTATTCTATTCTATTCTATTCTATTCTATTCTATTCTATTCTATTCTATTCTCTAATTGCCAAGTGCGCAAATGTTGATCGTGTGACATTAGGGATGCTATGACAGCTAAAAGTGCAACGACCAATCATAACTAACATTTTTCGGTGTCATTGTAACTTGAAACCAGTGCTTTTTTTGTAAAAGAAAAAGGTGCCGGAACTCACACGTCATACAACCCGCCTTGCCTACCCTACAAGGTTCTATCCAAAAAAGGTACCGGAACTCCGTTCTGAGCGTTCTGTGACAAAAAAAAGCCCTGCTTGAAACCATCACTGAACAAAAGGTTATAGTCAGGGACTACCTGCAATTCATTTCCTTCTTATGGTGAAGAAAACAGACAAATACCAGAGGCAGCACCAATCCTCAACCAACCCAAACAAGCCCTCCCCCCACCAGAAGTTCACCCCCAATGACCCTGACCTGCTGTAATTTCCCCATCACAAGATTCTCACTGATGACTCACACCTGACCTATTACAAGACCCTCACTTGACACACCCATACCTGTCCCATCACAAAACCCATCATAAGATCGTCACTTGACACACCCACACTGGACCCATCACAAGAGCTATTGAACACACCTGAAGCCGTTATAAGCAGAAGAACAGTGACACTGAGGATGTTACCCAGCCTGGCAACAAAACATTCGGAAACCAACCCACAAGCTCGGGGAACGAAACTTCACCCTCAAAATGCCCGTGTTTTCTATTTGTCACTGCTCATAAAAGGATGAGAAATAATTCCAGGAGCTGTGCTAGTTTTCCTTATCTTGTTCACATTCTCCTTCCATCCTGAATTATGTTAGACATTTTGCCAAGTGTTTTTAGATGCCCTTGTGATTTCTCTAGGGTTGCCTTGTGGGTTAAAAGGAGTCTTAAGTTGAACCTCTTGGAAGGGCAGCAATAATAACCATATTATTAATGTTAGGCTGAAATGTTGCCTATCACATTACTGGTTGCACATAGAGATCTCGAGCAAATGCTGTTAGCTGACAAAAGATTCGGCAGAAGTCTTTTACACAAAACGGAATACAAAGATAAGCTATTATTACAGTGGCAAGAACATTATTCCGAGAAACCTGATTTCACATACGCCGCTGACATCCGTTAAATCCAGGTTGCTATTTGAATTACAAAAAAGGGCAGGTTTTAACCGCTGTGCCTGACAGTCAAGCACACGTTTTCACTTGTTAGTTTGCAGGGATGCAATTTATGGAAATTGGCTCAGACACTGACCAGCGTTTTAAAATGCATTCAGTTTTTTCTCAGAGGAACTTCTATTTCGGGCCCACTCAAGAGTTCTGCAGAGCTTTCCAGCTGGCAAAAGGAGTGATGGAGGGAAAGTGATGAGGAGAAGGAAGGAAAATGTCTCCTATTAAGTTGTTTTGGAAGGTGCCTGCGCCCCATAAGGCTGAAGAGAGAGTAAGAGAGGCCGGCCCTTGGAGGCAGAGGACAGCCACAGAGATAGACAGGAAAGTCAAAATCTGCAAGATGCAAAAGCTATATCTTTATACCATTAAAAACAACTTAATACACTTTGCTGGGTATATCTTTTACTAATATTATACTGAACAATAATTGCATAACTTCAGTAAGTACCTGTTCATTCATAGATAATACTTTTTAAATACACCCTTGTCTTTTAAATAAAATATGAGGGTTATAGTAACATTCTAAAAATAATGCTAAAACAAGTACAGAATATTGCTGATGTATGTCTTAAAAGAAGAGGTACCTCTATATCCATCCATACATCCATCCTTGTATGTCTTACGTGCTGTATTATTGATAAATCAAATTGGAAGATGACTGGTACTGCATTGCAATCTAAGCGCTGCCACTTGGTATATGCACCATAACTCTTGTCCACCAAATTTTGACACCCCTCCCTCATTCATTCCTCTGCTAGGACTTCGGATATTCAGCTGTTCTGGCAAGATAGAAAGTTGGGGTGGCAACAAAAACTCACGGTGGCAGCTTCAGTTGCACGATGAAGATTGCAGGTAAAAAAAGAAGGAAGACATTGATCATGTAACTGTGGCTGTCTACTGGACTTCTTTGACCCACAAAGAGAGGGGGGAGGAGAGAGGGAGGGAGAGGGAGGGAGAGGGAGGGAGAAAGAGAGAGAGGGAGGAAGGGAGAGAGAGAGCAAAAGAGATGGAGGAAGGGAGAGAGGGAGGGAGAGAGAGAGGGAGAAGGGATAGAGAAAGAGAGCGAAAGAGAGGGAGGGAGAGAGGGAGGGAGGGAGAGAGAGCGAAAGAGAGGGAGGGAGAGGAAGAGAGAGGGAGAGAGAGAGGAGGGAGGGAGGGAGAGAGGGAGGGAGAGAGAGAGAGAGCGAAAGAGAGGGAGGGAGAGAGAGAGGAAGGGAGAGAGGGAGGGAGGGAGGGAGAGAGAGAGAGAGAGATATCTGTTATGACAGAGTGGATTTATAGATTCCCCAAACAACTGACTTGGTGAAGTTAGGTAAGGCCTTTTTAGGGCTAAATTTAAATGCCTGGAGCACAGACCCACTGCAGAAACCACAGCAACACTAGGAAATGATGCAAACTGCAAAACTCACATAATCTCTGCAGTGACATAATGACAACTGTGATGGCATCACTTGTTCTGCCTGTGGGCATATGTGGCTTGGAAGAAGGAACTAATTAACCTGGTTGGTGGGTCCAGTTTTGTATTTCCACAATATATTAATTCCTCCTTATTAATCTGGATCAGAATATTGTAAAAAGTGAACCCGATGCTCAAGGTCTTTAGTTTTTAGAAGATTTCAGAGAGGTGCTTGTTCCAAAAACAAGGTAATGTAGAGAGCCAGAGCCAGTGAAAAGATGTAAAGTGCGAATGGTAATTGTTCCACTGTTTTGAATTAATCTCGCTTACCTGTGCCATTATGCTCGCTCAGAACCAGAAGGGATAAGGTGTGTATTTGAAATCTCTTTGATGTGACGGCAGTCAATGCTTCAGTTGGTGAGCCCGGAACGCTTTTCAGTTGTGTTAATGATAGGTTGGCTATTTCAGGCCTGTACTTAACACTTTGTTCCCACACATCAATTTTATTCCTCTATTATTTGAGCACGGGGTGGGGGGGAGAAGAAGAGTGGGATGGGAGAACCGTCCAATATCTGTCTCCCTTCATTGTCTTCATAATGACTCTCTACCAAATGAGCATCACGAAAACACTTGACATGACCCAATGGAACAATTCTGGCACAACGCCGATGGGCTGTTTCCACACAGAAGATTACTGTTGTGGCACAGTGCAGTGTGAAGCCTCAGAGTTTCAGCTAAGTGGGCTCTCTAGCATGATGGAAAGACTCAAAACCAGCACAAGTAATGTTGCTGGAGAAAGGCATCAGAAAATGTAACAGGAAACGTGATTGTGCACAAATGGAGGAATTCTTAGACTAACAGAATAAGGCACATTAGTGGTCTTCTAGTCCAGGGGTAGGCAACCTCGGCTCTTTTATGACTCATGGACTTCAACTCCCAGAATTCCTGAGCCAGCCATGCTGGCTCAGGAATTCTGGGAGTTGAAGTCCATGAGTCATAAAAGAGCCGAGGTTGCCTACCCCTGTTCTAGTCCAACCCTCTATACCATTTCAGAGAAATGGTTGTCCAACTTCTTCTTAAAAACCTCCAATGTTGGAGCACCCACAACTTCTGGAAGCAAGTTGCTTCACTGGTTTATTGTTCTCACTGTTAGGAAATTTCGCCTTAGCTCTAGATTGCTTCTTTCCTTGATTAGTTTTCATCCATTGTTTCTTTTCCTACCTTCAGGTACTTTGGAAAATAGGTTGACCCCCTCTTCTTTGAAACACTGCTACTATGTCACCCCTAATTCTTCTTTTCATTAGACTAGCCATACCCAATTCCTACAACCGTTCTTCATATGTTTCAGCCTTCAGCCCCCTAAACATCTGTGTTGCTCTTCTCTGTACTCTTTCCAGAGTCTCAATATCTGACTAGTGATCAAAACCGGATGCAGTATTTCAAGAGTGGCCTTACCAAGCCAGAGCTATCTTTGTTCCATTACATCAGCGCGTCCCACCTGGCCAAGAAGGGAAGGTGTGTTGCAGACCCCGTCAGTTAAGGCAGTGCTTTTCAACCTTTTCAGCCATTGTACCACTTTTAGGATATGGCAACATCCGAGTACCACCAGTCGCCTAGGTGTCAAAAATGTGATGACCAAAAAGAAAAGAAAAGAAAAAAAGTGATGAAGTACAGGTAGTCCTCGACTTACAACAGTTCGCTTAGTAACTGTTCGAAGTTACAATGGCACTGAAAAAAGTGCCCCACAAGCCACAGCTGAGCAAGACACCTGTCTGCCTGCCCGGTGGCACTCTTCCTCCTGTCCGAGGTTTTCGTTATTCTGAGCATTTCTGTTGAGGATTGGCAGCGGGGGTGGGGGGTGTTTGGTTTTTATCCCCCTGCCCTCTGCTGCCTGGTTGCAGCAGGTTTTGGTCACTTCACATGACCCTGGGACACTGTGACCATCATAAATATGAATCAGTTGCCAAGCATCTGAATGTAAATCACAAGACCCTGGAGCTGCTGCAACATTCCAGCTGATTGGCGCTTCTTCTGGGTTCAGCAGAAATGCTAGGATCAGCGCCGAGCTCCAGCTGGAGCCTGGCGCTGATCCTGGTGCTTCCGCTGAGCCCTGACAGCCCCGAAGAAGCGCTGATCCTGGTGCTTTCGCTCAGCCCTGCAGCTCCAGCCATCTCTCACTCAGGCTTGTGTATTGCTACCACCAGTTCAGCTCATTCCCCTCCCCGGCTACCACTTTTCTAGGATGGCGTACCACCTGCCAGGTGCCAATGTACCACAGGTGGTACCCGTAGCACTGGCTGAAAAGCCCTGAGTTAAGGAATTCCCACTGGCCGGGTATAGGAAGACAACCTTCCCTGCCATTGCCCACACCTTGTGGAATACCGTATTCTTCCCTAAGAGGTGAGGCAGGGCCCCAGTCAAAAATGGCTCTACATCCTCGCATGGGAAATCCAGAAGGGCACGCAGCTGTTGGGCTGGTTAGTCCCCTGAAAACCCTCCCCTTGCTTTTCAATTAATTTTAATAGTATTTAATCTCTCCTGCCTCCTTCTAAATCTTTAACTTTTATCAACAGCATCGTTTTAGCCATTGTCTATCCACTGCAGGATGAAGGCCTCTTCTGCATGTTTCCAACCTATACGGTCATGAGCTTTCTTTTGCCCACTGGGCCTGCAGTACTTGCTGATGTCGTTGATCCATCTTGTTTTAGGTCTCTCCCGTGGACCCTTTTTATCAACTGCGATCCATTCAACGACTGCCTTGATCCACCTGCCCTCAGTTCTTCTTGCTATGTGACCATCCCATTTCCATTTCAATTCTTTTACTCTCTTAATGATATCTTATACTTTCGTTTGTTCTCTAATGATCCATGTGTGGGTCTTTCTATCTTGTCTTGTAACGCCAAGCATGGATCTTTCCATGGCTCTTTGCATCACTTGTAGCTTTTGTATCAATTGTGTGGTTAGTGTCCATGCTTCACCGGCATAACACACACTGACAGAAAACTTTTCATGCGTAGGGGAAGTTGTTCTTGAAAATTACACTTAGCTTGCCGAGTGCCTGCCAACCACATTTAACACGCCGTTACCATTTAACTTTTATATGTACTGTTTTATATTTTAACATTTTATTGTACACTGCCCAGCATCCATCTTTGAGGGAATTGGGGGCGGGGCTCAGAAATGTAATAAATGAATAAATAAATAACATTACAGGGGAAGGTTTGAATCTGTTAGGAGAATTGCCATTGGTGGTTGAAATATTTGAAGGATGGAACCTGATACATAAATAGCTTGGATTGGATCACAGATGGGCCCAATAGTCCACTCCCACGCCAGGCTGTTTTTGTTTATATTTCTCCTTTTATTAAAAAAAAACTAGTAGAAATTTATTGAAGGATAAAGCTAGTATTTTAGTGAATGTATGGCTATATAAGTACAAAAATTACAGTAAACTGAACATAAGGAGAAGGGGAAAAAGAAACCAAGGGGGGGGGAACAGAATCCCTAAAATATCAGTATAAGATTAATTAAGTCTTTAAGATTATTAAATTGAGACCTTATAGAAACATAATGCTCCACCTTTCCATTTTTAGAAGTGCTTATTTTCATCCCTGAATCTATTCTAATTTAGTTTTCTTTTTTTTTCTGCTAAGAAAAAGAGAAAAGAATTGTTATGGAAACGGATGTTTTGGCACATATTCCTGCTGCTATGGGAATCGTTTGGGATGAATTGTTGTCTAGAAAAGTTTTACAAATAAAGATATGATTCTAAAACACTTCTAGCAGCATGCTTCCCGCCCCCCACCCCTATTCTTCAGTTTAATGTGCCTTCTGAGCTGGGAATTTCATCACAGTGTTTGAAGAAATGCAAAATCTGACAAAAGTGGCGTTTTGATCCATGACTTGAGTCTGACAGGGGTATCTCCTGGGATGGAAAGCATCTGAAAAGTCAAGACAGCAGCTGCAACCGCATGATTGAAGCCCCGCCCCTTTTTATGTACATCATGATGTGTGTAGAAAGAGGAGGGGCTTCAGCCGGACCTTTATTGCTACCATCTTGATTTTCTTTTTTTTAATCCCATCACCAATTCCTGTTGTCTACATGGAGGGAAGTAAACTGTGGCGTATACCACAAGGTTCCGTCTTAGGGCCAGTTCCGTCTTATGGCTGGGCAGCACAACCAAATGACAGCTAATGACTTAAAAGCAGGTTATCAACACACCCTGATCAATCTCTAAAAAGCCACATACAACAAGCACTATAAATATCACGCACAGGACAGCACACACTCTGCTAGAGACAAGTTCTGTGAAGATGGGCTCCAGCCAGTGGTGGGACTCAGCCAGTTCGCACCAGTTCGGCACAACCGGTAGCTATTTTTTTGTTCCCCAGGCCCAGAATGGACTTCCAGAAGCGGCATCCACACAGAGAACTGGTTGTTAACATATTTGAATCCCACCACTGGTTCCAGTCTGAGTCTGAAAGCTCGGAAGACAAAATCTCTGGTCCCGGTGATTGACCCAGAATGGATCCTGCAACTGTCTTCTCTCATTGGTTTTAACGATTGCGTCTTGGGTCTTCACAAATTGTAAAGCAAAAAGTGAATTGCCTAGTTTCACTGGACAGAAATATATTGGCGCTCTGAGGAGGAATGATGTGAAGGGCATGGTTGGCTGGGGAATTCTGGAAATTGAAGTCCACATGTCTTAAAGTTTCCAAGCTTGAAAAATACTGTGGGAGAATCCTGAAATTGAAATCATTTTATATTAAAAGAGCTTTTGTCATATACTCTGCACTGCGCTGCATTTTAACACTTTCTCAGTCCCTTGGTGAAACGGAGTTGCATTCCTTTGGTGCGACGAATGACTTGGGCCTCGTTCTTGAATTGGGGTCCCCTGCACACAATCCACAGATTTATTCAACAAATAAAACCTTGTTTATCACAGAGCATAGTGAATTCCACAATATGAAATAGGAAGCAACAGAGATACAAGATTTATTGAAGCATGAGAACGAATAAAAGCATCAAGCTAAAACAGATTAAAATCCCTGAGCTAGATAATGAATCAAATCTTTTCAATACAAGTCATACATTACTGAAAGTTTCCAAGCTTTTCAAAAATGGCGAAGGGGTGATAATAGTCAAAAGCACTGACTTTTTAATATTTCCCATATATCCATGGTATAAATTAAAAATTATTCTTGTCTTGTGTTGCTAAATTGTATCAATACTTTGCTAAATTTTCAGTGATATGAGCAGTGGTGGGATTCAGCTGGTTCGCACCACTATGGCAGAACTGGTAGCTAATTTTTTGTTGCCCAGGTCCAGAATGGACTTCCAGAAGCAACATCCACACAGAGAAACGGTTGTTTACATATTTGAATCCCACCACTGGATATGAGGTTGTTTGGGTTCTCCCCCACCCCAATCTTTTGCAAAAAAAACAACAAACCTTTTTCTTAATGCACTTTATATTTCTTCAATGCCCATTTTTCTTACTTAGCCTAGGCCAGGGATAGGCAACCTTGGCTCTTTTATGACTCATAGACTTCAACTCTCAGAATTCCTGGGAGTTGAAGTCCACAAGTCATAAAAGAGCCAAGCTTGCCTACCCCTGGCCTAGGCCTATTTATATGTGGATGCATGCAGACTATGTTATTCAGTGACAATGGAATTGCCTACATTCATTTTTTAAACTCCAGTCCACAGTTCTTCTTCTTGTCCTCTCTTGATGACGGACTACAACTCTTCCCTATCTGATTCAGGAAGAGTTCTTTGCCATTCAAAAACCAACCATGGGGAAGCTTTGCATTTCTGCGTGCTAGGTAGCCATTGGGAATTCTCAGGAAACAGCGGGTACTCCAAAAAGTGTGTCACATGCAGTAATACTGGAGTGAAGAGAGGTGGTGTCACATAGACAATGATATCATTACACAACTGAGGTAATCTGAGATGTGCGTGATCGGATTATGAATTTTATTCAGCCTGACCTCTGACAGGCAGCTAAAACTTGTACAGCAGAACTGTATGTTTGAATTATAGCAATAGCACGTAGCACTTAGACTTATATACTGCTTCACAGTGCTTTACAGCCCTCTCTAAGCAGTTTACAGAGTCAGCCTATTGCCCCTCAAAACCTGGGTCCTCATTTTGCCGACCTTGGAAGGATGGAAGGCTGAGTCAACCTGGAGCTGGTCAGAATTGAACTGCTGGCAGCCGGCAGCCTGCAGAGCTGCATTCTAACCACTGTGCCACCACAGTTCCTATCCCTTATATCCCCATTTGAAATTCTGAATTTTAATGATGAGAATTGGTGGTGGATTCATCCATCCATCCATCCATCCATCCACCCATTCCTTTACAGAGCTGCCCATCTCGTGCAAAACGACTGGGAGATGTGAAATAATGAACTAGAAACAGTGCCTATATAAAAATAAGCATTCGAAAGCTATAAAAAGTCAACATGAAAACATTAGACGTTAATTAGCATTTAAAATTTACCAACCCCAGGCAGAGAGAGAATGAGTAAGAGAATGAGAGAATATATCCACCTCAGTAAGGGAGCCATCTAAATATGTCTCCAGTCACCTGGAAGCCCCAGGCCCGGTGACATAACCGGGTCTTGAGGGAATACCATAACATCAAGAGAGATTTGGCTAATCTAATTTTGGGAAGGGGGAGAGAATAGTCCATAAGGTGGGGGACCATGGCAGAAAAGGGCACGGCCTGGGACCTACCAAATGAAGTCCATGGTAGATTGCAACTTCGGCATGTCCTCTCTGCCTATTTGTATTCATACCTTTCTGAGTTTATTTTTTTAATATTAAGGGTTAGGGGGCCACAATAGGCTCTGTGGATCCATAGCTTCTTCCAGTTTATATTTTCACTTCACTTGAGCAATTAAACATAAACTCATATCAGGTGTTAGCTTTGATGAATTATCTGTGTATTATATTAAGAGATAACACCTAGTCTGCCACATTTGCCTAAATACATTCTTTCTCTCTCTCTCTCTCTCTCTCTCTCTCTCTCTCTCTCTCTCTCTCTCTCTCTCTCTCTCTCTCTCTCTCTCTCTCTCTCTCTCTCCCCACTTCCCTTCAGAAAGACCTAATTTGGTTTATAATCATAATAAACCTGAGGTAGGCTGAGTGGGAGGGATGGCAGGCCATAGATACTGCTTCTGAAATATAGATTCTGGCATCTGGCAAATACCCCTTTATCCAATATACTTCTAAGGTAAAGGTAAAGGTAAAGGTTCCCCCGCACACATGTGCTAGTGATTTCCAACTCTAGGGGCTGGTGCTCATCTCCGTTTCAAAGCCACAGAGCCAGCACTTGTCCAAGGACGTCTCTGTGGTCATGTGGCTGGCATGACTAGACGCCAATGGCGCACGGAACGCTGTTACTTTCCCACCGTAGTGGTCCCTATTTTTCTACTTGCATTTTTACATGCTTTTGAACTGCTAGGTTGGCAGAAGCTGGGACGAGTAACAGGCGCTCACTCTGTTACGCGGCACTCGGGATTTGACCCGCCAAACTGCCGACCTTCTGATTGACAAGCTCAGCGTCCTAACCCACTGAGCCACCGCGTCTAGTATCTACTTAATTTCTGAGCATCATTATATTGCTGTTGTACAATGGTCAGCAATTCATGGTAGGTGAAGCTAAACAACAAAAGGCAGCCAGAAATTAAAAATCTGGGTTTCAAGGAGCTTTAAGAATTAAGAACAGATGCTTGGAAATTTAAGATTAGCAAGCATCCAACCAGCTGCAAAAATTCAAGGTACCTATGGGGGGGCGAGGTGTTTCCACAAGATTGATTGATCAATGGATTGATTATGTGGGATCAAGTCATTGACAACTCTTAGCAACCACACCCATGGGGAAGTCAATTAAAAATAATTCAAGATGGCAGGCTTAATTCTGTAGTTGTGGTCAAGATCTTTATGATGTTTTTGACATATTTCCTGCAAATTCTTCGGTTCCATGTCCTTTTGGACACTCAAAGAATGGAACGCCACATTAATACAGGTAGTCCTCAACTTATGACTGCAATGGAGCCCAACATTTCTGTTGTTAAGTAAAACATTTGTTAAATGAGTTTTGCCCCATTTTACGACTTTTCTTGCCACAGTTGTTAAGTGAATCACACTGCACTTGATAAGTTAGTAACCCGGTTGTTAAGTGAATCCACTTTCCCCATTGACTTGGGTTGTCAGAAGGTCACAAAAGGTGATCACGTGACTTTGTAACACAGCAACGGTCATTAATATAAACCAGTTGCCAAGCATCTGAATTTTGATCACGAAACCATGGGGGTGCTGCAAAGGTCGTAACTGTGAAAAACATTCATAAGGTGCTTTTTTCAGTGCTGTTGTAATTTTGAATGGTCACTAAATGAACTGTTGTAAGTTGAGGACTATCTGTAAATGGGTATATCCCAGAGTATCCACAAGGAGATCAAAAAAGTTAAAATGGAGCCCACAAGGAGAAATTTCCTGACAGAACAATTAACTAGTGGAACAACCTGCCTCCAGAAGTTGTGAATGTTCCAACACTGGAAGTTTTTAAGAAGAGACTGGACAGCCATTTGTCTGAAATGGGATAGCGTTTCCTGCCTGAGCAGGGGGTTGGACTAGATGACCTCCAAGGTACCTTTCAACTTTATTATTATTATAATTTAAAACTGAAATACCGCTCTTGTTGATGTGCATTATGATGCCCCTGGCAGTGCCCCAAATGTGTCACCATAGCACTGAAGTGAAAGTTACTCCTTTTTTTCACTCTTTGTATGCTGTAACTACACTGCAGATTTCTAGCTCTTATCAATTTACAGAAAGGGAGATTCAAAAGAGGATGGTCTTCTCTGCTTTTTCTATATCCTACAAATCAATCTGCTAATCTAATATTATAATTACCCATTTGCATTCAGAACCAACTGATTACATTTATATTTACCGAGTGATTAAGGATGTACATTAAATTCCAATTCATTCCAGTTATTTACACACAAGATCCATTCCTGTCATTAAGACATACTCTTGCGTTCAGGTTCTTTTGGTTTTAATTATGGTTTGCCTCAAACTTAAAAAAATGCTGTGGGCTCATATCTAAGTTTATTCTTCAGAAATCCTCAAAGGCTAAAAAGTATGGAAAGGCGCTTGGAATTATATGGACTTTTTAATTCTTTTCTGAAAAGCTGTCCATTTGTTTGGTTGTTGCTGTTGTTTTTGGTGCAGATATGTTACAAATGCTTCTTTTTTTCCAATGGCATAAGGTAAAGGTAAAGGTTCCCCCGCACATGCGTGCTAGTCGCTTCCAACTCTAGGGGTCAGTGCTCACCTCCGTTTCAAAGCCGAAGAGCCAGCGCTTGTCCGAGGACGTCTCCGTGGTCATGTGGCCGGCATGACTAGACGCCAAAGGCGCACGGAACGCTGTTACCTTCCCACCGTAGTGGTCCCCATTTTTCTACTTGCATTTTTACATGCTTTCGAACTGCTAGGTTGGCAGAAGCTGGGACGAGTAACAGGCGCTCACTCTGCTACGCGGCACTCGGGATTCGACCCGCCAAACTGCCGACCTTCTGATCGACAAGCTCAGCGTCCTAACCCCCTGAGCCACTGTGTCCCTCTCCAATGGCATAGCTCCACTCAATTCAGTGAAGTTCCTGCTTTTTCTCTAATGAGCAAAAGTCAAGGGTAAGGTTATTCAATCTGTCCCAAAAAATGGTTTTTCAAGAGGCAAGTGGACTTTCTTATGTTTCTTTGAAGCTAGCTTCTCATCCAAGAAGCTTCTTCAGCTCTCTCAGAGCAGAAGAAGCTTCTCGGATGGGAAACGTCTTCAAACAAAAACAAGAAAGTCCGATTGCCTCTTGCAAAAGCACCTTTGGGACAACCATGACCTGGATGACTGAGAATCTCCATAGATGTTATTCAGTCTGGTGACCAGGACTCTCTTCTCTGCAGCAAAGAGAAGCAGAGATGGTTAAATTTATTCTTTTATCCAAAGAAGAGGATATATCTAACCTTGTTTGTATTTTGAAATTGCTTCCGGATTTTGTGCTCGCAGTGGGGAAAAAAAATGAAACGTTGATTTTATTTTGGGCTATTTGGACAAAATAATATTACAATAATATACCAATAATTCTATTGTTATAGAAGTGGCTTGTACACACTGTTATGTAAAAGTAAAAAGTTGTGGTTGTAATGTTGTTATCTTCTACTGTGCTAAAGAGAGTCAGAAGTTGGTGCTTTTTTCTTTCCTTTTCCTTCTTTATAACATTTTTTTCCCTTTTTTATATGTTTTTATATTTTGATAAACCAAAAGAAAAATTTAATTAATAATCTGGTTACATTACAGATGCTCAGCAACCGGCCAGCCCGTACATCCATTTGCAGCATGCTGTGGTCACAAGATTGTAGTTTACAATGATTTTTAGTTGTTGTTGTTGTTTTGCTGGAAACCAGGATTTATTCCCAGTTTCTGGCAGAAACCCATTGCAGGAATGAGTTTGCTTAACGGCTGCAGCGTTTGCTTTACAACCGCTCTGTTCACTTAACAACCGCCACCAAAAAAATGTTGCAAGATCAAATCAGTCATGTGGGCACCTTATAACTGTAATGACATAGGAGAGAAATTTCAGGTTCCATTATGGTCATAAATCGAGGTCTACCTGTATTAGGGCTTGGCAACTTGGTGTTTGAAGTGAAGGGTTCTGGAACAAAGGGAAATTGTTTAGTCTAACTGTTGCTTTCTTGCTTTTTGTAATCAGCTTTTGCACCAGGGAAATCTCACGCAAGCGTGAGAATCATGTCCATGGATGGGATGTGCTGAAGAAGGGAATAAGGGAGTCTACAGGAATGATTGATGTCTTCCTTATGATGTAATGGCTCTGTTGTCTGATTTTCATTGGCTAACAAAGTTTATAAAGCAATGCTACCAATTTTCTAAGGTGTGGCACTTCTGGACGTAACTCTGCCAGCGTTCCAGATTGTTGGCCACCCAGCTGCTTAACTTGATCAAACAAAGTGCTGCTTGATTAAGAAGTCTCCGCTTGGGTTATCTGATTAGATTGACATGATATTTCAAGTTCAAACAAGGGACTGGGACCTTACAGAAGGACAGAACATCTGCTCCAGGCAGAACCAGTCCACCCAATATGCTGAGCTAGAATGGAGAGGTTGAGAGGTTTCCCCAAAAGAGAGATTGAAAGAGGGATGTGCAACATGCTGAGTATACTCTCCCTGCCAACGTCCAAGTCTTGCCCTCTATGATTTTCTTCCGAGAACTCAGGCAGCTGAATTCTTCTTCAGGGCTTTTAAAATTTCAGGAGCAAGAAGTCACCATGATTGTGACATTTTTTATCCCCAGCGGATGCCCCTGGCCCGCACGAGCGGTGGTTAACTCAAAGAACAACATTTGACAAATGAACCAGAATTTCAGCGAGATGTTTCAAGTGCTTCTGATTTTGGAAATTTAGATCTGTAGCCAATGGTTCTTTGGGGGTGGGGAGGCAGTTTCAGGAACCCATTTTTAGGATTTAATACATTAATGCAAAACATCTCTCCCTCCTCCCCTTCCGCCCAACCTTTTAACAAACTTTTTTTTGCGTGTATTTCTGTGAAAACCATAGCTGCATTATATTTTTATGTATTCCTCAACCAAATGTCTCTCAGGAGAAAATGCATTTTAACCAGAGAAGCTTTCTACGTTGGCTGATGCTTCAGTACAACTCCCACAGAGAGAGAGGGGGGGGGAAACTGAATATCCCCACATCTGACTCTCTCCATTTGAATTAATTGAATGTCAAGGTCTCCATTTCAATGCAATTCAGTGCTTGGTGAATGAAAAGGGAAAGAGGGGCTGAAATCTTGCCTGCCTGCGTTGCTTCTGCTGCACAAAGCTGCAGCGTGTGCTTTGTGTAATAAAAAGAGAATGATATATTCCGTTGGAACTGATTTTTCACTTCAGGTTATCTGAGGTTGTCCTAATTAGTCAACAGGAGCAGGTGGCACCCGAAAGCGGCACCTTATGAATAAACATTATGGGTGCCTTTAGTGCAGAAGGGATGTTTGGACTCAAGAGCTCCATCTAGGAGCAGATTTTGAGTAGAGCTTTTGGGAAGCTTCCAACTCCTGGAAGCTGGAGAACATTTTCAAAAGTGCCTTGCAAACGTGTCCTTCCCAGAGATATCACCCTATGTGTAAATGCATGAAGTGCAGGATAGCTGGTCTCTTAAAGCTGTGTTTCTCAAACTTGGCCACTCTAAGAAGGGTGGACTTCAACTCTCAGAATTCTCCAGCCAGCGCTGACGTTTCCACATCTTTGTGGCCAAGTTTGAGAAAAACCTGCTTTAAATAGTAGGATGATAAGAAAAGCTCAACTAAAAGAGCGATCATTCAGCCCTGCTGAAAAAGAGTTCTATTCAACACAAAACCTGGGTGGTATTATTTTATTTTATTTTATTTTATTTTATTTTATTTTATTTTATTTTATTTTATTTTATTTTATTTTATTTTATTTTATTTTATTTTATTATTTTATTTTATTTTATTTTATTTTATTTTATTTTATTTTATTTTATTTTATTAATTATTTTATTTTATTTTATTTTATTTTATTTTATTTTATTTTATTTTGCTGGGGACAATAATTCTTTAAATAAACACCTGACTGGTTCAATCTGGAAAATGTTAAGCAAGATGATGTATGAATGAAACACCAAGAGGAAATTCCACAGTAGATAGTAGACTCTGAAGGAACTTTCTAGAAGGAGGAAGGATCAAACCATATCTCTTTTATTGAATTATAGAATCACAGGGATGAGAAACTGGAGGTCATCTAGTCCAATGGCCCCCAAACTTTTGGGTACCAGGGACCGGTTCCGTGGAGAGAGGTATTCCCACAGACGAGAGGGGTTGTGGTCTCGTGTGCTGCCCTCATTCCACAGACAGGGCTTCGCTTGTTTGTGCAGCCTGGTTTCTGCCAAGGACCAGGGATTGGGGACCCCTGATCTAGTTCAACCCCCTCCTCAGGGCAGGAATTTTTACACTGTTTTAAACAAACAACTGTTCAACCTTTGCTTGGAAACCTCCTGTGATGGAGCCCCCCATGACTATTCAATTGCCAGGAAATTCTACCTCGCTTCAAGTTTGGATCTCCTTTTCTTAGGCTTTATTCATTCAATCTTATTTTACACCCGAGTGCTAGAAAACGTGTCAACTTTTTGCCATAAAAGATTGTCAGGAAAACCACAAAGAGGAGATCTGTGAAATCTGTGGTGGGATTCAAATATGTGAACAACCGGTTCTCTGTGTGGATGCTGCTTCCGGAAGTCCATTCTGGAACTGGGCAACAAAAAAATTAACTGCCGGTTCAGCCAAAGTGGTGCGAACTGGCTGAATCCCACCACTGTGTGAAATCCATAAAAAGTAACACCCCTTGACTCAGAGGGTTTACTTTTTAAATGTTCAGGAGGATTAGCAATGGTTTTTCACAAGCAAAAAGAACAGGAGCAAATAAAAATGCGTGCATTGAAATTGCAAAGGAATAACACAGGAAAGGACAGTAAGATCTGCCTTGAATGAAAACAGTTCCAAAGGGAAAAAAACACATTTGTTTTATGGGTTAGGGGTGCAATTTCTTAGTTTGCTAAACAGAAGTGTCCTCGAGGTACGGTCAAAAAAAGTCAAGGTGGCAGCATCATGCAACCAAAGCTTGTAAAAAGAAATCTGATTGCACCATGGTGGCCACCATCTTGATTTTTTTTACCACCCCCAGTGGACACCCCTCCATTAGAGGGAGAGAAATAGAGATGCCTTAAAATCTCAAGATCTCATAATTTTCTTTTTTATGTTTCTTGGTTATAGAATGGATTATATGTTTATATACTATTTGGGGGATGGAGGCTTTAGTACAAAACTGGGGCCTAAATAAAACAACTAGATGATCAATCTCAACTAATTGATAGTCTCAAGGAAACATGCAGAAGATTCAACTATTTGACAAAGACAAGGATATTTAGTTTTCCCCCCAACAATGCTGATTAAGGTTGCTATCACCAGTCAGGTCATCCAACAGGCTAAAAAGGGGTTGTAATGTCACAGTAAGGCAGGAATATACACTGAGCATTTGTGAGAAAAAGACACGCACAGTTGAATTGTATTAAAACACATTTTCTGTGCTGTAAATTAAGAGGGTGGACCTTTTTATGTTCAACTAGTGTAGAAATGTTCTTATCCTTCTCTTTCCGTGGTGGGAAGGACACCGTTTCCACACTATAAATGTTCTTAGACCAAACCAAATTGGGCGGTGTGTGTGTGTGTGGACTAGATGACCTACAAGGGCCCTGCCAACTCTGTTATTCTGATTCTGAATGATATATCTACAAAGTCCAGCTTTTAGTTGGAAGCCATCAAAATGCAGGATATTTCGGTCCTCAGGAGAAAGAACTGGAACCAAATCTAACAACGTTGCACAGGTTTGCTTTGACTAATTTGTGTTCTTTGTCTTCATTTCAGAGGCAATTTATCAGTCTATTACACGGGTGTCAAACTCGCCGCGTCATGTGTCGTGTCGCAACATATCGTGACTTTTTTCGCATTGCCAGAGCTGGGGTGGGTGTGGCCTCTGCATGATCCAACCAGCCCGCAGGCAGCAGTTTGACACCCCTGGTCTGTAACGATGTTTCCAAAATCTGGGCCACTTGACAACATGTGGCTGGCTGGAGACTTCTGGGAGTTGAAGTTCATACACTTTCAAATAGCCAAGATTGGGTAACACTGATCTATAATCTATTGTATGAATCCCCATCAATAACATCTCTTTGTTGTCCAATGTATTCTTCCTTCTTATATCTACACAATATGTGGACATCCAACACCCCAGTGGATTCAAAGGGATTATTTGCTCATGTAAACTCTACATGACGCGGTGGCTCAGTGGGTTAGGACGCTGAGCTTGTCGATCAGAAGGTCGGCAGTTTGGCGGGTCGAATCCCGAGTGCCGCGTAACAGAGTGAGCGCCTGTTACTCGTCCCAGCTTCTGCCAACCTAGCAGTTCGAAAGCACGTAAAAATGCAAGTAGAAAAATAGGGACCACTACGGTGGGAAGGTAACAGCGTTCCGTGCACCTTTGGCTTCTAGTCATGCCGGCCACATGACCACGGAGATGTCCTCGGACAAGCACTGGCTCTTTGGCTTTGAAACGGAGATGAGCACCAGCCCCTAGAGTTGGAAATGACTAGCACACATGTGCGGGGGAAGCTTTACCTTTTTTACCTTTAAACTCTACAAGCTAGTTTAGTCAGAGGAGAGAGAGAGAGAGAGAGACTGTGAAAATGGATCATTTGAGACAGAATACCAGTCTCTCAATCCAGAATTAGCTTCCATTTCATGCTGTACCTGAGCCTGATCTCCCACATTCATAATCGAAAGGCATCCTCCTCATGGTTTGCAAATATCCAACCATTCTGGTGTCCATGAAGCAAGGTCAAACAAGTCAAAGTGGCCATCACTGCTGCCCAATCAAAGGCTGCTTTTTTATTGGGTGATTTGTGATGCATGTTAAAAAAAGGGTGGGACTTCAACCAGGAGACTGCTGTCATACTGACTTTTTTGGACCTTCCTGGGGATATTCCTACAGCATTCATGTACTGTATTCCTATAGCATTCATGTACTGTAAATATAGTAAGGTAAACATGATACCTTATAATAAGAATAACCTTGACTACACCCACATTTCAGCTGCTGTCTGAGTGCTTAAGACTTATAAGCACTCTGAAGAACTTTAAGCATTTTTCTGACCCTCTTCTTGTGAATTGATACTTAGGAGTAACCTTTAGCTAATTAATGGGGTATTCTGAGTCTGCCCTTCCAGCCAATTTGCATTAAAGCACAGGACGGGAAATTAAACTTGTCAAATGCTCTGGCAAGGAAACTTTAGCTAAGTAAAGAAACAATATCTTGTATTTAAACGCAATGAGAACCATCTTTCGTTTCAGGATGCTTTCAGAGTTGCAAAAATCTGGAAGTTGTCTAAAGAGCAGTAAGAAGCTAAGAGCTTTTTCCTAACCACTGTGAGACTATCTGGTCACTATCCAGAACTCTGCAGGCCAGATCTGATAGCCAAGTATTTATAGCAATATTAAACAATCTGGCCAACAAGGCAGAAATCGCCACACCAGCTCCCAATATTGCAAAGAAAAAAACTGAGGGTAACAGAAGGGCCATGTTTTTTTAAATAGATTATCACCTTGGTTTGACATCTTTAATTTCATCTGCCAGTTTGTCAGTAATAATCACAACAGAAATAAAGATGGAGCCTTGATCTTCTCAAGTAACGCAACAGAAACACAAATGCTTGCAAAGAGAATGTACAGCTGTTCGCTGCTTGATCCCTCTCCTAAAGAGCTGTTTTAAATTTCTCCATAAAAGAGTTTGACAAAACGCCGTATGCAATTACCGTGCGGTTTGTCTTCCTCTCACAATTAGTTGTTTTGCCCAGACCTACATTGCTTAATCAGAACAGTAGACATGATCCTTGGACTCGAGCTGTAATGTCAAGTTGAATTACTTCTTCCGGGTTGTCCAGAAGACATCCATTTTCACACAGTCATAGATCCTTGTCTGTTGCAGAAATATAATAGAAATAAAACAGACCGGCAGATTAGATCAGAGCCACTATACCATAGTTTATTCTCTAGGAATTCCACAATTGGATTGATAGAGTGCTCCTTGTTTAAGGCTGAATGGGAAGAAGATTTTGGTGATACATCAAGCGTGTGTTCCTTCTTTTTTCAACCTTTGCTTTGTTTGGAAGACTGATAAGTCTCCAGATCTGGCTTTCAGCCATTACAAAACACAAATGACTTTCCTCTTTTCTTTTTCCACACTGTGAACGCAGAAAGTCCTGGAGACCACCAGGCTTTCTGCTGGAGTATGTCCCTTTGGAGCTTAAGCATTTATTTCTAAATGCCGTAAATGGTTTTGGTTCAACTCTTAAGAACACACTGTTCAAATACGGGTCCTTGTGAATGAATCAAAGTGTTCCAGCCAGGAATGGCTGCTAAATAAAGGCTCTAAGGCCCACCAGGAGAACAGGGGACCCTCAACGCTGGAATTAGCCTGGTTTGGCCATTCAAGTGTACATTTCACTTTTCTGCAACGGAGTTGCCTTTGAATATCACAGTGTAGAGAATTTTCTGCAGTATGCTTCCCCCACCCCCCTGAGATATTAATTTCCTTTTTCCAATTGCAAAGATAGTTAAATTCTCCTCCACCCCTCAACATTTGCTTTCTTGAAGTAGGGTGCATTTTGAATTCGGGAGATTAGCGTATATGTATATGTATATGTATATGTATATGTATATGTATATGTATATGTATATGTATATGTATATGTATATGTATATGTATATGTATATGTATATGTATATGTATATGTATATGTATATATAAAAGGTAAAGGTAAAGGTTCCCCCGCACATGCGTGCTAGTCGTTTCCGACTCTAGGGGCCGGTGCTCATCTCCGTTTCAAAGCCAAAGAGCCAGCGCTTGTCCGAGGATGTCTCTGTGGTCATGTGGCCGGCATGACTAGATGCCAAAGGCGCACGGAACGCTGTTACCTTCCCACCGTAGTGGTCCCTATTTTTCTACTTGCATTTTTACGTGCTTTTGAACTGCTGGGTTGGCAGAAGCTGGGACAAGTAACAGGTCACACACACACACACACACACACACACACACACATCCTTCTGCCATACAAATTTCTCTTTTGGAGAGATGATCGTAGCAAATCCTTCCATGCAAATGTTCAAGCTGCTCTAAATTCATGCTCTTTAACTCCAAGCTGCTCTAAAAATCTCTTATGCAACTCACTGGAAAACAACATAGCCGGTACAGTATACTTTCTTTCTGAGGTTTTGTTTTTTTTTCCAGGAGAGCTCTGGGTTTTATACACCCTGTTGGGATTTTTCTTTTAATCAAGAAACATGGTTATTAGCACACTGCATCACAGAATAACGGCGTTCAGAAACAGTACCAATCATTGGCACGGGATGTGTTCTCTAGCAAGGCATTGTAGGTGGTGCTGCTACCCAGCTGTTCTCAGCTATTTTTGAGGCTTTGATATTTTTGCTCTGGTGGAGTCGAAAGGGGAAGGGGATTGTAAAATGGGAGCCTGCCTTTGGAAGTCATGCCAGGCAAAATCAGAATGGAAACTGGGGAGATTTCCCAGTATCTATCCTTATGGCTGTTTTAGCCCAGCTTTTGACAACATGGAGCTGACCTTGGCTGCTTTCTTAAGATATGTGGAGCTGGCAAGGATATAGTAGGTTGGAATTTGTTGTTGGAATGTATTTCTATGCAACAACTACAATAGTAGTTAACAGTGGATGTCAAATGTTTACAATTTTGGATCTATGGTATATATACTCTATGCTCTTTTGTTCTAAGTAGACTTTCCAATTTCCTGTTACAGTTGAACAATTGAGCAGTAAAGCACATGGTGACTGTACTCTTTGTTTGCTCTGTGATGCTATATACCAGTGATGGCAAACCTTTTGGAGATTGAGTGCCCAAAACCTGGACCTGCCCCAGCCTGCTCCACCCCCCACCCACCCGCAGGGCCACCCACCGCCTCCAGAACCTGCCGCAGATCGCCCAGGCAGCCCACCAGGTCATGACAGTCACGCCCTCTGCCTGCGCCCTGCAGCATCAACTGCACACGACGGGGTGCGAGGGCGGAGTCTTGTCCCTGCTCCCTAGCTGCCATGTTTTTGGCTGCGCTGGTCTGCATGGGCCACACTCAGTGGTGACTCTCCAGGGAGTCTGCTGGTGAGGAGGGGGCTGTGGGGAGAGGTGGGGCTGGTGCACGTGCCCACAGAGAGGGCTCTGAGTGTCATCTCTGACACGCGTGCCATAGGTTCGCCACCCCTGCTATATATAAACAGAATTTCTAACAGTACTGGAATGGGGACCATGTAGGAATCCCAGATCTATGGACTGAACTGGGAAACGAAAGCATTTCCTGGAAGCAGCTGTGACCAATCATTTCCATATGGCAAGAAACTACATGGGCTTGTCTAGGCATTCAGAAGGAATCAACTTGGATCCCCCGAGGAAGCCCTTCTCCTTCTCTGTTGTTTCCATGGGTTGCTGGATTATTGTTTTTTATAGTTGGTGAACTACAGGTACTCTTCAGCTTACAACCATTTGTTTAGCAACTGTTCAAAATTTAAACGACACTTAAAAAGTGATTTATGACTGGACTTTGCACTTAATGGCCGTTATAGCATTCCCATGGTCACATAATCTTAATCTGGGTGCTTGGCAACTGGCATGTGTTTACAATGATTATATGATCCTGGGGCCGTGCGATCACCCTCTATGACCGTTCCAATAAGGAAAGTCAATGGGGGCACCTGGATTCACTTAACAAACGCATGATTCACTTAACAACTGCAATGATTTGCTTAAGTGTGGCAAAAAAAGGTCATAAAACTGACACACCTCTCTTAACAACCACCTTCCTTGGCAATGGAAATTCTGATCCCAATTGTGGTTGCAAGTCAGGAACTACCTGTTGTAGGAAGAAAAGTCTTGATCATGGTTCAGTCCAAGCCGGGGATGAACAACATGGCAATTGCTTTAGGAAGAAGGTTTACAGTTTATTGCAGAGGAGAGCCAGACAGAAAGATGGTTCCAGCAGAAAAAGGGCTGAGCACATGTAGGGAGTGGGTTTTATACCCCCTGGAGTCTTTTGTTTGGAGTTATTTCCTGTTTCAGGCTTTGTATTTCCTGTGTCACATATTCTAACCTGAGTCTGGGTGTGCCTTTCTGGTATACTTCTTTTTTTAAAAAAATTTTATACCGCCCTTCTCCCGAAGGACTCAGGGCGGTGTACAGGGCAATAAATATCAGAATATAAATACAAAAGTTAAAAAACAAGTTAAAAAGAATTAAATAATTATGCCCAATATAATACAATAATTAAGACTATGTTAAAATTAGATCCAACCCTAAACCCATCAATCCAGGCCAGATTGTTCAAATAGATAAGTTTTTAAATCGCGCCGGAAGGAGCAAAGGTCGGGGGGGCCATCCGGAGTTCAACTTGATTGTGGTGGGTCAATCCTAGTATGTCCAAAGGTCATATCCTGCTTCCCTGGGGCTGGGGTATGTAGATTTTAGGTCTTTGTCTTCCTAAGCTTCTAGCCTCCTACATCTGCATTTGTACAGAGCTTGGGGGAGGGAGAGCTGGAGCTATTAAGCAAACTGGGCGTGCTTTTCTGGTTCTTCAATATCTTTTTAGGAAATATATTTTTCTGCCCTTTTTAATATTTCCTTCTCTGGGGAGCTGACTTCCCACACTGTGTTCTGTGATGTATCAGGTAGTACAAAAATGTATTAAAGGAAGAAAACTTCCATTCTTTGGCCATTAAAATCACTTGTGGGATTGACTTTGGGAACTAGATGTTCAGGGGAAAAAAAGTACAAGTGTGCCCCTGTGTAAAAATAATCAAGATGGCGGCAGTGATATAAAAAAAGGAGGAAGGGCTTGAATTGCCCAGGTTTTTTTAAAAAAAAAATCTCTCTTCCTTCCCCCTCCCCCGACTCTACTGGTTTTTCAAGCTGCTTCTAAGGAGGAGGAACAATTTTCAGCGAGGACATCACGGTCCTCACAAAATTGTGCTACACTTCTTGGTTTCCCCTTAAGCTGAACTGAGAAAGCACTTGCTCAGTTGCTAAGCATAAACAGAAGGGCCTTTTCCCATTGTAGTCCATGAGGCCAAAGGAGAAAAAGAGGAAGGGGCTTCTTAGAAGAATTGCACGGAGGAGAGGCTTTGCCAACAACGGACAATATTGGCAAGCAGACGCTTTTCATGGAAGCTGATTCTATTGCTTAACGAATAATAATAATTTAACTGCCACGTAGCCGCCTCCCCTCCGAAGGGCATATTATTTCAAGTGTTTCTAGATATGAAACGAGGGCAGCGTGAGACAGGACTTTCACAAAATAAAAAAGTGGGAGAAAATAACGTTTCCCGACATTTTTCAGTTCTTGAATCCCGAGAGCTTCCTTTTTAAAAAAAGAAAAAAGAAGCAAAAAAACCAGAATGATAGCTTTGAATTATACTGAGCGCCTATTTCTAGCCAAAGAAAATTACGGGTTCGGGTAACTCAGAAAGGAAAAGAAAAGCAACTTTGTAAAGATTTGTTACCTTAACCTTTTTGTTCACATTTTGAAAAAGAAAATGGCAATGTTCTTTCTTTGTGGATCTCAAAGAGACCGTCTGGCACTATTATCAGTTTTGCTGTACTGGGATGGGCAGATGCAAATCATTCAACATGAAGACAGCTCTTCTCCTCCTCCTCTTCTCTCCTCTCTCCCTCCTTCCTTCCTCTCCCTCCCCCCCCTCCTTTCCTTCCCTCCCTCCTTTCCTTCCTTCAGCCAGACTGCAGACTCAAATTCCGTATTTCCCCAAATGAGCAATGCAGCACCTGCTGTTTTTCCTTTATCTTTTCTTTCATTTCATATTCCTAATGTTGTTGACTACTTAAGAGTCACCTTCTTTCAGTTGGGCATTCATGGAAAATGTCTAAATAAATTCGTCGATCCCTGCAATGATCTCCTTTCCCATTAAATACCTACATTTTAGTATTTAAGGTGAAAGGGTGGAGTGGGCTACGCTTTTAAACTTTTTTAATAACAAAACTTGATTTTGTTGATATCTTGTGAGATGGATCGCATTCTGGGAAGGATGAAACGGGCTGAATCCTCTAATCAATGTAGCTCTGCATTGCAATTTCATGAGGTTGTACTACCAAATTTTCAATTTTTGCATTTGGATGTTTTAATCACTAGACAGGTAGAAGAGTACTAGAGTCCTATTTCTTTTCCACACAAAGGCTATGCAGTGGTTACCAGGCAACCCTACTTACCCCAACTATGTGCAGTGGCAACCAAAACTACTTACTACTACCTCAGAGCACGATGTAATTTTCAGGGCATCCAGATCTTCATCTATAAGCCTCAACATCCACCCTTGGCCTGACCAGAAAAATCTGTTGAACAAGGAAAGATGGCCACAAACTCCTGACTGGGTCTTAGTGTAGGAGATGATCAGGGGACTGGAGGCTAAAACATATAAGGAACGGTTGCTGGAATTGGGTATGTCTAGGTTAATGAAGAGAAAGATGAGGGGGGACATGATAGCAGTGTTCCAATATCTCAGGGGCTGCCACAAAGAAGAGAGAGTCAAGCTATTCTCCAAAGCACCTGAAGGCAGGACAAGAAGCAATGGATGGAAACTAACCAAGGACAGAAGCAACCTAAAACTAAGGAGAAACTTCCTGACAGTTAGAACAATTAACCAGTGGAACAACCTGCCTCCAGAAGTTTGAATGCTCCAACATTGGAAGTTTTTAAGAAGAGACTGGACAGCCGTTTGTCTGAAATGGTATAGGGTTTCCTGTCTGAGCAAGGGGTTGGACTAGAAGACTTCCAAGGTCCCTTCCAAATTATTATTATTATTATTATTATTATTATTATTATTATTATTATTATTATTATTATTATTTTATTATTTTATTATTTTATTCATTAAACGTGAACCTCAGTCAACTAAACACTCAAACTGATTGGCACTAATGGTTGACATGGGTTGCTGCCAGCATCCTAGGTATCAACCAGGTATCTCCTTAAAATGTAAGATGTTCCAAGTAGTGCAGTTTTTTGTAGCTTTGCTGGAGTTATTGCAGGAAGCTGCAATTTCCTGATGTATTTTGCAAAGTTTTTGGACATAGTTCCTAGTGCCCTGGTGACAATGGGTATCACTGTTACACGTTTCATCCATAATCGTGCAGTTTCGATGGCCAGGTCGCGGTATTTCATTGTTGTTATTATTGATCATCGCACAGTCAGCCAGATGTTCAGACTGGATTTGGCATTTTTGTCTATCTATCAAGTCCTTACCAAGGACCTGGCATACCCAGATGTGGATGTTTGATGGTATTACAGAAATCGTCGCAGGATGGAAGCAGTTCCTAGTAAGGCCGCCTTTTGCAATTGACTGATGGTGAATTTGTCAATGGCAGTGGTGTTCAAGTGGTGCTCCAGTTGTTTTGGGATTGCACCCAAGGCACCTATTACTATTGGTACTACCCTTGCTTGCCTTTGCCACAGTCTTTCTATTTCTATTTGTATGTCTTTGTATTTTGTTATCTTCTCCAGTTCTTTCTCGTCTCCAGGCACTGCCACATTTATTATCATCATCATCATTATTATTATTATTATTATTATTATTATTATTATTATTATTATTATTATTATTATTATTATTATTATTATTATTACCAGGCCGAGCATGAGGGTGGAGTCAAATGTGTCATAAGTTTGGAATCTTTCCACCCCCACAAGAAAGCTAAATCCAGCCTCCCTTGAAATCCACTGATGCTTATCTAGTGCCAACTTGTCTTGGCCACTGGTAGATCAGATTCTTGTGGATAGGTACTGTGTAACAAACTTGAAATACTTTGAACTAAACTCCTGTTCCTAGTTACTTGCACCTGATCCTTGAGACTATTAGTTATTTCCCAGTTTGGGAGTATTTTTTGTCTCTCTCCTGAGTTATTCTGAAGAAAAAGTGGGTGTGAAGGACATGAAAATTCAAGATGTAGCGATGAGAAAGGAAGACTAGACAAACTCACGAAGGGCAAGCTATCCATAACAACCAATTTAACTTTGAATCCTGGAGACTGGTTTCTGTTTATACCATTTCCTGAGGAACAAAAGCCGAGGGGCAGTGGTCGAAGTCATCTCTCTCAGAAGATTGTGCATTAGGGAGTGAGCCATACATTTTTGTAGAAATAAAATAAAATAAAATAAAATAAAATAAAATAGACCTCCTGTCTGTGAATATCTCCTAAGTATCTGGAAACTATGGAAACCGACAGCTGGACTAAATAAGCCTTTTTATCTGATCCATTCTGAAATGAGTTATGTTGTTGGAGATGGGGGAGGGGGAATCGGAATTGAAAGAGAGAGAGCTGTCCATATGGACATGAATACATTTCCTGGAAATTCCTTAACCAAGGAAAAGCTGTGCGATAATAAACATTCCTCAGAACAGCTTCATTTTTTGCAGTTCTCCTCCGCAGACCTGAAACGCTGACCTTTTGCAAAGTGTCATTGCCCGTGAGGATCAGTCTTCTAAAGAAGATATTTCAAGAGTTGGGCCTCCTTATTTCCCCTCCCTATCGGCTGAAGAAACAACAACATAAAAAATTAAACACCTAGACTGCATTTATATTAAAATGGCATTTGTGGAGCTCTATTGTTACCCGCCAGCAAAAGGGGCCTAGACTTTCCTGCACTCGCACTAAGTAAACCTGGGAATAAGCTGCCATGTGGAAGGCCATCCCCAAACAAAATGGGATGTATTAGAGCAGAAAGTTAATGGCAGAAGTCGAAGCAGGGGATGGGAAATTAAATAATCAGAACTCCGCAGCAGGGGATGGTGGGCTGTTCCCATGCCTGGCTCTGACTCTTTTAAGTGCACAATGGATGCCTGGATCCTGTAGATCTGACCTAAGGGGAGACACCAGCCTGATTATCCTTTCATATATTCAAGAAGATACACAAATAGATCAGCACGCCTTTTCCTTCTAAAAACATCCAGCTTACGTGACCATCAGTAAATCCCCTGCTCCAGTCTTTTCAAGGCTGTTTCTCCTTTGTGTAAGGAAGTGGTGTGGTTGGAGCAATGGGGTTCTTCTGCTCCCCTTAGACCCAGTAATCAAAAAAGCAACGGATCCTTTTTTTCTCTCTGTGTACAATGTTCAGCCTTTTTAAAAAAATATCACTGAAATATGAGTCAGTTGCACAAACAATGGTGGCTTTTCTGTTCTCTACTGCCTTCTTCCCTATTCCCCCAATTTAAAATACAATGTTATTGTTCCTTTCAGAAAATTAGGCCTCAAGCTTGTCCCCGTGGGATATACCAATCTTTCAAAAATAGATTGTTACATAATGCTACTTTTATCTGTATGATCAATGCAATAGGTTCCTTCCCACTTATTTTTGTGTGTCAGTTGTGCACATCTTCACATCCACGTTTAATGTACATATTGCCTTCAGACGTTGTGAGTGCTCCATCATTGGAAGTTTTTAAGAAGAGATTGTGCAGAGGGTTGGACTAGAAAACCTCAAAGGTCCCTTCCAACTGTGCTATTCTGTTACACCCTGTCCAACTACTTCTTTCTTTCCTTCAAATGTTAAAAAAAAAATCCTTGCAGGAATTTTTCATTTCACTTTTTTTTCCAGCTTTGTTACAAGCAGAATCTGAACTATGAGAGGAGCAGAAATTAATATCAAAAAGGTAAAGGTTAAAAAGATATGTTGACCATTAACAAATCTGTTCTGTTTCAACTTGGGTCCAAGTAGAGGTACAGAAAATCCAATTATCCAGATCAGTGTTTCTGAACCTTGGCAACTTTAAGAGGTGTAGACTTCAACTCCCAGAATTCCCCAGCCAGCTGGGGAATTCTGGGAGTTGAAGTCCACACCTCTTAAAATTGCCAAGGTTGAAAAACACTGGATCTGGATCTTCAGAACTGGCAATATTCTTCTATTCGGATTATTATGCCTTGATATCTGTCAACAAAACACAGTTAATAATGTATAAAGATCAATGTGTCTAAATATTTTGAATCATCCTTCAGTAAAATAACACAGCATAATGACATTAGCATTCATCTACAAACTCTTCATGTGATTTGATTTTGGACAAACACAAAAGCAGTAAAATAAGCACCAGTTAGTGGATATTATGAATTCAACATTCAGCGAACATTAGAAATTCATCAGATACGTGATTTAACCCAATCAGTTAATCAGGAAGTGATTGCTTCTAATTTATGTCAAATTTCTTCAACTGCTTTCAGATGATAGAGGTAGACCTTGACTTATGACCAGTTGCTTATTGACTAATAGTTGGATGTTCCAACAATCGGGCCTGGACTGACTGTAGTTTTAAATTTGGTTCTACTGGGTCTATTGTTATGTATTTACTTCATTGTTTAATTCTTTTTTTAAATTTTGTATTTTATGTTTTTAATTTTTTATTGTTGTGAGCCACCCTGAGTCCCTAGGGAGAAGGGTGGCATATAAATTTAATAAATTCAAATTCAATTCAAATTATTCAGTGTTATGATGGAGCTACCTGAAAGCAGGGCTTTTTTTTCATAGAATGCTTAGAACGGTGTTCCGGCACCTTTTTTGCAAAAAAAAAAAAAGCTCCCTCTATTGGCTTTAGGAGTAGGCAATCTTGGTTCTTTTTTATGACTCGTGGACTTCAACTCCCAGAATTCCTGAGCCAGCCACACTGAGGGGAAAGAAAGAGGTTTCCAAGTTGAGCCATGCTGGCTCAAGAATTCTGGGAGTTGAAGTCCTTGAGTCATAAAAGAGCCAAGGTTGCCTACCCTGCACTAGAGGAAGACATTAAAAATATTTACAAGGTTACTTCTTTAGGAACTAAACTTTCAGAATCTAAAACAGCTAATTCAAAAAAGCCAACAGGAAAGAACCTCACATATTTCATCTGCTTCTGTCTGTTGGGAGGTAAAATTAAATAACAAAATAGTCTATTTCCTATGTTAACATCTCTGCAATGAAATCAATAAAGGTAACAGGAAAGAAATGAGAAACATTTTTCTCAATGTAATATGTCTAATTTAGCTGATGCTAGAAAAAATATAGTATCTTTTGTACACTCTTGAAAACTATTTTGAATCTATAACCATCTATTACCATTAAACCACTTTAAACAATTCTTAAGAATGAATTATTCTTAATTTGGACTTTACTTTTATTGTTTGGACTGTTGTGAGTTTTGAAAAATAGATTATTTAGAATCTAGTTATGTTGCCCCCTTCATGGATTACTGCCTTGTTGTGGTGAAGGGGCTTGCATAATTCAATGAAGCTATGAGCTATGCCGTGCAGGGCCACCCAAGACGGAAAGGTCATAGCAGAGAGTTCTGACAAAACGTGAAAACCCTATGGACAGTACCAAAAGACAAAACGATATGATGCTGGAAGATGAGCCCCTCAGGTCGGAAGGTGTCCAATATGCTACTGGGGAAGAGCAGAGGGCTAGTACTAGTAGCGCCAGAAAGAATGAAGCGACTGGGCCAAAGCCGAAAGGCTGCTCAGCTGTGGATGTGTCTAGTGGTGAAAGGAAAGTCCGATGCTGTAAAGATTTTTTCTCCATAGGAACCTGGAATGTAAGATCCGTAGAGGATAGGAAGGCCTGGAGGAACATTGTCCATAGGGTCACGATGGGTCAGACACGACTTCGCAGCTAAAAACAACAAGAAGTTATGTTGCACTTCAGTCTTTAAATAATTAACCTAGTATATACATAACAATATATGATGTTTTCCATGGTGAGCTTAACATCAATAACAACATTTATTAAAAAGGCTAAAATAATTTCTGGTGGTATTATCTGTACATTAAAATTTTGTTTAGTCACAATCTTTCACTTTTCACATTCTGGACAAGCAGTGGTCATCTATCCTAGCAAAAGATGTTACATATGTGCATAAGTGTAGTCAGTAGCATATGCCCTTTTAAAAATATCAGACTTGGAAAGAAACAAAAATAAGTTCAAAATATCTGTATTACATCCAGAAAAGCCAACTTTACAACCAATATTTGTCATCTATAACTATGGCACCCTAAGGATACCTGCATACATGCAAATGCTTCTCTGGGATCAGTAACGCAGCAGGGATTGCTTTTTCCTTCCAGTAACAGATTGCTGGGAAATACCAAACATGGCCTTGAGAATTCCAATGTTTGTTACAAATTTTTCTGGATGTGGTTGGAAAGAGGCTATTTGGTGCCGGAGACCACCGCCACGAGGAACGCAGCTCTGGGTCGGGGTTCGGAGCAGCTCTGGGTGGGGGCTCAGCACGGGCCGCGGCATGGTAACTGCAGGGAGGGGAATCCCCACGGCGGTGGTGGGGAGGGGAATCCCCGCAGCATGTGGCTCCGAGCCGCAGGGGCGGGGGTGCAAAGGACAGGCAGCGACGCCATAGCAAGACACCGGCATCGTTCCCAGTGACAGCGCCTCTGAGTTCCGGCACCTTTTTTTTTTTAAGAAAAAAAGCACTGCCTGGAAGTATTTACGATTTAGTTCTGAAGTTCAGCTCTGCACGCACACACAAACACAGACACAGACACACACACACACACAGTGACATAACTGCATGTTGGATGCTTAACAAATAATCAGCATTTGCAGCCATATGCAGCATCCCACACTCACATAGCCATGGTTTTATGATGTTTTTGCTAAAAACAAAGTCAATTAACAACTGCCACCAAAGAGGTAGAAAAATTGGATGGGTTGCATGAGTGATCTGCTTTATGATCGTCACGACTTACAACCACGAAGAACAGGCTCCATTATGGACATACGTTGGGGACTACTTATACTCATGACATGGATTATTATTTGTTGAATGTTTTTATATTGCAATATTGACTCAAAAGAATGTTACCTGAAACCAATAGGTCAGGGATCTCCAATGATGGCAACTTTAAGACTTGTGGACTTGTAACTTTCAGAATTCCTCAACCAGGATGACTCACTAGGGAATTTTTAATTGTTGAGGTCCACAAGTCTTAAAGTTGTCAGGGTTGGAGAGCTCTGCAACCATAATTGTATTTCTCATTTGGATTTGGATTTTTTTTTTCTTTAATTTTCTCAATGTATTTGAGATGGCACAATTTCAGGTTTTTCTTCTATGAAAACAAGCTAAGGCTATGTCTGCAAAGATAGCATATCAAACAGGGAAGGCTGCAGGGAAGGTCAAAAAAGTCAAGGAGGTGACCATCCTGGCCACCCAGTCTGCCCCTTTTTTATATGCATCCTTCAGAAAAAGACCAACATCTAAACCTTCTGCGTTCCTTGAAAACTATTCCTGCCAGACAAGAAGTGTTCACCAAGCTTGTGGCTAAATTCCAACTGTGATAATTATCTTCTGTCTTAAATGGTTTATGTAGGTCTAAGTAGTATTTTGCACTTATTTTTAAACTATACACATTATATCCAGGAGACAAGTAAGACTGAAAATGCAGTGGTTCTATTTTAGGAACATACATAGCAATTATTATTGATTGTATTGGAGCGTTTCCTTGCAAGTAGGGGCAGGCAAAGATTTTAAGTTAGGAAGGGTTTCAGGGCTAAATTATCTGTAGTAGCCAGATGCTGTTTCCAAATATGAGCAAAAATTTCCCATTATGGTCCTTCAGAGGCATGAGTGTCATTAATGCCAAAGAGTGGGGGGGCATATTCTCAGATTTGATTTGTAACTTTAATGTTCCTCTACTTAAATTGGTCTTGGAAAAAAGAAGGGTGTGAATCACATAGGGCTCCCACATTGCGAGGCTGTTGGGTTTTTTTTTCGGTTGAATTAAATCACCACCAACTTCTTGGACATAATATTTAAAATATGGTTCTTTGTGCGTGAAAAGCTCCAATGAGAAGATCGTGTGAGAGCTTGCATAAGTTCCGAACTGGGGCAAGTTCTGTCTCAGCCACTAAACAAGAGGTTTTCAGGCAGCTACTAGCAGAACCATTCTCTTCTGTGGATACGGTGGAACAATTCACAGTTCCATATTAAATAATTCCAAAGTTTCAGGACTGGGCCCCCTACTACACGCCCTCTGATATCACGCAAGCGGTGTTTTGCAACTGGTTTCAATGAATGGTCCATAGAGAAGGAAAAAAATGGAGTTCTTGCGATGGGTGGATGAATCGAAAGAAGCAATGTGGACAGCAGATGCCAAGATCTAAGGGTCTCAGAATTGTTAGGTCAGGGAATAAATCCCTTTGCCCCATGACCTCAATAAACCTGTTTGAGGGATTTCTTCAGGGCAGGAGAGAGGAACCGCTGCTGTACTGCTTCTGCACCAGTTGTTGCTTCCATAGGCAGCACCCCTGTTGATCAACACAGCCACCATCCTCTGCTTTTTTGGATCGGTTGGGTCCCCTAAATGGACCAGACATGCAGGAGAACCAGGCCCCTAAAATGAAACAAAGGCATTCTGACTCTCAGGTGTTTAACACACTCATCATCCAACTCTGGCACACCTGTAAACTAGTCCTTAGGCTACAAGGGTAATGTCTGGGATATTTCTGCCAAAAATGGGGGCTCATCTCTAAGTGTTTGCCTACAAAGATGCAAAACACCACTAGCCACACCCTTTTTTTTCTCCTTTTCCTTTAATAAGCATGCCACTCTTTTAATCTTGGCTGGTCCAATTCTTTTCGGACAAAATGTGTCTGAAGAAAAACTATGCAAAATTGTACAGGCTCTGAAGAACTAATGACAAATAAATATTGTCCTGAATTCGTTTTCCCTCTGACTTAATTTTTTTTTGGGGGGGGGGGAAATCCATCTGCAGTAGAAGTTTCTTTAATTTTCAAACTAATACTCACCATTTTATGTTAAGACTCACCAAGTTAATTTTAGGCAAATGATGAATGTGATCTTTGGTTTGTAGGTGGGAACAGATGCTATTTATGAAACAATTCCCTTGAGGGGAGATTTCTAAACCTTTCCATCACTTAGAAACAGATGGATTTTGCTTTTTACAGAATTTCTTTTGCTTATGCAGCAAACATTTTATTTCCATACAGTCAGGAAAAGATACATAGCATGAAGCATCAGGCTAATCTCTGGCTCCTGATGTATCACACTGCTGCGCCTTATAGGCTATTTTAATGTGTTCATGAATCATGCTCTGATTCACAGCCAAACTTTCTGGAAGACTTGCATATAAACAGGGCTGTGGAGTCATTTCTCCAAAAAAAAAAAAAATCCATAGGAGGTGAATGTATCATATCTCTCATTTTTTTTCACGATTTTTCCCCCCAGCATGATCATGACTGTGTCTAAGGTATGGTCAAAAAAGATGCATCACAGGTTACATATCTTAATAAAGTAGTCTAACCTCAAGAGGGACGCGGTGGCTCAGTGGGTTAGGACTCTGAGCTTGTCGATCAGAAGGTTGGCAGTTTGGCGGGTCGAATCCCGAGTGCCGCGTAGCAGAGTGAGTGCCTGTTACTCGTCCCAGCTTCTGCCAACCTAGCAGTTCGAAAGCATGGAAAAATGCAAGTAGAAAAATAGGGACCACTACGGTGGGAAGGTAACAGCGTTCCGTGCGCCTTTGGCGTCTAGTCATGCCGGCCACATGACCACGGAGACGTCCTTGGACAAGCGCTGGCTCTTCGGCTTTGAAACGGAGATGAGCACCGGCCCCTAGAGATGGAAACGACTAGCACGCATGTGCGGGTGAACCTTTACCTTTAACCTCAAGAAAAGAGCAGGGGTACCTGGAAAATTATGTTACAGGGAATCGGATAAGAACCGATATTAGAGAAGACATTTTTAATTCTCTACCCTGACGGCGTATTTCAATAGCTGCCCATCAACCCTATTTAAGGTGGCCCACATCCCTGTCAGGGTAGGAGGGATCAGACGTTTATCTGTGGGGCCATTATGAAGAAAACTCTTGCTATTTGGCAGGTAAGTTGTTTAAACTATCAAGAATTAAGACTTTGACTGGACAGATCCAGAGAAGGCCCCTCCAATATGGTCTTGTAGGTTTATCTTTATGAGTGTTTGACTGTCAAGTAAGGGGGCAGCGTCCTCCAGTCTGTACGTTTGGCCAACTTTTTGTTTTCTGTGGGATGGGGATGGTTCCCCGACCCTTGGAAGAGGCTGTGGAATGCCCCACCATAAGAGGACATTGCTGGATCCAACCATGCCAGATAAATCTCTCTCCAACCTCCTCTTTTTGGAGAAAGTGGAAGGAAAGATCATTGGGCTTCAATTCCAGAGGAGACTGGAGGAAACAGATTATGTAGACCTGTTTCAGTTAGCATTCAGCACAAAGATTGCCATCGGTCATCCTTGTTGATGACCTGTGGCAGAGCTGGGATGGGGGTGGTCCATCCCTCTTGATCTTCCTTGATCTGTCAGTAACTTTTGATACCGGAACCATGGTCTGTCTTGGATTTACTTAACGGGTCAGGAGTGGAAGGCACCATTTTATGTTGGCTCTCCTGATTCCTTGGTCAGTGTTGACCAAGGACTCTAAATTGTGGAGTGCTGCAGGTCTTGACAGCCTCCCCACTGGTTTAACCTCTGTATAAAACTTGCACGTGTTAAATATATTAAATTCTAAATGTTAAACCCGGCTTAACATTTATATATAGCATCAATATGCTAATGAAGCCCAGTTATGCATCTGGATTCTGGGCCAAGCAACTGACGCTGTTAAGGTCTTGTTCCAGTGTCTGAAGATTATGTGTGTCTGGCTGGGAACAGGCTCAATCCAAACAAAGTTGCTGTGGATATTTCAGCCCACGATCAGAGGGTTTTCTCCATTGATCTTGGATGGGACTGCACTTTCCATTCAACATCAGTGCACCATTGGAAACTGTCTTGGACTCGTAGCTCTGCTCAAGAAACACATTAGTAAATAAAAATAAACAGGCTCCCAAACTTTAACCATGTTGTTAGGAAATAACTTATTTCTAAACTGTCACACACAGAACAAAACCAGAGCTCGAAGTCTGTCTAGACCAGGGGTGTCAAATTGCCGGCCTGCGGACTGGATGCGTCATGCCGAAACAACGCTCACCCCAGCTCCGGCAATGGGGGAAAAGTCACGATATGTTGCGACACATCACGTGACCTGGCGAGTTTGACACCCCTGGTCTTAGACTGAATCTGGTTGCAGATAATCTTAGTAACTGGATTCACCACATTAAGTTACAGTTTGTAGTTGGGGTTATATAAAGATTGAATTTAGTTCAACCTGAAAGTGATTCAAGTTGAGTTATCGATTTAAATATATATATTTTTACTTACTTGGGAAAGACAAAATATACTGATCCAATTTAATGCTTTTAACCAAGACAATACAAGTTTCCCAACTGATCTATAGTCAGATTCTGCAATATACACACATTCCCCGTTGAGCTTAGTGGGTTGTGCAAACACAGCCACTTGTGGTATGTGCCTTGATCTGCTGCTTTGTCTGAGGAGTTATCATTGTACCTGAATAAATAAATCATGATTAAAATTAAAACTTCTAGAGTTAGAAGCTTAGGAGAATGGCATTTTCTAAAGTGTAATTCTAGGTCTGCAATTAGAGGAAATAATACATGCTTTTCCACCTGCATTGTATTATTTATTACATTTCTGCACGTAGTACAGTTGAAATAAATTACTCAAAGTCAGAGACGAAAACCAGAGAGCTGTTGCCGCCCTGGTGTGAGAGATGATGAAAAGAGAATGGATAGTAACCTTTTAAACATAAAACAAGTATGTTTTTCAGGAACAACTCTGGCTTACCTTTTCCATTCTTCTTTATGTGACTTGCTGCAGGGATAAAGCTATCATCTTTGCATGCAGCCACGGGACTGATGGATGCAGACCCACGTTTTAAAGGTATAATGAAACCAGCACTTTGAGCCAAAAGAATTGTGCCCAAATGGCAAAGACCCAGAGCAGAAAGATACATTTGCCACTGACTTACATTCACACAGTGGGGTGGAATATAGTCTAGATTCCCACCAAGAAATAGTGTGAGGAAGAAGGTTAAGGTTTTTCCTTCTTAGGAGTTCTCAGAGGATATATTTAATGATGCAATAGTTTGTTGTAGTTTGGCAAGATTTCATTCCATCCGTAGCTCGGTTCTCGGCAGCAGAGGCCTTGCAAAAAAGGCCTCTGAGGGAGAAATGCAGGCCGGAACTCCATTCTTGGCTGCAGAGATAATTCCTTGAGCCGCAGAAGTGGGCCGGTGAGGACAGGCCAGGTAAGTGGGTGTGAGGCGTGTGGGGCAGCTCCAGCCCCCACCCTAGATTAATTTTTAGGTATGTGCCTTACTCCAAAACCACAACTGAGGGTAGGGCTTATATTAGGCCCACCCCCAAAAATCAAAAGCTAGGGCTTATTTTTGGAGTAGGTCTTACTTTCGGGAAAACAGGGTAAGTACCTAATTTACCTTGAATTTTTCTTTATCTGAGTATGCTAATTTATTTCCCCCTTTTTTGATTCTTTTTCCAATGCATTCCATGTTTTTTTTATTATTATCTAGAAATGTGGCTTCATGCTTTCATGAATTGCTCGTTAAAAGCGTGAAATTTAACTATCTTGGTTTCAGGATTGGCACTAGGTTTATTAGGTTCTGTTTGTGGATTTTGGCTGGATCCACAGTATCTTCCTTTTTACTTTCTTAAGAGCTGATCTGAAGGAAGAAGACTTTGTTAGGCCAAGAATATCACAGCTGGAAGTTCAGATGACATTTACTGAAGAATTCATGGATAAGATCTGTTGGGGACATTCAAAATTACCCTCCTCCCTGTTCATAACAGAGAGCCATCATTTTCTTTCTCGAGCAGTTGGGTAAGATCATGAAATTAAGTGTCATTTTATCTGCTTCAAGGACAGCAAGATTTTCAGGCATTTAATATGGATAATTAAGATAAATAGACTCTGAAAAAGTGTGTGTGGGGGGGAGGTTTTTGTGTGCGTTTTGTGAACCGCACCTGAAATTGACTTTAATCTTTTCCTAAACTATTAGACTGCATTTTAAATACCAAATGGATTCATATCTAGTATGTTTAAATGTGTGTTATGTATGTGTACACTTTGAGAACAAGGAACTAAATTTCATTTTTAATGTATGCCATTGTGCCCACAGTAAAAAATGACAACAAAGTTTAACCTATCTATCTATCTATCTATCTATCTATCTATCTATCTATCTAAAAAACAGCAATATGAAATAGGATGACACTGTTAAGAATACCTTGACAGCGGAGTTAATTGAAGCAGATAAACAAGGAAGATATGTTATAATAGAACTGTTAATAGAAGGCAAAAGAACACTCTTGGTTGGATTATATGCTCCTAATCAACAACAAGCAGACTTTTATAGTTTATTACACAGCAAGATTACTCAGTTGGATTATAAATCTTTTATTTTTATGGGAGATTGGAATGGGGTTTTGGATGTACAAATGGACAAGAGTGGTTCTTTTAAAAGTATTCCAAGTCATGCTAAACTGCCTAAATCCTTTTTTGAGATGAAGGATGATTTGGAACTGCGAGATATTTGGAGAGAAAGAAATTTGCAAGAAAAGGACTATACTCGATAGACATCAATCTTTTTCTAGGATTGACTTTATACTAATTACCAGTGATTTCTTTTCCAGGACTAAGAAGATTAAGATTTGTCCAAGAACCATGTCTGATCATAGCCCAGTCTGGCTAGAGATAGACAAGGATAATAGAGATAGGCGCTCCTGGCGTCTAAATGAGAATTTGTTTAGAAATCAGGAAAATGTGGCCGAATGTAAAAAACAGATGGATTTTTTTGAAATTAATATGCATAAGGGTACCTCTATTGAAATGGTCTGGGATGCTAGTAAAGCTTATATGAGAGGTGTGTTAATATATTTGAATAACCAATATAGACGTAATCTGGAATTTAGGAGGAAGGAATTAGAGAATGAAATTAGGGAAAAAGAAAAGGCTTTAATTTTGAATCCATCGGACGTGAAGATTAAAGAGGCAATTAATTTATTAAGGGGACAGTTTGACAAGTTGATGGCTGATCAAGTGGCAACTAATCTACGGTATGTTAGACATAATACTTTTTGCAATGCCAATAAACCAGGTAGATGGTTAGCTTATTTGTTAAGAAAGAAGCAAAGGGCTTCTAATATAGATAAAATAGAACATAAGGGTAAGGTAGTGTATCAGCAGAGTCTTATTAAGAAAACTTTTGTTGATTTCTACTCTAAGTTATATGCTAAGGATAAGATTAGTGAGGTAGATATTGATGTATATTTGATGAATGCTAATATTCCTGTTCTTACACAAGAACAAAAAGAAGAGATGAATCAATTGATAACTGAGGAAGAAATTTTTTCAGCAATTAAACAATTGAAAATGGGCAAGGCGCCAGGGACGGATGGGTTGACTGCTGTGTATTATAAAAATTTACAGTTAGAGATGGTAAAGCCATTAAGGGAATTGTTTCAGACAATCCAAATGGGAGGAGGGGTGCCTCCGTCTTGGAAAACCGCTTTTATTTCTTTGATACCGAAGGAAGATCAGGATGTCACTCAAGCAAAAAATTATAGACCAATATCACTTTTGAACACGGACTACAAGATATTTGCTAAGGTTTTAGCTAACAGATTAATGAGGGTACTGCAACAAGTAATTCATGGTGATCAAACTGGGTTTATAAGTGGTAGACAAATGAAGAACAACGTGAGGCATATAGTTGATTTGTTGGAATTTCTGGAAAGAAACAATCAGATCCCTGCAGCGTTGATCTTTCTGGATGCTGAAAAAGCTTTTGATCAATTGGATTGGCAATTTTTGGTGAAAGTATTAGATAAAATGAATTTTGGGGATAAATTTTTACAACCAATTAGGACACTATATCAAAAGCAAACAGCCCGTATAATAGTAAATAATAGTTTGACCGAAGTATGTAGCATTGAAAAGGGCACAAGGCAGGGGTGCCCGTTGTCACCTTTACTATTTGTTTTAACATTGGAGATATTACTGATTAAAATACGGGATTCGGAAAAAATTAAGGGAATTCAAATAAGAGATCAGGATTATAGACTGAGGGCGTTTGCAGATGATCTGGTTGTTACGGTGACCCAGCCAGAAAATTCTGTTGTAGAACTGATGGAGATAATAATGCAATATGGGAAAGTTTCTGGATTTAAGGTTAACATACAAAAAACTAAAATGTTGTCTAAGAATATGACAGTATCACAAAAGGCTGCTTTAGAAGGATTAACGGGATTTGAAATTGTCAAAAGGGTTAAATATTTGGGGGTATATTTGTCACCCTCAAATGCAAAGCTATATAAAAATAATTATGAAAAGCTATGGGGAAAAGTTCAAAAAGAATTGGAAAGTTGGAAAAAACTACAATTGTCTCTATTGGGAAGAATTGCAGCAGTGAAAATGAATGTTTTGCCGAAATTTCTATTTTTATTTCAAATGATACCTATTCTTAAAAAGGATTCAAACTTGGAGGAATGGCAAAAGGGTATTAATAAATTTGTTTGGGCAGAGAAAAGGCCACGAGTTAAATTTAAGATTATGCAGGATACGCGTGAGAGAGGTGGTCTTAAAATGCCTAATTTTAAACTATATTATGAAGCTGCTGCTTTGTCAGCGATAAGTGATTGGATTAATCTAACACAAGTGAGATTATTAAATCTTGAAGGTCATGATTTGCTATTCGGTTGGCATGCATACCTATTGTATGATAAGGTGGATAATGTGTTCAAGGTGCATATCTTAAGATATGCTCTGTTGCGAGTTTGGAAAAACTATAGATATAAGCTAAATTATAAGATACCTTTATGGGCAATACCGAAACACGCAATAGAAAATATAAGTGTTGGGTTTAAACATGATGTGACTACATATAAGGAAATTTTAAGTTTGGAAAGGAATGTATGGCATTTGAAGCCGTATAATTTTTTACGAGAAGGGAAGATTGTTCAAACTTGGTTTCAGTATGGGCAATTACAGGCCAGGTGGAAAGAAGATCAGAAAATTGGTTTTTCAATGACTGATGAAAATTTGGTAAAGCAAATTAGAAATCAAGGTTTAGCACATATCAAACGGATATATCTTGCACTGATAGAAATTGATTCAGAGACAGAACTTGTTAAAGATTGTATGATAAAGTGGGCTCAGAATTTTCAAGAAGTCATTACAATGGATACTTGGGAAAAGATTTGGGTGAGAAATGTAAAATTTACGCAAGCTCAAAATTTAAGAGAGAACTTTTATAAAATGTTTTATAGGTGGCATTTAGATCCTAAAAAACTAGCAAGTATGTATCCGAACTGCCAGCCTAAATGTTGGAGGTGTGGTGGTGAAGATGCAACGTATTTTCATATATGGTGGACCTGTAAAAAGGTTAAAGCATTTTGGATTAAAATTTGGTGGAATATGCAGAAGATATTTAAGAAAAGGATAAAGTTTTGTCCGCAATTGTTCTTACTGGGCATTACTACTGACACTACTGTTGTGGACACTAAGTTGATGCTGAATTTAATTACGGCAGCAAGACTTTTAGTAGGGCAATACTGGAAGAAGGAAGAACTGCCGACTATAGAAGAATGGACTTTAAAAGTTTCCATCCTGGCGGAAATGGCAAAGATCTCAGCGTACTTGAAAGACCATTCGCAACAGAGATATATTGTGGAGTGGAAAAAATGGATTGATTATATCCAGAATAAATATGGGACTAAAAAGTTTCATTTAGCATTTGAATAAGTATTGATGTGATATTTATATTGCTTGTAGTCATTTTATAAGAGTTAAAGTGCAATAGATTTAATAGTTTATTGTTGTTTGCATATGGTAGATTATGATTGTTTCTATTTCTATACCTTGTATTTAGCTCTGGGAAGTCGGGGAGGGGGGAGGGGGAGGGAGGGAGGTGTTGGGGAGGGTTGGGAAGAGGGGAGGGGGTTGGGAGGGGTTTTGTTTTGTTTTGTTATAAATAAAATGTACTGTAAAACTTTTCAATTAAAAAAAAACAGAAATAGGATGACACATGAGCCCATCTTATGCAGGAAGATTCTGAATTCCATATTTTTGTGCATATCATAAATATTTGAAACAGGCCATTTGACACTAAGAGATGCCCCTCTCCCCACATTAGCTATTAATGGAATTTGCACAGAGCAAATAATAAAAAACAGGCAAGAAGGAAGGAAAACCACCAAGCCACAACTGTAATGGCAGAAAGTGAGAGTGGACTGGGCAGAAATCAAGAATGCTGGCTGGAGACCCCAGCAGACCTCCAACCACTCCCCCAGAGGGATTTTAAAGGTAAAAGTAAAGGTTCCCCCACATGTGTGTGCCAGTCGTTTCCAACTCTAGGGGGCGGTGCTCATCTTCGTTTCAAAGCCGAAGAGCCAGCGCTTGTCTGAGGACGTCTCCGTGGTCATGTGGCCGGCATGACCAGACGCCAAAGGCGCACAGAACGCTGTTACCTTCCCACTGTAGGAGTCCCTATTTTTCTACTTGCATTTTTACGTGCTTTCGAGCTGCTAGGTTGGCAGAAGCTGGGACGAGTAACAGGCGCTCACTCTGTTACGTGGCACTCGGGATTCGACCTGCCAAACTGCTGACCTTCTGATCGACAAGCTCAGCATCCTAACCCACTGAGCCACCGCATCCCATTTTACAGGCTGTCAATTCCCAGGCTGTCTTTTCTCCTTTCTTCACCGAGGATTGCAAATTCTGCCAAACGCACCTGAGGAGCAGCTGAGGGAAGAAGTCATGCAAACCCGGGAAAAGGTAGAAAATGCAAGGACAGGGCACTTCAGACTTTTTCCAGCCATAGAACCTGTGAGTTAAAAATAAAATATCTGAAGCCGAGCAACCACCTAGTCCGTATCTTTCTCCTCTTCCATACCTGTTAATATGGAGAAAAAGGCACTTTACTCCATGGTGTGATTCCTAGGTCAACCTTGCAGGCATGGCATATAACGCATTACCTCTTTACTGGAGCAATTCTACGAAAGCGAAGATGACGGATCTTCTGCAGAACTCAGTAAGTTGTGCTTTTTTGCAGTCTTTGGGGTGTTTCCAAAAAACGTGGGTAGTGATAAGAGGGGAAAGAAACTTGCAGACTTGAGGGATGAGATTTGCACTTAGCACACCATGCCCAGGAAGCCTGTTTTTAGTAGTGTAAGAGTTCAGGTTGGACTCTTGGAGGTCAAAGGTCAGAGTCTTGGAGATTCTCAAGCAAAAAAAATTGCCCTATTCCACTTCTGGTGGAGATCTGGGAGCTTTTACAGGGCAAGGTTCACCTGTTAAGCAACCGATGCTCCCCAAAAGTTATTATCCTGGTCTCACCCACTCACTTTTAAATGTAAATTGGAAGTTATCCAAGAGAGTCATGTATGTGACATTGGCGAAGATATGCAATAAATCAAATATAAATACATTTGACTTGAAACATTTATTTGCAACTATAGGCATTAGCAAAGTTCATATAAAATTAAAACAATCTATCAATTCAGTATATCCTCAATAATTAACAGCACTATAAATAAATACACCAATCAATGCAAAACACACACACTTTACCTGTTTCTGTCCAGGACCATTTTGAGAGTTTAATGAAACTTATAAATCCCTTTGCTGAAAAATGTATTTAATGGCATGACGTGACATAGAAATAGATTACAGTACAAAGGAAGCCAATGATGCTCAAAGGCAGTTATGAAAATATTACTGTACCCCCAAAACAGCAATATAGGAATACATGGGCTATTTTATTAATCCATGTAGTAAATTAGATAGGTTTATCAAAGGTAGCAAACATCTTTGGAGTTTAGAGGCCATCACTTGGTAATCGACCCAAACAAAGAGTGATTTTAGGGAAAATAAAAGCTGCTGATTCATTCCAAGGTGGGCCAAACCTGAGATCCTAAAGCTCAGATAAACAGATCAGAGATAATTCAAAATACCTTCCTGGGTGTTTTCAATCCAAGCTTGGATAGCTGTTGATAGCCAAACCTGACCCTAGATCAGGGGTGTCAAACTGCCGGCCCACGGGCTGGATGCACCAGGGCAAAACCACGCCCAACCCATTGCCAGCAATGGGGGGGGAAAAGTCACGATACGTTGCGACACATCACCTTACATTGCAAGTTTGAAACCCCTGCCCTAGATTCTGCCTCGGTTTACCTTCCCAATGAGCAACCGAGTTGGAAGATCATTTAAGGTACCCTGATAAAGTGGGATCTCTCCAGTAGTGGGATTCAAATATGCGAACAACCGGTTCTCCGTCTGGATGTCACTTCCAGAAGTCCATTCTGGGCCTGGGCAACAAAAAATTAGCTACTGGTTCTGCCAAAGTGATGCGAAGTGGCTGAATCCCACCCCTGGATCTCTCTATGAAAAAGGAGAGCCCCATTTTTTACATTCCTTTTTATAAGGAGCCTTGGTGGAGCAGTGGGCTAATGCCTCCTTAAGTAACACCAGCTGCCTGCAATTAGTGCAGGTTCGCATCCCACCAGGCTCAAGGTTGACTCAGCCTTCCATCCTTCCGAGGTAGGTAAAATGAGGACCCAGATTGTTGGGGGCAATTAAGCTGACTTTGTATAATGCCGCTGGGGGGGGGGAGCGAAAGCCCTAATAAGCAGGTATATACATAGAATGAAGGCTACTGCTATTGCTAAGCACATTGGTTTGTGCTTAAATTGTAAGCCGCCCTGAGTCTTCGGAGAAGGGCAGGATATAAATGGGATTAAAATAAAATAAAATAAATAAATAGTTAACACAACTAAAAAAATGGAAGAGGAAAGTTGCCCGGACAGGATAAAAAGTAACCTCCCCTTTGCATAGGAAGTCAGTTACATGTAGTCAGACGTTACACCTATTTGCGTCCCATAATATCATACATGTTCATTACAACGAAGCCTGACGTAAAGAAAAAAGGTTGTTTGGAGTTCACACAAGAGATAAACCAGACCCAATTTGTACTAACATTTTTTTTCTTATCTGGACCTAGTCTCCAGCCCTGTTTTTATTTTTATTTTTTTTATTTTAATTCCATTTATATCCTGCCCTTCTCCAAAGACTCAGGGCGGCTTACAAGCTTAGCAGTTTAGGAATGTTAAAAGCTAATAAACCTGAACATCATTTTAAGAGAGAGAAAATAAATCACATTAAAAACACGAAGTAACTATATTAATTAGCAAGTTGCAAAAATCCACGTCACGTGCCCCTCACCCTCGCTCAGGAAAGCTTTAATTGGGACGCTGAAACAAACACAAAACACACACACACACACACTTTCCAATTTACTACAGCTTTTTAACTGTCTGAATAAGCCTCCCCGATGTCCAGCTCACTTTGGGGTCTACCTTGCAAAGCACTCTGCCAGCATCTTCCACATCCAAGCCCAGGCAAAGGGTTTCCCGGTGGTGCACCATCCTAAATGTTATCGAAGCCTGCCCCCTGCCGAGCAGAAAGAGGTCGATTCCTTCGGCCCTGGATCCCTCGATGATCCCTGTCGTCTCCCGGCTAGCCGTGTGATCCACCCACACCCTGCCAGCCCTAGCATTTCCAGGTGGTCTCCCATCCCGAGACCGGCACGAGTCGCGCAACGGGCGAGCGCCCGAAGGCATCCGAGATCCTTACGCGGAGGAGGGCGGAGCGCCACGCAGCCCGTCGTCCTCGGAAGTCCTCCGCCCGGTTTCCCGGGCGACGAAGGCCACGCCCCGCGACGCGTCGACTTTCCCTCCCCCCCTCCCGCCTCTCCCTGGGGGCGGGGCGCGGCGGTTGCCGGAAGCGGAAGCCGCTGCCGCTCCTCGCGGGCAGCGCCACGGCCGGGAGGAAGCGGCCGCTACGAGCCCGACGGCGGTGGGTCTCTCGAGCGGGGAAGCACGGGCAGGAGCGGCGGGGGGGACGATGGCAAGCGATGCTCTGGGAGCCGCCTCACCGCTCTGTCTCGCCGCCGCGCCACCTGGGGAAAGCCAGCCCTCAAGCAGCAGCACCGAAGACGGGGGGGGGCACCCCCGGCTTCCCCCTTGGACTTCCGGTTCTAGCGGGAGGGAGCAGTGGGCGGGCAGGCCTAGACCGTCGCTCTCTAGGAAAGCCCAAGGCGGAAGCACCGGGGGAGGGACCGGAGCTTCCCCGGAAAGCGCGGGAATTCTTCCTCGGGTCTTGATGAAGGGCTTGCTTGGTGCGCCCGCTAAGGCCCCGGTGGCAGCTGTGTCAAAAACGCGCGCAGCCTTGATGATAGCATTCATTGATGGCTTTGGCTGTAAGTATAATGTTTCGCAACCGCATCCCCTTTAAAATGGTGGGGCTTCAACTCCCCATGTCCTGGCTGGGGAATTCTGGGAATTGAAGTCCACCCATCTTAAAGGCAATGCAGTTGAGAAACATCGGTGTGGAACAAGGGGTCTTCAGGCTTGGCCCTTTCACGACTTGTGGACTTCAACTCCCAGAATTCCTCAGCCAGCGGGCCTGGCTGAGGAATTCTGGGAGTTGAAGTCCACAAGTCGTGAAAGGGCCAAGCCTGAAGACCCCTGGTGTAGAGCAGAGAGAGAGAACGAACTATAAGCCGCATCTCAAAACTCTGCTGGCTTTGAAAAAATGTTAAAATATATTTTCTGTGTGAATTCTGTCATTTGAATTTGTTTCTCCCGTTCTAGAGAGTATATAGAGAATATATTGATACGAAAAGTAGCTCCAGATTCTGCTGGCTTTTGACTACAAACTCCCTCTTCCTGGGCGAGTCAGGAGGAAAAAATAGGGGACCGTGGCTTGTTCTTAATGCTGCTTGTGTAATAGTTTCTTGTCATGCCTGTTGAGGATCCTCTTTATTACTTACTCCGTTTTGGACCAGCATTGAGGTTGTTGCAGACGCAGAGAAGTCGTTTTGTTGCATCTAATCCGGATCTTTGAGACTGGACTAGGTGGCATGAGCAAGGGATCAGCCATATCTTGCGATCTTCATTTTTCAGGGACACGTTGGTTGGGAAACTGGCTTTTCCCTTTCTGGCGGCCAGTTTGACTGGGGCTCTTGTTTGAAAATAGCCTGGTATCCTTTCATCCACAGCATTATGACTTCATCAGGTTCCCACCAGAGCTGTTGGGCTGATTCAGGCAGTGCTTTTGCTGGTGGGGGCTTCTCAGAGGAAGGAGACCAGGAAGAACGTATTTGTGGAGGCCCAGTTTTACAACGAGAAGGCTTCTGTGCAACCACGGTGGGGTGGCACTAGATTCTTTAAAGAAGCATCTGTTGGCCAAACAAGAATTCCTATCCTGAGTTCCTAATGCCAGGGATAAACATATAAAACTAGATGACTGTTAGATCAGTAAATTTGGAGTTTTAAGGATGCTGTGGGTCCTCTTACAAAATGGCTGCCTTGAAGATGACCTATCACAAAACCATTTCATGGAAGAATGGCAAATGAAATTGTGCTCCCACTGTTTTCTCTATAGTTTACTTTTGCTTTGGGGGAAGATATGTGTGCACCTTTCTAAACAAGGCACTGAAGTATGACCATGCATCATTTTCAGTTTTCTAAGAATCTTTGATTATATGCTAGAGCAGGAGTAGGCGACCTTGGCTTTTTTATGACTCATGGACTTCAACTCCCAGAATTCCTGAGCAAGCCATGCTGAGGGGAAAGAGAGGTTTCCAGGCTGAGCCATGCTGACTCAGGAATTCTGGGAGTTGAAGTCCACAAGTCATAAAAGAGCCAAGCTTGCCTACCCCTGTGCTAGAGTATACCCGGAAATTCCATACTAGATGTTGGTGGTTTGCACTGTGCTGCCTTCTTTATTTTGTTTTTAAATGTAAACCCTTTAAAATATGGGGCTTGCGTGCCTCCTTTACTAGGAGCCCAAGAGTTGCAATGTGAAGACCACTTTGGGGGTTGTTTTTATAATATTTGTTGAGAGATATTACAGCCAGAGGGATATCAGATATGTACATATAGTAGCAAGGATGATGGTCAGTTGCAATTTCAACTGTCAGCAATGTGCAGTTTGGCTCTCAAGGAGTAGCTCAGTTTTCCTGTTTTTAAAGCCCCAAAGTGGACTGGAAATTTCCCAAATTCCAATCCTTCATAGTTTTTATAGAACCATTGTCTCTCAGAAACATAACAGTGAGACATCTGGGCTAAATTTGCCTCTTTTCCAACACCCCAATTCTGTATGAAGGTGTGGAATTTAATGTCATTGGCAGATCATACTAGACACTTCCTCATGTTATTGATGTTACTGGCATGCCTATCTCGGTTTTTCTGGGGGATCTCAAAGTAGTTTACTTTGTCTCCCCTCCAATTTCATCTGTATGGCAGCAACTCTGGCTGGTCAGAAGTGTGACAGTTCCTTGAGATTGTGTCTTAGGAAATAGGGTACCTGAACTATTATGCAACATTATTACTATATCTTTGGTTATCAGGCTATAAAGATCCTGATTTTGTCGTCTTTTTCTTTTTTTTAAACTAGATCTGAAACACAACTAATTGTCACTTGCTGTGATGCAGTAGTGCTATAAAATGGCTAAAAGAGTGGCAGAGAAGGAGCTGACTGACAGAAATTGGGATCAGGAAGAAGAAACGGAGGAGGTAAACAAGACTTGCTTTCATTAACTTAGAGCAGGGGTAGTCAACCTCGGCTCTTTTATGACTCATGGAGTTGAAGTCCATGAGTCATAAAAGAGCCGAGGTTGACTACCCCTGACTTAGAGCAACAGTACGTGAAGTGCACAAATGCATGTCACAGTATTTTTGATATCTATGAAAAAGTACTTTGCAAAACTGGGAAGGTAATGGGCCAGTCTGTCCAGCCTTTCTTGAATCTACCAAGAGTCAAGACCAAAACAGTCACAGGGAAAAATCTGTTTTCTATAATTTGGCTCTATAAGAAAAGTCTGGGATCACCAGTGTATTGGTTATTGTAGCATTAAAAATGACCTGTCTTGTGTGATAAAAGAGAGATGAATTCATGAAGACTTTATTGATAGTGCATGCCAGTTGTAACTAGACTTATTGTAACTGTTGACATTTGGATTTCTGTGCGTCTTCCTGATGACACAGAAACAGCTTCCTTAATTAAGCTTTATATTGTCTGCCTCTGATGGGGTCTCACTAATGAAGGAGTCGAGCCCGAAAGAAACTCTCACTTTGAAGTGCTTCTGCAGTTGAGTAAGGAAGGGAAATCACACACGTTTGTGCTGAGCCACAGGTATGACAAGGTTGTGCAGCCTCTTTGTACAATGGCATTGCCTTTAGGATCTCATAATTTCACCTCAATCTCTTGCAAGGTTTCAACCTTCTCACATACTAGCCCAGGGGTCTTCAAACTTGGCCCTTTTATGACTTGTGGACTTCAACTCCCAGAATGCCCCAGCCAGTATGTTGGCTTGGATATTCTGGAAGGGTCCATAGATCTTTTTAAGTTGCCATGCTTGAGAAACACTGGTCTGTATACTTCGACTGTGTGTCGAAGTTACTCTTGTGTTTATAAGCAAAATCTGCCAACGTGGTACAGCATGAAGATGTTGGGTTGGCACTGTCAAGAGCCCTGTTCAGGTTCCCTTTCAGCCAAGGATCCCCCTGGGAGATGGAACTGCCCATCCTCTTTTCTCAGCCCAATCCATCTCCCAGTTGCTATAGGAAAAAAAACAGAGGAGAGATCACGTCATTCCATTTAGAGCCCTTGAATGTACAGTAGTCCTCAAACTCTCTTTGTTTAATGATGATTCAAAGTTACAACCTGGGACTACAATCTCGGAAGAAGGGACTTACGACCAGTACTCACACAAACCACTGTCACACCCACCCCTGCAGTCAAGCGATTGCAATTGAGATGCCTGACAACTGGCTCACATTTACAACCACCTGCAGCATCTTACAACCACATAATTGCAATTTGCAATCCTTCTTGCCAATTTCTGGCAAAATCTGCACACTGCACAAATTGTCATAAATTTGGGTCCAGCTTGATTTGTAAGATTACCTGTCAGGTGAGTTTTTATATATGTGTGTGTGTGTGTGTATACACACACACACACATATATATATATATACACATACATACATACACACACACTAACATGAATGGTGGAATCTCTTAAAGGACATCCTTATCTAAAAATAGAAATAATTATGTTTTTTTTCTGAAAGGAATTTAATGATTTCTAAAGTTCATTGGGAAAATTACAATAAATATGCTTCTTAAAAATAATGACTCATTTGAGGGGAATCTGTCAGTTGACATCTTTTGGGAAATATTTATGGAAAACATGTTCTAAATATTTTGAACAAGTCAGTGAGCAGCTATGATACCCACAAAAATGATTCATAAGAAATCATCCACAATGATGTTATAAAATTTAAATATGCCAAGCGCTTGCCTATTGTGATACAACTTTGAACTCCTCATGGTGTTGATAAGTGGATGATTACATCTGAGAGCCGGAGTATTAAGAAAATGGGTTTTGCTGGGATTTCTTTTTCCAGACTACTTTCATTTTGCTTGTCTAAGAATTTCACCATTCTCTGCAGGTGGGAACTTTCTCAGTGGCCAGTGAGGAAGTTTTGAAGAACAGAGCAATTAAGAAGGCAAAGCGTAGAAATGTAGTGACTGAGGTATATATATCATTTTAAAATAAGGTTTCCACTAATTTGTCTAATTCTTTTCATTGCCTAAAAATAGTTTGTCACTAAATGCTAGCTTATTATATAAACAGAACTCTTACTAAATAGTCACACTAACAAACTCAGACTAATGTATAATTGCATTTCTTTTAAATTTTTGATGCCAAATGTCATTGGGTAATTCTAGAGCAGGGGTAGGCAACCTTGGCTCTTTTATAACTCGTGGACTTCAACTCCCAGAATTCCTGAGCCAGCATGGCTCAGCTTGGAAACCTCTCCCTTTCCCCTCAGCATGGCTGGCTCAGGAATTCTGGGAGTTGAAGTCCACGAGTCATAAAGCGGCCTAGGTCTAGGCAACCTTGGCTCTTTTATGACTCGTGGACTTCAACTCCCAGAATTCCTGAGCCAGCACGGCTCAGCTTGGAAACCTTTCCCTTTCCCCTCAGCATGGCTGGCTCAGGAATTCTGGGAGTTGAAGTCCACGAGTCATAAAGCGGCCTAGGTCTAGGCAACCTTGGCTCTTTTATGACTCATGGACTTCAACTCCCAGAATTCCTGAGCCAGCACGACTCAGCTTGGAAACCTTTCCCTTTCCCCTCAGCATGGCTGGCTCAGGAATTCTGGGAGTTGAAGTCCACAAGTCATAAAAGAACCAAGGTTGCCTACCCCTGGTCTAGAAGATTCATAATACATGAAATGTCTCTCTGGGGAAGCATTTGAAGAAGATCAGAATTCTGAAAGATTTTCATGTTTCTAGCCATTCTTTTTCTAACGGGGATGAGAGAAGTTTATTTTTGTGGTTAGGCCTAACTATTAAAAAATGTAGCTTTCCACTGTTTATATGGATCCCTTAACGCTAAATAATAATAAAGGAAACTGAGTCCCCGTCACAGTCCTTGACTCTCTCATCCAGAAAAGGCGTGAATTATGTACCTTTGGTAAACGCTTGTATATCTTAATAGTGAAAACTTAAGTTGGCAGAATGCAACATTGTACTTCCTTCAGTATTCTGTTTAGTTATTCAACTTCTGTTATTAAGAGCTGTGGTGGCGAAGTGGTTAGAAAGCAGTATTGCAGGCTAACTCACTCCCAGCAGTTCGATCCTGACCGTCTCAAGGTTGACTCAGCCTTCCATCCTTCCGAGGTCGGAAAATGAGGACCCAGATTGTTGGGGGCAATACCCTGACTTTGTAAACCACTTAAAGAGGGCTGTAAAGCACTGTGAAGTGGTATATGTCTAATTGCTACTGCTATATGTGCAACCGAATCATCTGAATTAGAAAAAACAATATTTATGGAATTAAGGAATACTGTTATTTAAGAGTTGTTTTATTCCTGGTGGTTTGTAGTGAATTCCATATACTCTTTCTAAACGCGTATGACGTATGCGAAAAGGCTGGGAGAGCTAACAGGATCCAGGGGCTAAACTCAAATGTTTTTCAACCTCAGTAACTTTAAACTAAAAACTTATTTATTCGAACAAGCCGGCCTGGCCTGATGGGTTTGGGTTTTAATATTATTTTAACTAATGTATTCTTATTTTTATTGCCCTGTACACCGCCCTGAGTCCTTCAGGAGAAGGGCGGTATATAAATCAAATAAATAAATAAATAAATAAACTGAGTGGTTTTCAACTCCCAGGATTCTTCCAGGCTAATTCTGCAAATCCATGTGATTTCCAAGTCTCGTGAAGTTGCCCTCCTTCAAACTGAAGCTGAAGCGTACACTTGTTTGTGAGCCTTGCTATAGTGCACAGGTCGCCTTTAGAATTATGTACTCTTGGGGCCTCTCTAGCCATTTGTAACTTAAATGTCTGAAGAGGGCTAAAATAGCTCCGTGTTACTATTAAGTATGTGCAGAACTTTTTGAATTCAAAACATTTCTCTTTCAGCTATAAGGTCAAAATAAACCTGCCTTGAAAATAAGAACAGGAAGTTTAGCTGCTCTGACTTAACTATTGACTTATCTTTGTAACAGCAAGAAAAGTCATCTTTAGATGACTCACAGTCTTTCGTTTTGGGTCAGGGGATTGACTTACACAGTGTACGCTGTAGTTGGTAGTTTTCCCTGAAGTGGCATGATTCTGCCTTTTAAAAATGTTACTTTGGAGGCACGCTCGGATGGCTGCCACTGGGGGCTCCTGCACAAGATATGTTCAGTTAAGGAAGGCATTCTCTTCCATGGAGGCTTTGTAAAAATGGAAGGACATTTTGTTAAAAGCAGTGGCTGAAACAACTGGCAACTGCCCGCGAAGCAACATTTGGGAGAAATAAACCATTTTAGAGGTGGCCCTAAGCTTTTTGTCTTTGAACAAGAGAGGAGCGGTGACCATCAGGAACACCTGGGGTTTACTGCAGATGCAGCCATCCTGGGGAAAAAAATAGCAAGAAAATCCCATCGCTTCTGAATAGGCACAGGATGGGCTTTTGTACTCTGAGAGACGCAGAACAACTTATTTCTGTTCTCTCTCTTTTTTTTTTTTTTTTTTTTTTTTTAGTCAGAAGGTGGTGGAGCTTTTAAGGGTTTTAAAGGTTTCGTTTTACCTTCCGGGACTGGTGTTTTTTCTGGTTTCGGAAATGGCCCTGGAGCAAAATCTTTTGGAGTATTATCCAATGGTGGCGGCAGCTCCAGCAGCGTTACGCACAGCTCTTCGCTCTCCAGCTTAAAGACGGCTTCAGAAACGCAACCTACTTTTAGTAAGTTTACTCTTTTTTATTATTTTTTACTAGGGGGAAATAATTTTAATATCTTCAAATGAAAATTATTGGGGGGAAATAAAACCCTGCTGTATGGTTTTAAAAAGGAAGGATTCATTTAGCCTGGGGTCCCCTGAAGAGTAAGCTGCATTTAACCTAGTGGGCAAAAGGTTTTGTTTTGTTTGTTAACATAAATCCAGTACAGGTAGCTCCTGATGACAATTTCTGTTGTGAGCAAGGCAGTTGTTATCCGATTTTACAACTTTTTTTTTTTAACCACTGTGGGTAAGTGAATTGCCAGAGTTGTTAAGTGAACCACGGGGTCCTTAAGAGAATCCGGCTTCCTCCTCTGACTTTGCCTTCCTGTTCAGCTGGGAAGACCACACACACAGCGATGGTATGACACCCTGACACTGGAAATGTCACAGATATGACCAATGTGAATGTGGGGATGGCGAGATATAAGTGCAAGGACTAAATAAATGATGGGATCCAGAATTGCCATTGAATCTTGAGGGCCCCCCCCAAGTTTGGGGAGCCTGTTTGGAAGTTGGAGGGTATGCTGCAAAACCCACCCTTGGTCTCCTGCTGGCTGGGGAATTCTGGGAGTTGAAGTCCACAAGTCTTAAAAGTGGCCATGTTTGAGCACTCCTGTGCTCGATTTTGGAGGCCTCTCCTCTTTTTTTTTTTAAATGGTGATTCTCCACAACGGCCGTTTGTAATCATAGTCCTTGGATATTTTTATATTTTACAGGTCCTGTGGTCTCCAGCGGCTCAGCAAATAGCGTTATCCTCGAGAAAACCTCTGCCCACGTGGAAGCCAACGGCGAGAGTCCAGAGCCCTTGTCCTCGGGACTCACTCAGAGCAAAGCCTGCAACTCAGAGAGTTATCATAAACAGTTGGCTGCCCTCAATTGTTCTGTACGGGACTGGATAGTCAAACATGTCAATGCCAATCCTCTCTGTGACCTGAGCCCCATCTTCCACGACTACGAGAAATACTTGGTGGAGATAGAACAGCAGGGCCTGGCTGGCAACAGCAGCCCTGGAAGCGGTGGCAGCACCAAAGCCACCGAAGCCCAGCCTCGTCCTGCCTTTGGCAACTCGGCCCTTCCGCAGGGCTCCACGTTTTTCTTTAACAGCAGCAAGTCGGAGGATGCACTTGGGAAGAAAACAGAATCGGAGAAGAAAATAGAACTTAAACCGGCAGCTGCCTCTACCACCTTGTTCTCTTTCGACAAAAGTGACAACTCTGATCTGAGTTCAGGGACGGTCGGGTCTGGATTCTCGTTTTCCCCTGGAAATGGAGGTCCGTTTGGCAAAGATGCAAGTCAAGCCAAGGTGGCTCCTTCCTTTTCCAACAATGCCTTAGACGCCCCGGCTGAAAGCGGTAGCCATGAACCAAGTAAGTGGGATGTGAGTTAGAGATTGAGAAATGGTGTGATCCCATTTAACTCTCTGATGAGAATCTCAGTGATATGTCCCCATTCATGTTGCAGACGGCCTGTCATTACATTCGGGGGGTTTTTTTGGGGGGTGTAGCTATCAACGTTTACAAATTCATTACATTTGTTTGGGGATGGGTGTTCTGTTCCAGCCTACGACCGGCCCTGTTTGTTTGTCAGGGACAACCCATTTTTCCTTTTTACACTAAATAGGCTGGAAAAACCCAACCCAAATTTATTTACAGTTCAAACAAAAAAGCAACAGATTATTTCCTTCAATAAATGAATCAAAATATCAAACAAGAGTCAACAAATGAGTTAAACAGAAGTATCAAGAACAGACCAGGATTCTCTTAGAACAGACATGTCAAACACAAGGCCCGGGGGCCAGATCCAGCCCATGAAGTGGTTTCATGCGGCCCGTGAAGCCATCCTGGAAACAGTGAGGGAACGGCCCCCACTGCCTTGGCCCTGGCCCAGAGACCCTCCTCCTGCCAGAAACCTTCAGATCTGTCCCACTCCTGCCCAGGCCTCCATAGGCACCCTTGATGTGAACGATGTAGAGCTGGCCATGCCCACCCAGTAGGCCATACGCACTCTAGCCACGCCTACCCAGGCCACACCCACCCGGCCCCCTGAGGGCAAACGGCAATGCTGATGCGGCCCTCAATGAAATTGAGTTTGACACCCCTGTCTTAGAATGTCTCCAAACGGTTGCCTTCAGCAACCAGCCCCGCCTACACCTTCCCTTTTTATTATCAGTCCCAAGGCGTGACTTCTCACTGCCTTCTCCTCCTCTCACTGAGTTGCCTCATTGATTTTCTCTGCTCTGCTTTGCTGGATTGCCTTCTGCTTCTAGTGTCTCTGAACAGGTTCAGGTGTGACTCTTCTGAGTCCCACACCTTGTGCTCACACAGCTGAACCTCATGAGACTGGAGGGGCCAGGCTGAGAGTCCTGCAGTGCATCAGAGCCTCCCTCTGACACCAAAGGCTCTCCAAACCCCTCCTCCTCTTCCTCCTCCTCCTCAGATTCATGGGACTCAGCTGCTGGGAGCACAGGCTGACACTGAATCACAACAGGTGGGAGGATTAATGGTTGCATGTCAGGGGGCCCCAACCTATGGTTCGCAGCCCGGGATCGGGCCGTGGGCTTTTGGCCAGCTTGCCGCGGAAACAGCTGGCTGGTGCGCTCATGCGTGGGCGTGCGTTTCCCCCCCACTCGCACTAGCACCTGCAGCCCTATTTGTGCATGCGCGCTGACGTGAACAAGAATGCTAGCACAGGGCGGGCGTTCACAGCCCGTTTGCACATGCTCCACTATTCCGGCCGGTTTGCACGACACGAACAGGCTGCTAGCCGCCGTGGACCGTTCACGCATGTGCACGGCCTCGCCGCATGCACAAACAGGGCTGCTAGTGCCGTGCGTGCTTGCACACCAATTTTGTAGCTGCTCTGCTTCCCTCCGGTCCTTGAGCCCGGAAAGGTTGGAGATCTCTGCATTAGTGTCCAGATTGAAGCAAGAAACCTTTCTCCCAATCTCTCTGTTGTAGAGAAGAATCGTAAGAGAGAAGCTACATAGTGGAATTGTTTGGACTGCAAGGGAGCCTTTTGTAGCCCCTGTGGGCTTCTCGGCAGCCACCAAAGCGTTCTGAACTAGCTAGAGTGTTTTTTTGTCCTGCTGGTGCCAAGCTATGGCAAGCAGTCTGAGCCTGTCTCAGTCTTCCCCTGAAGTCCTCTTAACGTACATAAAGAACTCAAGTTATTGGTGCCTGAATGACAGAATAAGAGAGTTGGAAGGTCTCCAACCCCTGGGCTGTGGCCCGTTCAGAAGCAGACCGCACAAGCGGGTCAGTGTGCTGGCACGTGCAGCTCCATTTGTGCAAGTGGTGAGCGCCGCTTGGAGAAATGAAGTGTGTTCGCTCACGTGAGCACCTGTCACTCGCACAAAACCATTTCCTGTCCCACCGGTTCGCCAAGCTGGAAAGGGTGGGGAACGCTGTTCTGATCCACCCCACTTGCTCAGGTAGGAGACCCTATGCCATTCTGGGCAAATGACAGTCCAGTCTCTTCTCGAAAACCTCCATGGGTGGGGCACCCACAACGGCCGAAAGCAAGTCCTTCCACTGGTTCATTGTTCTCAGGAAATTTCTCCTTGTTCTAGGTTGCTTCCCTCCTTGATTAATTTCCATCTTCTTCTCCTTCCTTCTAGTGCTTTGGTAAATAGCTTGACTCCCTCTTCTTTGGGGCAGCCCCTCAAGTATTGGACACTGGTATCATGTCACCCTTCGCCCTTCTCTTCATTCAACTAGACATATTCAATTCCTGCAACCGTTCTTCACGTTTAGCCTCCAGCCCCCTTAATCCTCTGTGTTGCTCTTCTCGGCATTCTTTCTAGAGTCTCAACATCTTTTTAATATTGTGACCAAAACAAGATGCAGTATGCCAAGTGTGTCTTAGCAAGGCATTGTAAAATGGTACTAACACTTCACGTGATCTTGATTCTGTCCCTCTTGTTAACGCAGCCTAGGATTGCATTGCCTTTTTTGGCTGCTATAGCACATTGCTGGTTTATATTTAAGTAGTTGTCCACTACGACTCCTAGATCCCTGTCAGTTACTACTATTGAGCCAATTTCCACCTATTCTGTACCTGTACATTTGGTTTTTCTTACCTAAGCGTAAAACCTTGCTTTTCTCGCCATTGAATTTCATTGTGTTGGATAGGGCCCAGTGTTCCAGTTGTCGAGATCCATTTGGATCTTGAGCTGGTTTTCTGGGGTGTTGGCTATTCCTGCCAGCTTGGTGTTGTCTGCAAATTTGATAAGTTCCCATCTATTCCCTCATTTAAATTGTTTTATGAAGATATTGAGGAGTACTGGGTCTAAGGCAGAACTTTGGCGTACCTCACTGCTTACTTCCCTCCACATAGCTGCAATTCCATTAAGGACTACTCTTTGAGTACTGTTTGTCAAGACAGTTACAAATCCATCTGGTGGTGCTACCCTCTTTCCCACATTTTTCTAACTTACTAGGAAGTAGGTTGTCAGATGCCTTACTGAAGTCTAAGTATACTACATCCACAGCATTTTGCTGATCCACTAATTTAGTCACTTTGTAAAAGAACGAAGCAAGATTTGTTTGCATGATCTGTTTTTGATAAGCCCGTGTTGGCTTCTGGTTATAACTTTGCTTGCTTCGAGGTGTTTGCAGATCTGTTGTTTGATTATTTTTCCCAAGATCTTCCCAGACTAATTGGTCTGTAGTTTCCTGGATCCAAACACCACCACCCCTTTTCTTTTTTCTTTCTTTTTTTTTTTTAAGATGGGAACCACATCAGCTCTTTTCCAGTCCTCTGATATTTTCCTGGTGCTCCAGGATCTTTGAAAGAGATGATTCAGTGGTTCCAAGATCACACCTGCCAACTACTTCAGAACTCTGGGATGTAATTCATCTGATCCTGGTGATTTGAACTCGTCTAGGGTTAGATGATGTGCTCTTACCATTTTCTATTTTAGTATGTATTTCTGATTGTTTTTGAAATTGGTTGCGAATCTTAGTTCATTGTGAGCGTTAGCTTTCCTGAGTTCATCTTTGTAGATTTGGGCTATATGCTGGTATTCTATCTTAAGTTACGTATCCTTCTTTCCATTTTTTTAATACTTGTCCTTTTTGTCTTTCAGTTTATCAGATGCAACCATGCTGGTTTCTTCCTTGATTACTTATTTTTCTTTTACAGTGGCATCGTGGTGGACAGTCTTTTATAATCACATTTTTCAGAGTTTCCTAAGCTGCTTGAGTTGTTTTCCCCTTTAAGATTTTCACCCATGGAATCCTTCCCAAGCTCTCTCGTTGGTTGAAATGAGCTCTTTTAAAGTCTTAAGACACTAGTTTGATTTTGTTCTATTGCTTATGTCTGCATCACATTAAATTCCAATAGGACACGGTCACTCTCCCCAAATTCCTGCAACATCAACCCCCTCTGTCATTTTATCACATTCTGTTGGTCCCTCCACTACCTTTCAAATGACAAAATTGTCAGCTAGGTTGGTTTGAAAGCTGTTTGATCTCCCACTTGATGCAGAGATTGTTTCAGGGTAAAGTCCCCCATTACTACTGTGATATGTTTCCTACATACATTGGTTAACTGATTAGCAAAAAGTTCATCTACAGTATTTCTTGCTGAGTGGCATTAGCACAAAGTCCATTTATCTGCTACAGGTTAGGTAGGACTCCAAAACAACTTCAAAGCTTTCTGGGGTTTGCAAACTTTTATCCCTAGTGTGAGTTTCACCAAACCCGACTGGATTACCTAATGGGTTAGGTAGGAAATATATATGCTGCCTCTCCTGCTTGTTGCTATTGTAAATTCTTTTTGCGCTTGCTTCTGGATTTCAAGGACTTACAAATACTAAGAATGGGGAGAGGAACTATTCGTTTCTGTCCCTTTTCTCATTGGGAAGAGCGCAATTGCATCCAAGAGGCGTGCACCCATTTCAGATTCAAAAATGGGACGCTCCAATTTACCAGAAGTAAGTAGGAATGGTTGGAAATGAGCTTGTTATGATTGGCATTCAGGCTGGAAGACCTTTTTTTTTAACCTTCAAAATAGAAAATGTTTTGAATGCCTCTGAAATATTTCCCTAAATTTTCATTCGGGTCGTTTACGCATCAAGGTTTTTACACACAGCGGTACAATTTCATAAACAGTAAAATTTCTGGTGCGAAATATAATTCTGATCTGGAATGCTTTATCCCAGCAGGGGGTGGTGAAGAAGAGGAAGAGCCACCCAAAGTAGTCATTAATGAAGTAAAAGAAGAGGATGCCTTTTACTCGAAGAAGTGAGTTACTTTTGGGCTTGCGAGTAAAGTTGCATGATTAGCATTGCGTATGTGTATAAAGTAAAGGGAGGCGGTGGCTCAGTGGGTTAGGATGCTGAGCTTGTCGATCAGAAGGTCGGCAGTTTGGCGGGTCGGATCCCGAGTGCCGCGTAACAGAGTGAGCGCCTGTTACTCGTCCCAGCTTCTGCCAACCTAGCAGTTCGAAAGCACGTAAAAATGCAAGTAGAAAAATAGGGACCACTACGGTGGGAAGGTAACAGCGTTCCGTGCGCCTTTGGCGTCTAGTCATGCCGGCCACATGACCACGGAGATGTCCTTGGACAAGCGCTGGCTCTGCGGCTTTGAAACGGAGATGAGCACCGCCCCCTAGAGTCGGAAACGACTAGCACGCATGTGCGGGGGAACCTTTACCTATGTTTATAAAAAGGGGGGTAGGATGGCTCAGTGGTCAAAGACGCTGAGCTTGTCAGCTTGGAAAGCTGGCCACCCAGGTCCGAGACCCCCGAGCAGCATGCAATGGGGCGAGCTTCCTTCCTTGTCCCAGCCCCTGTCCTCCTGGCAGTTCAAAAGCATGCAAATGCAAGTAGATACTTAGGTACCACATGGATGGGAAGGTAACAGCGTTTCATGTGGCGCGGCGTATAGTCATGCCAGCCACCTGACTACAGAAATGCCTTCAGATGACGATGGCTCCCTCGGCTAAGAAACGGAGATGAGCACCGGCCCCTAGAGTCAGACAGGATGGGCAGGGGGGAAAAAAACCTTTGCCTTTGTGGGTCTAGGAAGTTTTATAACAACTTCAGACCAACAATCCATGTAAGCAATACCCCAACCAAAGAATCCCTAAGACCGCCTACACCTAGCCAGACAGGCAAGACCCCAGAATATAAACTGACACCAAACCCAACTCCTTAATAGCACAGATGATGTTACCTAGGTAGGGTAATGAAATGTCTGCAAGAAAATAAGGAAGCTCAGAGAGCACCAAGAGCCCCACAGTCTTCCTCCTCCTCCTCCTCCTTCCTTCCTAGCACTGATGAGGTTACCTAGTTGGGTAATGAAACATCTGCAAGAAAACAAGCAAGCTCAGAGAACACCAAGGACCTCCGCCCTGAGCTACAAATGTTCTCCTTCATTGGTAACATAGTATGTGGCTACATCTATTGCCTTCCCTACTATGCAGGTACTCCTTGAGTTACGACCCTGATGGGGCCAGCTGATGACATTCGTAACTAGTGACATTTGTAAAAGCCTGATTTTTTTTTGTTACGTGAACATCACGATCCTAAAGCGAACCAGGGCTTCGGTGTGGGCCTGGTTTTGCCAGAAGCTGGAAGTGAATGCTGGCTTTTGGCAAAACCAGCGTGAAATGTGGTCACATGGCCACGAAACACTGCAAATAACAGTAAATGCAGCCCAATTGCTGAGTGCTCAAAGTGTGGTCCCCTGACCTTGGGGAGGGGCAACTGGTGGAACTCTGAATCTGGGTCGTAAGTAAACACACACACACACACACACACACACACAAAGTAGGAATATCAGAACTTTAAATGGTTACTAAGTGACTGGTCGTAAATGGAGGACTACCTGTATCTCTTGCATTTTGTTCTTTACATCTTGACCGCTTGCATTTACCAGTTGGTTGTATTTATTACGGAATGCACTAGTGGAAGTGCAGGTAGTCCTCAACTTATGACCACAATTGAGCCCAAAGTTTTTGTTGCTAAGTGAGAGATTTGTTAAGTGAGTTTTGCCCCATTTTATGACTTTTCTTGCCAAAGTTGTGAAGTGAATCCCTGCAGTTGAGAAGTTAATAACCCGGTTGTTAAGTGAATCAGGCTTCCCCATTGATTTTATTTCTCGGAAGGTCACAAAAGGGGATCGCGTGACCCCGGGAGATTGTAACCGTCATAAATAGGAACCAGTTTGCCAAGCATCTGAATTTTGATCGCATGATCCATGGGGATGCTGCAAAGGTCGTAACTTTGAAAAAGGGTCATAAGTCACATTTTTCAGTGCTGTTGTAAGTTTGAACAGTCACTAAACGAACTTTTGTAAGTCGAGGACTACCTGTATTTAAATCTTCATTCAACTGCTTCTGATCGCTCTATTTTCTGAAAACGATCTGCTTCAATTTTAAATCATCTTGACGTATAATTCAGTCACAATGAAAAAGAACTTGATTTCTGTAGATCCTCCGAAATAATATTTACACTAGTGGGACAGGTTGTTGTTGTTGTTTTTTTTTTGTTGTTGTTGTTAACTTGTCCTCTTGGCACAGGTTCAGCCAAGGATGTCTTCACTTCCCAAACAGTGTGTTTTTTTGTTTTCTTCTAGGTGCAAAGTTTTCTACAAGAAAGATAACGAATTTAAAGAAAAGGGAGTAGGAACACTACATTTAAAACCTGCCAGCAACCAGAAAACTCAGTTGTTAATACGGGCAGATACCAACTTAGGTATGTGACATTTCTTTTAAAAAAATAATAATTGCAAAATATGTCTTTATTATAAGGCTTAGGTCTTTCAGTCCATGAACTGTTGAAAGCGTACCCATGAATATCCGGAGGAGATGTAACACTGCACAGGACAGCTAGATCTGATTTTGAGTGACCGAGATCCTGCTTATCTGGATCCGGCTTGTTCTTATTCAGAGCGGCACAACCTCGTGACACGCTGTAGGATTCAAGCAGGTCCCTTGCATTTAAATGAAAAGGGAGAGAGCATTTGAGAAGGAAGACTTTGAGAATTCATCTCTGCAAAGATTGGGCATTCTGAAAAGCGGTCCCATTCCATCCTGGAACCTCGAAAGGTTGATGGTATCGGAAACCACCAAAAGTATTATGGGCACATTCTCAGTGCGAACCATTCATTCAAGACGACCAAAGTAACCTTACCCAGTAAAAAGGGCTCCCCTCCCAATGTTACTTTAATTAAATGTTTATGTCCCCCAGACTCATACGACCCTTGGCATTGTAAAGATGAACGTAAAAAAAATGCATTTTGCTTTGTGGCATCCATAGCTTGCAGCAGCAACACCTCTAAGCCCCATAAGATATTCTTGTAATAGAAGTCGTGGCTAATTGTAGTCCAAAATCCACATGATCCAGAAAGAATGAGGCGGAGGTAAGCTGCAGCGGTAGAAGACATTTCAGGAGTAAGAGGCCTTTTACTTCCTGGGTGCTCTTGGCCAGCCAACCCTTCGGTTATTGGCAGTTGTCAACTCCAGCTCCTCCCGCCTTTTATCCCGCGAGAAAGTCAGGGCCCAAGCATGCCGTATGCTCTCACCATATAACCAGTCACCTGGACTCTGTGAACGTTTCTGCAGAGTCTGGTCCAAGTCCCAGGAGGATCTAGTCACTTGCTAGGACTTGGTTGACCAGTCAATATTGACAAGCATTTTTGGCTGCCTGGTATTTCATTGACTTCAAAATGGCAATGAAAAATGTGTAAGTTTCAAAGATAACAAAAACGATAACACAACACCCAGATAAATGGTCTTTACCTGGAATTACCTTTGCCTGGATCAGAGGTGGCTATTTTCTGTCCCTTGGGCCTTTTAATTCCCTCTTCTCCACGCTTCCTCTTGCTGTGGTGCTGAAATTTGCTAAGCGATTGCTACAAATTAGTGGTGTGTCTTCCGATTGTTTTTAATTGTAAGATTTAATACAGCAAAAAAAAATATATATGCACGACTCGTATCCTTCTGTGCACTACACCAAGAGAGCTAGCCCTGTCCATTTTATGCCTTTCTTTCCCCCCACCCACTTTTATTCTGAATGAATTCTCCTAATTGATTGGCCACCTTTGACCTGGAGTTGAGAGAATCACTTCCCAAAAGAAAAACGAATCCACTTAAGCTGCCAAAACTCTTCAGTGCTTCAAAAATAGGTGTTTCTTTTAGATATCAATTTTATTTTGCTGTATTGAATGTGTACAGGTAATTGTTACTTAATGACTGGTCATTTAATGACTGCTCAGAGTTACACCAAACACCCCCTCCTCCCCGAAACTATTTACAATCTGGTTTTGGAGTTCTGGTAGCAACACACAAACACACTTGCATCGCTGCATTTCAGGTATTTAGCAACCAGCTCACCTTTAGAGACGGTGCAGTTCCTAGCCTTTTCAGCCAGTTTCTGGCAAAAAAAAACAAACACCCAAAGGATTGAATCGCTTCACTTAATGACTTCTGCATTCATTTAACACCCACCACAAGGGTGCTTCGATTTACAACCGTCATGACTTACGATAGAAATTGCAGACTCTATTACGGTCATAAAGCTGGGGACTACCTATAATTCAGCTAAGTTTTATTGTTTTATTGGCATGGCATGGGTCCGCGATACCTCGAGGACCACCTGCTGCCGGCGTCGACTCCCCTCCGCCCTGTGCGCGCCCACAGAGAGGGCCTCCTCAGGGTGCCTCCTGTCAAGGAATGTCGACTGGTGGCCCCCAGGGGGAGGGCCTTCTCTGTGGGTGCTCCGGCGTTATGGAACCAACTGCCGGTTGAGCTCCGGATGGCATCAGACCTCCGATCCTTCCGTCGCGGGTTGAAGACCCATTTATTTGAACTAGCGGGTCTGGCCTGATGGGGGTACTTGGGTTTTTTATTGGTTTGTTTTATTATTCTGGTTTTAACTTGGGCATTAATTTAATTATCTTTTAATGTTTGTACTGTTGTTTATATTTATGCCCTGTGAACCGCCCTGAGTCCCTTTGGGAGAAGGGCGGTATAAAAATCTCAATAAATCTTAAATCTTATTGTAAAATTTGCTTTTCTTCCTTGCAGGCAATATATTGCTGAACATTTTGGTGCCTCCCAAGATGCCATGTTCAAGAACAGGGAAGAACAACGTTCTCATTATTTGTGTCCCAAACCCACCCATTGACGAGAAGAATGCCACAGTCCCTCTGCCAATATTGATAAGGGTGAAAACAAGTGAAGATGCAAATGAGTTGCACAAAATTTTGCTGGAGAAAAAAGAGGAGGTCTAAGGTTTGGTGTTTCCAATGTCACGTGGAAACACTGCCAAACTGCTGCTGATCTTTTCCCCCCCTTGACTCTTTTAAGTAGTAATTTTTTTAACTCATTTCTCTCATATCTTAAGGACTGTCTTAGAAATTCTGAAGGGCTTGAATGAGGAAAAGAAATTAAGGTGGCCAATAAAACTGTTAACATTAGCATGGATCTTTTCTCCCTTCTAACTTGAAATATCTAGTGTGCAAACCATCTGTCAATAAAACTTGTGTATGAAATACAAAAATCTTTATTGATTGTACATGAAAAGTAAAGTTGCTAAAAGCCCCCCCCCCCCAATTACTCTAGAAATGGTGTGACAAGGAAATTATGTGGCTGAGAAAAAAAAGGGGTGGACAAATCATATTTTTCTGGCTGGATTTGAAATCTTTTCCTATTAGGGAAATGGCCTTAAAGTTTGTGTTCTGTTTAAAACTTTGTTTTTAAGTAATAACTCTTGGGAGTACTTTGATTATAGAGGGTCCAGGACACAGGTTGGCAGCCCGTGGCTCCGGAGCCGCATGTGGCTCTTTAAGCTGTCTCCTGCGGCTCCCAGTCGCCCGGTGCATGCGCACCTCCGAACAGGCAGTGGTGCCACCCGTTTGGAAAGCTGCGGCAGCTTTCCAAACGGGCGGTGCCACTGCCCGTTCGGAGAGGTGCACACACACCTCTCCAAAGGTTTGGAGAGCTGCATGTGCACCTCTCGGAATGGGCGGTGGCTCTGCCCGTTTGGAAAGCTGCCGCGGCCCGTTTGCAAGCTGCCGCCTTCCTCCGAAGGCGGTAGCTTTGCAAACGGGCCGCAGCAGCTTTCCAAACCGGGAGCAGCACGTCTGCAAACGGGTGGCACCGCCACCCATTTGGGTGGAGGTGCGCGTGCACCTCTCCAAAGGTGCGCATGCACTTTGCGGCTCCCACTTTTATTTGTGTGTGATGGAACCGGTTCCGAGTGGCTCTTTTGCTTTTTCCGGTTGCCAACCCCTGGTCCAGGAGATACTTTGAATGTTGTCTGGAGAACAATTTTGAAATAATTGTCATTTCTTGATACTTCACTGCAAGATTCACAGCATTGTCTCCAGAGAAGAAGATGGCGTCAAGAGGCAAAATCTGAAGCCTTCGTTCATCTTAATTCTAATTAGGGCCCATTAATGGAGCTGATTCTTCCCTCCTTGTGTCCTTTAGCTCTTTCCAATCTCTGTTTTCTATACATTCAATTTACAGCTGCCTTTTTCCTCTTGTTAAATTGGGAGGTGCTGACTTTGTCACAAACTGTGTACCCTCTTAATCCCTGTACTTGGCCCACAAGTTCAGTAGTCGCATTTTATTGGATCAGCAGCTGTTTCAATATCTTCTTATTGGAGGCACAACGTTCCAAAAGAAAATGATTGTAGTAAATCCCCAAAATAAGAACTGGAGTATTGTATAAGAAGAAGTATGAATCGATGCTTTTTTTTTTAACCAGATTGAAGTTCTGGCTATCTTTACAGGAATGTGTGAAATTATTTTAAGAAAGGGCCACTCTGAATTATAGTGAGAGATTATGCTGCGCGAGCCTTATACTGTAGATATAAATGTGAAATTTTCAGCATTATGCCTGTCAAATAGCTACTGGATTAATTTGTTAATATTAAAGTGGGTGAGACATCAGAAATACTTATGTGCATATTAACATTCTAGAAATATTCATATTGAATGGCCAACAGTGTCAGTAATAGTATTCTTATCTTTTGGAAGGTGTCTTAATATCCTCTATGATTTTTTTTCTCTTTTTAATCCATTTTGAATCCTGTACAAGTGAATTGCTTGCTTTTTCTGATTAGCAGATAACTAACATTTACATATTTTTAACAGAAATTTTATTTGGAGAAGCGTCATCTTACAGGAATATATTCAGACCCTCTTCACTTTTGTCAATTTTGTTATGCTGCAGCCTGATTCTACAGTTGTTGAAATTCATTTTTTTCTCATTAATCTACACACAGCACTCCATAATGACAAAGTGAAAACAGAATTTTAGAAATGTCTGTAAATTTATTAAAAAGCAAAAAAACTGAAATATCACATTAGCATAAGTATTCAGACCCTTCACTTAGTACTTTGTTGAAGCCTTTGGCAGCAATTACAGCCTTTATCTTTTCGGATATGATGCAACAAGATTTGCACACCTGTATTGGGGGATTTTCTGCCATTTTTTTAATCCCATTTATATCCCGCCCTTCTCCAAAGACTCAGGGTGGCTTACAATTTAAAGCACAAATCAATGTGCTTAGCAATAGCCTTCATTCTATGTATATGCCTGCTTATTAGGGCTTTCGCCCCCCCCCCCCAAGCGGCATTATTACAGTCAGCTTATTGCCCCCAACAATCTGGGTCCTCATTTTACCTACCTGGGAAGGATGGAAGGCTGAGTCAACCTTGAGCCTGGTGGGACTTGAACCTGCACTAATTGCAGGCAGCTGGTGTTACTTAAGGAGGCATTAGCCCACTGCTCCACCAAGGCTCTTTTCCTTGCAAATCCTCTCAAGCTCAGTCTGGTTGGATGGCAACTGTTGGTGGACAGCCATTTTCAGGTCCTTCCAGAGATGTTCAATAGGATTCAAATCAGGGCTCTGGCTGGGCCACTCTAGGATATTCACAGAATTGTTCCTTAACCGTTCCTGCGTTGTCTTAGCTGTTGTTGGAAAGTGAACCTTCAGCCCAGTCTGAGGTCCTGAGTGTTATGGAAAAGGTTTTCATTGAGGATATCCTTGTACTTTGCTCCATTCAGCTTCTCCTCAACCCAGACCAGTCTACCAATCTGTGCTGCTGAAAAATACTCCCACAGCATGATGCTGCCACCACCATGCTTCACTGTTGGGATGATATTGGGTAGGTGACAAGCAGTGCCTGGTTTCCTCCAGACATAACGTTTAGAATTAAATCCAAACAGTTCAATCTTGATTTCATCAGACTAGAGAATCTTGTTCCTCACAGTCTGAGAGTCCTTTAGGTGCTTTTTTGCCAAATCCAAGTGGGCTTTTGTATGTTTTGGACTGAGGAGGAGCTTCTATCTTGCCACTCTGCCCAGATCAATGGACGGCTGCAGTGATGGTTGCCCTCCTGGAACTCTGTCCCAACTCCAGCCAGGATCTCTGGAGCTCAGTCAGAGTGACCATCAGGTTTTTGGTCACCTCTCTTTACTAAAGGCCTCCTCCCCCAATTGCTCAGTTTGACCGGGTGACCATCTCTTGGAAGAGTCCTGGTTGGGCCAAACTTCCATTTGAGAATTATAGAGGCCACTATCGTCTTAGGAACCTTCAGTGCAGCAGAAATTTTATTGTAGCCTTACCCAGATCCGTGCCTTGTAATAATCCTATCTGAGCTCTGCAGGCAGTTCCTTTGACCTCATGGCTTTTGCTCTGCAACAGTATGCATTGTCAGCTGTGAGGCCTTCTAAAGAGAGGTGTGTTCCTTTCCAAGTCATGTCCAATCAATTTAATTTACCACAGGCCGTCTCCAATCAAGGTGTTAGAAACGTCAGCATCTATCGAGAAACGGAAGGCACCTGGGCTAAATTTCAGGTGTTGTTGCAAAGGTTCTGAATCTTGTTCCTCAAAGTCTGAGAGTCCTTCTGGGGCTTTTTTGCGAACTCCAAGTGGGCTTTCAATTTTTTCTTTTTAATAAATTTACAGGCATTTCTAAAATGCTGGGGTGCTGAGTGTAGATTAATGAGAAAAAAATGAATTTCAGCAACTAGAATCAGGCTGCAGCATAACACAATTGACAAAAGGGAAGGGGGTCTGAATACTTTCTGTATGCACTTGGCAGATTGCAAAAAAAAGTGTGTGTATAAAATGATTCAAGTATTGGAGAAACTGACATTTCAAACAAAATACGACAGTACCTGACATTTTGGAGAGCCGCTTAAAAGGCTGAAAGTGTGTAGTTGAGCAAAACAGGTCACTTGATTGCTGGAAAGGTATAAAATTTAATGAATAAAGCAGATAATATGCTAGAAATATTTCCAGGATAAAAGAGTGGAAATCCAGACACGTATGCCAGCTACTCTTGAAAATCTGAAGCTTTCAAAACAAGTTTTAACTGTTTAAAAATGTCACAAGAGATGGGCATCATAAAGGTAGAAAAAGGGCATTTTAATTTATTTTATTTATTTATTTTATTAATTTAATTTATATACCGCCCTTCTCCCGGAGGACTCAGGGCGGTGAACAGGGCAATACATAAAAACTAGATAAAAAAATTAAAAATTATTAAAACGTGATTAAACAATGCCCATAATAAATTAATACAGATTAAAAATTGAAGTCCATTTATAAAAATCCCACCCCGTCCCATCAGGCCAGGCCAGCTTGTTTAAAGAGATGGGTTTTAAGATCGCGCCGGAAGGAGCGGAGATCGGGCGCCATCCGGAGCTCGACCGGAAGATGGATCCATAAATCCGGTGCACCCACAGAGAACGCCCTCCCCCTGGGGGCCACCAGTCGGCATTCTTTGACCGGTGGCACCCTGAGGAGGCCCTCTCTGTGGGAGCGTACTGGGAGGAGGGAAGTTGACGCCGGCTGCAGGTGCTCCCCAAGGTATTCCGGACCCATGCCATGAAGGGCTTTGTAGGTCATTACTAACACCTTGAACCTCACTCGGAAGACAACTGGTAGCCAATGCAGCTCGCGGAGCAAAGGTGTGACATGGGAGTATCGGGAAACTCCCAATACAACTCTCGTGGCTGCATTCTGTACCATTTGGAGCCTCCGAGTGGTCTTCAAGGGTAGCCCCATGTAGAGAGCGTTGCAGTAATCAAGACGAGAGGTCACGAGTGCATGAGTGACCGTACGTAAGGCATCCCGGTCTAGATAGGGCCGCAACTGGTGCACCAGGCGAACCTGGGCGAAGGCCCCCCTAGTCACAGCTACTATATGGTCTTCTAGGGAGAGCTGTGAATCTAGGAGGACTCCCAAGTTGCGAGCCCTATCTACAGGAGGTAATAACTCACCCCCCATAGTGAGGGGTGGGATATCCTGAATATCCCGAGATGCCGGTACGCACAGCCACTCAGTCTTGTCAGGGTTGAGTCGAAGCCTGTTCCTCCCCATCCAGACCCGGACCGCCTCCAGGCACCGGGACATCACGTCGAGGGCATCACTGGGGTGGTTTGGGGTCGAAATGAAAAGTTGGGTATCATCAGCATACTGATGATACCCAACTCCAAAACCACGAATGATCTCACCCAGCGGTTTCATGTAGATGTTGAACAGGAGAGGTGAGAGGACCGACCCCTGAGGGACTCCACAAACGAGAGGCCTCACGGTCGACCTCTGCCCCCCTGCCAACACCGACTGCGAGCGTCCCAGGAGATAGGAGGAGAACCACTGAAGAACCGTGCCTCCCACTCCCAATCCCCTGAGACACCGCAGCAGGATACCATGGTCGATGGTATCGAAAGCCGCTGAGAGGTCTAATAGGACTAGGACAGAGGAATATCCCCTGTCCCGAGCCCTCCAGAGATCATTCACCAGCGCGACCAATGCCGTCTCCGTGCTGTACCCGGGCCTGAAGCCCGATTGGTATGGGTCTAGATAATCCGCTTCATCCAGGACCAGAGGGAGCTGATGCGCCACCACACTCTCAACAACCTTCGCAAGAAAGCGAAGGTTGGAGACCGGACGAAAGTTATTCAACACAGCCGGGTCCAAGGCAGGCTTCTTGAGGAGAGGTCTTACCACCGCCTCTTTCAAGGCGGCGGGAAAACTACCCTCACTCAAAGAGGCAGATATAACCACCTGGAACCAGCCTTGTGTCCCCTCCCGGGCTGCATAAACCAGCCAGGAAGGGCACGGGTCCAATAAACATGTGGTGGAGCTCAGCCTCCCCATGATCCTGTCCACTTCCTCCGGAGTTACAGGATCGAACTCCTCCCAGGTAACATTGACAAGACCGCTCGTGTCCTGCTCGTCCGATACTGCCCAGTCGGAGTCCAGACCGGTCCGAATCCGAGCGATTTTGTCCGACAGATGTTGACTAAATTCCTCGGCACGCCCCTGCAAGGGTTCCTCACTCACCTCCTGATTAAGGAGGGAGCGGGTCACCCTAAACAGGGCGGCTGGGCGATTATCTGCGGACGCGATGAGGGCAGCGAAGTAGTTAGACCTCGCCACCCTCATCGCTGCAAGATAAGACCTAATATGGGTTCTTAGTTGCAATCGGTCGGATTCAGATCGGCTGGACCTCCAAACGCTCTCTAGGCCCCGTCTCCGACGCTTCATCTCCCGGAGCTCCGCGGAGAACCATGGAGCCCATTGGGATCTGCGCCGGGTCAGGGGCCGCAAGGGTACAACTCGGTCAAGTGCCTCCGTGGCCGTCCTTTCCCAGGCTTCCACTAAGGCATCTGCCGAGCTGTGAGCTGAGGAGGCAGGTGGGGACCCCAGTGCTGCCTGGAACCTCTCAGGGTCCATTAAGCGCCTGGAGCGGAACCATCTGATTGGCTCAACAACCCCACGGTGGGGAGTGGCAAAACGGAAGACCAGCCGCAAGAGATGATGATCGGTCCATGACAGGGGCATAACAATTGGGGAGCCCCCACCAAGATCATCTAACCACCGACCAGATAAGAAAACCAAGTCAAGGGTGTGGCCTCCCTCATGAGTCGGTCCATGAATTACTTGCGTCAGGTCCATGGCCGTCATGGAAGCCATGAACTCCCGAGCTAACTCAGATGCTCCTCCCAGGGATGGTAGATTGAAGTCTCCCAAAACCATAAGTTTGGGAAACTCAATCACCAGCCCTGAGAGGATATCGAGAAGCTCAGGCAGGGCTGCTGCTGCGCGACTAGGCGAAAGGTACACCAGCAGCAAGCCCAACTGCGCCCTAGGACCAAACCTCAATAAGAGAGATTCACACCCGACTATCTGAGGAACGGTCGCCTCCTGCGGACATAAGGTCTCCCTCATAACCACGGCCACTCCCCCACCCCTACCCTGAGTCCGAGGCCGGTGTAGCACCCGGAAGCCTGGTGGGCAAAGATCAACCAGGGGGATACCGCCCTCTGGGCCCAACCAGGTTTCCGTGATGCAGGCCAGGTCCGTGATGCAGGCCAATGTGAACAAGCTTCCGATATTAACGGCGTCAAGCCCAATTTAAGGCTTATGCTTTATTTTCTGGGTTTCCTATCCCCAAATGACAATGTTTTTCATTGGCTGACATTGAGTGGCACAAAGCAAGGTGCACTCAGGGTTAGGGAAAAGGGAGAAAAGGTTGGGGAACAAGTGTGATCTGCTTATTTTAATGTCTACCTGCACAAATTTCTGTCTGCTTACATTTCAATCTATTTTTAATGAAACATGTTTTAGTTACTGGACTTCCTCGGACGTTGCTTGAAAGTATGTTCTGGTAAAAGGAGTCTTGCACTGTTTTGATGCTGATCATCCGAAAGTGAAGCTCTTACAAGGAAAACCAACATCACCAGCTAGTTCAGGGGGGGAGGGGAGTTTTATGAACTAGTTAATTATACTTGTTCATTTTTGGGTGTGTAACAATGACCCTCCATTGGAAGAGCCTGGAAGCAGAAATTCTTATTTTGACATTCATCCTGCACCTTTTGGAGCATTTGGTTGCTCTTGAAAATGTCAGATCTTTGTGTTGTGTGTCTCAACCAGCTTGTGTTGGGGATCCATTATACCGGTTTCTGCAAAAGTTCAAGCACTCTTCCCCCCCTCCCCCCATTCCCACAGATTAATGTGTACATTCAATTGTTGTTTTCTAAAATAGAAGAATTAACTTTGGGCTTAATCCTTTCCTTGAAATGATTGAAATTATGGCAGGAATCACAGTTCCTAGGGGCGGGGGAAGGCAAGCATGTGAAACTGTAAACTTCTGATCTGGATTTTGTTTCTTCGCTCCTGCTAAGGACGGATCTTATTTTTGTGATAATTTTGCAGGATCTCTTAAGAATTTGTTTTAAACTATTAATGTGCTCTTCCTCTCCTTTTTTTTTCTGGCGCAGAAATGTCCCTTTAAACAAGTCAGTAAAACTCTTTACCCAAATGGGCCTATTTGATGAAGGGTTGTTGTCTTGTTGTTGCTGTTAGTTGCAAAGTCGTGTCCGACCCATCTCGACCCCATGGACAACGTTCCTGCAGGCCTTCCTGTCCTCTACCATCTTCTGGAGTCCATTTAGGCTCACGCCTGCTGCTTCAGTGACTCCATCCAGCCACCTCATTCTCTGTCGTCCCCTTCTTCTCTTGCTCTCAACTTTTCCCAGCATTAGGCTCTTCTCCAGTCAGTCCTTCCTTCTCATTAGGTGGCCAAAGTATTTGAGTTTCAAGTTGTCTTAGTTTGCAGCAAAGTCTTACCTTGTACACTGGGTCAGTGGCTGATTTTCTACTTGTAGGGTTAAGTAATTATAGCAATAGCACTTAGACTTATATACCGTTTCACGGTGCCTCTCTAAGCAGTTTACAGAGTCAGCATATTTCCCCCCAACATTCTGGGTCCTCTTTACCAACCTCAGAAGGATGGAAGGCTGAGTCAACCTTGAGCCGGTGAGAATCGAACTGCTGGCAGTCGGTAGAATTAGCCTGCAATACTACATTTTAACCACTGTGCCACCATGACTAATTATTATTCTATCTGAACTCAGCAAAACTGTTCTTGGGTCATGGCAAAAGTAAACAGTTTGGAGCAACTCTACTCCTGATTTTGTCTTGTCCACAAATAGCAAATGGGACTGATACGATTCCACTGCTATGATGAAGCTGCTTCTGGGCTGTATCATTTTAGATTGTCTTCCCTAATTCGGTCCCCACTGTGTAGTGTTAAACTACAACTCCCATCATTGTTGGACGCTGTTGCATGGCCAGCCCAGAGACAGAATTACTGTGATTGTAAAGCGGCGAAATTTCCTCTGAAAGATTGTTTTCCTGCAGGTTCTGTAGAGATTCTTTTATGAAGGGGAAAAATGGTCTCGTGGTTCCTCTTGCACTGTTATCTCATTTGAAAGGTGTGTCAGGAAAATACATTCAGATACATAAAAAAAACTGGTGGGGATCTACAGTAACTAGGTTACCTTCATTGGGAGTGGGGAGGCTAAAGACTCCACTGTTCGAACATTCTAAATTACTATCAACAAAAGCTGCTCAATATACCCAATAAGTGATATCATATTTGATATATTGCACAGTGTATGGAAATAATGTATAAGAACTTAACAAAGTATCATTTAAAAGATAATACAATTTCCACTTGTCAAAACAAATTTGACTACATTCAGTGGCATCACGCTAGCCATTTGTCATTGAACAAACGATTTTTCACCTGTTGCCCAGTAGTTGTGTTTTCTGAAGAAGTGGAAAGAAAAAAGAGAAGAAAATCTGTAGACATGTGAATAAAGAAATGAGAGGTGTTGGTTCTGAATTGGATTATTTGTGTGATTATGACTGTAAGAATAGCATAGCAGAGAAGTCATTGGTTGTTTTTTTAATTCCATTTATATCCCGCCCTTCTCCGAAGACTCAGGGCGGCTTACAAGCTTAGCAGTAGCCTTCATTCTATGTATATGCCTGCTTATTAGGGCTTTCGTCCCCGCCAAACGGCATTATTACAAAGTCAGCTTAATTGCCCCCAACAATCTGGGTCCTCATTTTACCTACCTCGGAAGGATGGAAGGCTGAGTCAACCTTGAGCCTGGTGGGACTCGAACCTGCACTAATTGCAGGCAGCTGGTTGACCCACTTCATGTAGCTTTGTATGGCTAAAGATCTTAGTGATAAAGCTTTCAACAGATAGGGCTAGCACCGGTGTTGGAAAAATCAGTGTTGTGGCTTGTGTTGACCAAGGCTCCCTGTATGACCTTGGACGTTTTTTATGTAACCTGTAGGAATTGCAGTTGGACATATGTTTTCTTGATGGCAAAGTGTATTTCTTCGATGCTTTCTGAGCTTGGTTGTTTTCTTGCAGACGTTTCATTACTCAAAGTAGACCCTGACTGGCACTGATGATGTTACCTAGTTTGGGTAATAAAACATCTGCAAGAAAACAACCAAGGACCTCTCATTTCAACCCTGAGCTTACAAATATTCTCTTTTATAAGTGTATTACTTCTCACCTGGGCTATGTTCCAAATCTGGAAGAAGCCCAAGGCAAGTAGGACTGAAATGGAACAGGCTGTCCTCTAACCAAGGCAGAGCAGGTGGCTGCAACCCTCCTTTATTGTGAAGCTCCTCTGTGAAGCTCCGGTTCCCATCTGTTGCTCTGGAGGACTGCAAAGGGCATCAAGGCAGCCATATAGTAAGAGTAATTACCACTTGGGTAAAACGCCATGGGGGTGGGAGAAGGAGCAGCCTGTCCTTGCAGATATGGGTTGCGCCAAACAGACTCTGGGACTGCAAAGCAAATCATTTTAGTGCTACAGGCATTAGTTGGAAAGTATCTGCAGACACACCAATGTCAAGTTGGTGGTCCTGGGCCTAGGAAATCACTAGCTTACAGACATAACTTTCTCCCTTCTCAGAAGCTTGAGGAAACTCAAGAATCCAGTTAAACGGGGAAGTGAGGAATAGTCTAGAGCAGGGCTTTTCAACCAGTGGTACGGGTACCACCTGTGGTACATGGGCACCTGGCAGGTGGTATGCGACCATCCTAGAAAAGTAGTAGCGGGGGAGGGGAATGAGCTGAACAGGTGGCAGCACCGGACAAGCCGGAGCGAGAGATGGGTGGAGCTGCAGGGCTGTCAGGGCTCAGTGGAAGTGCCAGGATCACCACCAGGCTCCAGCTGGAGCTTGGCGCTGATCCTGACGCTTCTGCTAAGCCCAGAAGAAGCGCCAATCGGCTGGACTGTTGCAGCATCTCTGGGGTCTTGTGATTTACATTCAGATGCTTGGCAACTGATTCATATTTATGACGGTCACAGCGTCCCAGGGTCATGTGAAGTGACCAAAACCTGCTGCAACCACCCAGCATATGGGAGGGGGGGAATAAAAACCAAACACCACCACCACACCCCCGCTGCCAATCCTCAACAGAAATGCTCACAACAATGGAAACCTTGGACAGGAGGAAGAGTGCCGCCGGGCGGGCAGGCAGGTGTCCTGCTCGGCTGTGGCTTGGGGGGCACTTTTTTCAGTGCCATTATAACTTTGAACAGTCACTACGTGAAGTGTTGTAAGTTGAGGACTACCTGTACTTCATCACTTTTTTCCTTTTTTGGGGGGGGTGTCATCAAGTATTTGACACCTTGCTAGGTGACTGGTGGTACTCGGATGTTGCCATATCCTAAAAGTGGTACAATGGGTGAAAAAGTTGAAAAACCCTGGTCTAGAGCTAAAGTATCTTGAAAAAATCATTTTCAGACCAAAATGGAGGACCAAAGTAGCACGGGTAGCCCTTGACTTTGAACCACAATGCAGTCTGGAATTTAAGTCATCATGGTTGCAATTTGAGGCAAATCATGTGACTGGACATGATTTTACTACCGTTTCTATAACTGTTGTAAAGCGAGTCACTGTCCTTAAGTGAATCTAGTATATCCAATCAGTGTTTCTTGCCCTTTTCTGTCTGGAAAAATGCAGTCAGAATCATAGGGCTGGAGTTTTATAGTCCAAGGTAGGAGATGTTGCATTCTGATCAAAGAGCCAAGCTGTTCATTAATTGTTCTTACTGTCAGGAAATTTCTTCTTAGTTGCAGATTGGATCTCTCTTTATTGAGTTCCACCAATTGCTTCTTGTCCTGTCCTCTGGTGCTTTGGAAAATAGGTCAATCCTTTCTTCTCTCAAAAGTCATTGAGACGGCTCCTGTCCCATTCAATGGAAAAATACAAATGTCTTTTCTCTATTCATCTTATGGTGAACATAAAGAGTTCTCCCAAATGTCTCTTGTAGGAATTGGTGCCGTTTTCTGAATGTGATACCATTTCTCTTAGGCTGAGGGGGATTAAAATTAGCCCTAATGTGCCAGGAACACAATTAGTAGGGAAAGATTGCTTCCATGGTTGGTCTTAAGCTGGTTTCTAGACTTGGCAGAACCATTATCTGTCCTCATCATCTCCAGCCATTCAGTTGTGGTTTGCACTAGGACTAAGAGACCATAGTTGTACAAAGAGTTGCTTGCAATCCTATTCACTTATTATTATTATTTTGGGTGGTGGGGAGAGAGAGCAAGAAACTATTGCATTTTCTTAGAGGAAGAACAAGTACAGTCATTTTTAAAAAATGGTAAGTAGAGTGTTCCTATTTGGGGAGATTAAAGCTTATCCACTCATTAAAACCCATTTCTCTTTTTAAAATAAGAAAAGCAGAATTTCTTTACCCAAACCCAATTCTTAGCTTTTCAGGCAACAGAATAAATCTTTAGCATTATTCTAGAAATATTTTTATAATTTCTTTTATGGTCCGAATATCACCATTTGTACTTCTGCATCAACAGGACCAAACTGGTCTTAAATTTGAGTGGCAAGCCAAACTAAAGTCCGAGTAACTGGCAGTTAAATAAAAGGCTAGTGGAGAGAACCAGTTTAGTATACTGGCTATGGTACTGAGTTACAAACCATGAGGCTGAGTTCTAGTCTTCCCTTAGGTATGAAAACTGGCTGGGTGATTTTGGGCCACCCTTATTTTCCCAGCCTAGCCCATTTCACAGGATTATTGTGATGGAGAAAATACAAAATAAAGGTGGGACTTAAATATAACAAACAAATAAATGGTCAAATTACTCAAGTTCCACTAGGTTAAATGATGACATTTATTATTATGAAAAATTCAGAAAATTTAAATGCTGCCACTGGCAGTGAGATCATCTCTTTCCCTTTTTTTTTTAAAAAAAAATTTTTTTTACATGACTTAATTAAAAGAAAGTGGGAAGTATGCATTTTGCTGAAATTAAAACCACATATATACATTGCCAGCTTTAAAAAGGTACAGAGAATAAATGTCCCATCTGTTTAATAAAAAGGAACAAAGCACACAATGAATCTTCCAAATTTTTGGAGGACAATTCTCCAAAATGAGAATTGTAGTTTACCTCGATGAGAAATTGCAGTTTACCTCGATGAGAAAAGTTTCAGCTTGCCTCATGGCGGTGTGTGGAAGCAAAATGCTGCCTTGTTGAAGGATTTCGCATCATTCAAATAACTTTCTCTGGGTCCTTGAGGGAACCCAAGGTCATACGATGGTTTTGCTTTGTTCTTTAGAAATAAGATGGAGAGAGGAGACCACAGGTGGCTTCCCACAGCAACTTTCAAAGAGGCTTTTGCTTAAAGCAGAACTGAAGCAAAATCCCCCTTTGAAGCTTTGCCCTCTCCCACTTCTAAGCCTTCCGGAACTTATCTCCATAAGGCATTAACCCATTAGCTATCAGCTGCTGTTTCCTAGTGCCGTTTCATTTTTCAGAGCCCAGCTTGCCAGACATCCTGTAACTCTGGGCTCCTCCATCTCTGACAACAGGTGGAGATTCAAATGTCTCCGTGCTCTTTTATCTGGCCATTTCTCGATTCAGGAGGAACACAACCAGTTTAGCCTTCTTTTTCACAACACTTAAGAGGAGGCTGTGGACCCATCATCTGAGAGCAAAAAGCACTTTTTCTCCAGGCAAAAAATGGGCTGAAAGTATTCTGGCATAAACCCAACCCGCAGGCAGGGATAGGTCATATATTATGTAGTTTAGCTTTGACTTTGAATCTATAGCTCAAGTGTTTTTCACCCTTGGGAACTTTTAAGATGATGGGCTTCAACTCTCAGAATCCACCAACAAGCCATGGAGAGTTGAAACCCAGCCATCTTAAATTTCCCAAGGTTGAGAAATACTGCATTTGTAAGGTACAACCTTGTGGTTAACCAAATGCTTCTAGTCATCCATTAACCGATGGTTCAATTAACCTTTCATTCCAAACACTAAGAGAACTACAAAGGCTGAATTAATATAATACTTTGGGGTAAAATATGGGTAGTATGTTTCCCAAATACCTAGGGGTTTTTTTGGAAGGTGGGAAGTAGAAAAGCAAGATTATTTATGGTTGAATTGTCCCTTTTGTAACTACATCACACCACACACACACACACACACACACACACACACACACACACACACACACACACACAAATCTTCCTGCCAAATGCTGCCATCCTATTAATATAAGAAGTAAGTAAGATAGTGCAGGGGTCTTCAAACTTGGCAACTTTAAGACTTGTGGACTTCAACTCCCAGAATTCCTCCTGGCTGAGGAATTCTGGGAGTTGAAGTCCACAAGTCTTAAAGTTGCCAAGTTTGAAGACCCCTGAGATAAGTGTTTTATATACTGGTGTAGGCTTTCACATTGGGTATCTGCTGGGCAGAGGTGGGCTTCATGTTGTGACCATGGTGTACACAACAGATTTCCTGATGCTTCTCCAGAAACTGTGGTTGGCCTCTTTAGAGGTAGAGCGATCTACCATGCAGACCACAACAACTGAGCAGGCATCCTGGCTTCCGATTGGTCTTTAGACATGTGGCTTCTGATTGGTAGGTTAATGAATTCTTTGTGTGCCCAATGCCGATTGGTCATTTTGATGATGGTTTTCATTTTGATGATGGTGGTTCTTCATTGGTGCTTTGTTTATGCCAGCTTCTGACTGGTCATGGGTTCCAGTTGGTTAGTCTAAGCAGCTGAGCCTAAGCAGCTGAGTTAGTCTAAGGTCCTGATCCAGGAAAGTTTGTTTTGTCCAGTTTTGGGAGATGATTTTTAGTTGGTCCTGCTTTGGAGTAGGATCTTGGTGTGGCTCAGGACAGGAAGCTTAATGTGATCGCTATGGTGCAGCACATATTCCCATAGATGATTTTTCAGGCTGTCCTCATCTGCAATGCCTTCTGTGTTCATCCAGTCAGGTGTGGAAACTGTTTTATGGTCCAATGTCCACAGCTACAGGAGGTGCAATAAACCCCGGATGCTGTGAATGGATCTCTGCCATCTTTGGTTGGTCTAATGCCTTTCCTGGATTTTCTTAGCCAGACTTTAGATGACTTTAACATCATCAAATATTAAAAACAAATATTAAAAACAAAAACCTGGCCCCAATCCGTGTTTCCATGCCATCATCTAATCTTCTCCCAACATTGGGGAAAAAGCTGCGTCTATAAAGCCTTGGACCATAAGAAAGGCCGAGTGCCAAAGAATTGGGGCCTTTGAACTATGGTGCTGGAGAAGACTCCTGCGAGTCCCTTGGACTGCAAGGCGATCAAACCGGTCAGTCCTAGAGATCAACCCTGACTACTCTTTAGAAGGCCAGATCCTGACATTGAAACTCAAATACTTTGGCCACCTAATGAGAAGGAAGGACTCACTGGAGAAGAGCCTAATGCTGGGAAAGGTTGAGGGCAATAGAAGAAGGGGATGACAGAGAATGAGGTGGCTGGATGGAGTCACTGAAGCAGTAGGCGTGAGCCTAAATGGACTCCAGAAGATGGTAGAGGACAGGAAGGTCTGGAGGAACAATGTCCATGGGGTCACGATGGATCGGACACGACTTCACAGCTAACAACAACATAAAGCCTGATGTAAGGCTAAAGGGGTGGAGGGCTCCCAAAGTTCAGGGGACAAAGTTTGTCTTGCTCGGAGTCTGAAGATGCCATTCACGGTCGCTGGTGAAATGTCAGGAAATCTGTTGTCTAGAGCTCTGCTGGCTGAGGAATTCTGGGAGTTGAAGTCCACAAGTCTTAAAGTTGCCAAGGTTGAGGACCCTTGCTCTAGACCACACTCATTCAACCCTGAAGCCAACACTGCCTGACAGATGCTGCTTCTTGGAGAAGTATTGCTGGTAGCCTCAATGCAGAAAGGGAGCGTCAGAGATCTTGACTGATGCTTTACATCAGACTCTTCAAACTTGGCCCTTTTATGACTTGTGGACTTCAACTACCAGAATTCCTCAGCCAGGCAAGTTTGAAGAGCCCTGCTTCACGTGATCCTGACGCTCTCCACCAGCAAAATGATAATTCAGCTTTTTACTAGCTTACAACAACTCCAAAAATAAATAAATCAAAGTCCATCTGTGATTATTCAGGTTTATATCCAGAGAACTTACCCGAGGGTGTTGTTCGTTTCTTCGCATCCTTCTGAGCTGCCAAGCAATTTGTTCAGCTAGGCTTCTTGCAGAGAAGCGCTCCTGCAAAGAGTAACTGGTGCAACCTGAATGAGCTTTAGGCATGAAATTCAGTGGGAAGTCAGTTTATCCCTATTAAACCAAACTTCAGACTCTGTTCCCACGACCTGTTTAATAGGGTGGGGAGTATCTGTGTTGTAAGACCATAGTCTCAATGGGTGCGGTCGGGTTTAGCAAGCCCTAACTTGCTCAAGGTTAAAATAACTCTCCCAAGTCAGGTGTGTTGCAGGAGTAGCAAAACCGCACCAATTGTCCCCTTCTTCTTAGCTAAAAACCAAGTCTCTTCCATCCAGAATGTACCTGCAGTGAACAAGCCACGCCCATTCGCCCCACCAATGGGTAAGAGGCAGGTGAATTCAACTCTTGCTGAGAAGGCATCTCGATGGAGCTTTCTTTGTGATGAATTGGTGGTTGGGGATTCTGTGATTTCCAAAGGAAGATTTTTCGCTCAAAGGGTGATTTTGGATTAGGGTGGGTCTATAATTAGCAAGTAGAAAAATAGGGACCACTCCGGTGGGAAGGTAACAGCGTTCTGTGCGCCTTTGGCATCTAGTCACGCTGGCCACATGACCACGGAGATGTCCTCGGACAAGCACTGGCTCTTCGGCTTTGAAACGGAGATGAGCACCGGCCCCTAGAGATGGAAACGACTAGCACCCCTGTGTGGGGGAACCTTTACCTTTACCTTTATAATTAGCAAAGACTAGATTAGTAGCAAAGAGGCTATAAAGGGTTATCTCATGCTATGGTCCTCAAGATACAGTATGATTAAAAAGTCGAGGGCATCCATAAAGCATATAAACAAGAGGGGGCTATGTAATCACAACTGCCATCTATAATGTTGCACCTCTACCCCTCCCCCCCCACACACACTGGACACCCCTTACCCTAATCCTTGTGTGGTTTACTTTGAGTTCTTTTTAAAGGAGCACACACACATAAGATATGTAAACAGGCTGAACGTCATCTTGTAAACACGCACAAAATATTGTATTATACATTTAAAACAAAAGTGCAAATCAGGCAAAGATGAGGAAGGAGGACGCCTGACATTACAAGCCAATATCTCCACCATATGCTCTCCTTTTAAACACTTAAGTGAGAATCCATTAAAAAAAAATATATCAGTGCATGTGTTTTCAGGAATCATGAAATGCCTTCTCCTGCCCCAAACTATGTTTTATACATCTTCAGACACGCATACAATAGAACTGAGTAAAAATCCCAAATCCACAACAATTAACGCTGCACTTCCTCCAGAATTCTCCCCCCCTCATACACACACACACACACACACACACACACACACACACAAATTCTAGAAGAACATCGGGGAGAGCTTTAAATAAGAATTAAGTCTTCCGTTTACTGAGAAATCACAGCACCACACGCGCACACACGTCGGTTTGAGGGGAACCATTTGAGCTGATGGATAGTCGAAAGATTTTTTTTTAGGAGCTACTTGGATTCATTTTAAATTTCGAAACTGTCCAGGCTGAGGTCCTCTGGATTTCCTTCCTGTCCTCCAGTAATTGTGTTCCTTCTCTTCTCCCTCAAATCAGAGGCCCCGTGCAGTGGAAGACTGACTGAAGGCAAATGACACCGGAGCACTTTCCTAACAATCTCAACCTTTAAGACATTTTTTTTTGGCTGGATTTGTTTTATTTATTTTTTGCTGATCTTTGGTAGGTGAAGATGACGTCGCAGAATTCCCCGGGCTACGAGGCTTTCAAAACATCCCTTTGAGAGAAGCAGAGAACAACCTGCCCATCGGATTTTCCCCTCAGCTCCTGCCCCGTGAACTTAAAATGATCCCCCCCCTTAACTAACTTCCCCATTGGTATTATGCTACTTCACAACCGTATCCAGTTAAAACACTTAGGGGCTGCTTGCTTATTATGCACACCAGAAGAGCAATGTTCATTGATTCCCCAGCATGAAATCCTATGCGAGTTAGTCTCAAAAGGTATATAAAGATGAATGCATTTTATACAGGTTGGTTTCCGCTTACGAAAGTAAACGCTAACCAATGGTCCGTAAAGCATCTTTTTTTTTTTAATATGCAGGCCATCCCCCCCCACTTCTGCGATGGTGTTGGGTTAGTTTCGTTTCCCCTCGTTTTCCTTTTTTCGTTCCTTTTCTGCTTTAGAAATCTTCTGCCAGTTTTCTCCGTCAAGGAATACGAGGCAGTTCTGTTTCTCTTAGGGGAGGAAAGAACGAAGAGGCACTTCTTGATTGGCTGGTAATTCCTAGAGATCCCTTTTTTTTTCAGAGTTATGTTCCTGACACAAGCGGCGGCTGTGTGACAGAAGACAGCAAGAGATAAGTTTTTTGTTTTTTTTTAGGCACTTGGCTGCAAGTTTTCCAAGGCAGCACCCGGCTCTTGGCTATGTCATCAGAATCGGTTTCTGTCGCACTTCCAGAATATCTGGGGAGGGGAGGAAAAAAAAAAAGGATGACGGAGGGTTACAGGGGGATGTTCCAAGTCCATCTCTTCTACTCCCTAGAACAGTGATGGCGAACCTTTTAGAGACCGAGTGCCCAAACTGCAACCCCAAACCCACTTATGTATCATTAGGTGCCAGGTGGGTGTGGCCCATTGGGTGGGCGTGGCCCATTGGGTGGGTGTGGCTGCGGGGGTAATGGCAGACTGGGTGGGACTAAAAAAGTCAATCAATCAATTCCAACTTGGCGAGATCTTTATTTTTTCCCCGCGAGAAGTTGAAATTGATTTGATGGATTGAACCTTTTTTTTTATTGCACACGGCGGCGGAGGCCTAAAGCGAAAAGGTTTTATAAAACCCAACTGAAGGCCTAGGACTAAGGCGACGGCGCGTGTGCCCACAGAGAGGGCTCTGCATGCCACCTGTGGCACGCGTGCCATAGGTTCGCCACCACGGCCCTAGAAATAACCAGCACAGGGATACTTGACTTCATTGATTTGAAGAGGTGTGGAGACCATTAGTGAGACATTTATGAGCAACCGTGTGGTGGAATGTAGTCTGGATTCACAGGAGGGAGGGACTGCTTCTCAGAGACAGCAGAGCTTGGAATGCCTGGTGGGCAGGAAGAGGACAAGGATTAGGCCCTCCCTAGTAGCTCACAGAGTGCATCTATACCGTGTTTCCCCGAAAGTAAAACTCTACTCCAAAAGTAAGCCCCAGCGGATTTTCGGGGGTGGGCCTAATATAAGCCCTCCCCCAAAAGTAAGCCCTAGTGCGGAGTGGGGCGAGTCGGCCCAGATCTTCCATGCGGCTGCCGGAGCGCCCCCACCCCCGGCACTGGCTTGCCAGGGCCCTTCACCAGCGGCCGCCTGTGGAACTGGCTACCGCCAGCCCCGTTCTCTCTGTCCCACCGAAGTTAGAAAGTCTGATTGAACTTTTTTTTTTCTTTTTGTCTCACAAACACACGGCGAAGGCTGAGAAGCGAACGGAGAAGCACAATGCAGCTGAATCAGGTTAGTAAAAAAAAAACGTGTGGGAAGCGAGGGCATCTGGGCGGGGGCGGGCGTGGCAACCTTACCCTATGTGGCTTTGGCAAGAGTCTGGCAGGCAAAGGGAAGCAACTCCACCCCCTGCCACCTGCCTCACTTCACCTCATGGCGGCAGCGGCAGCAGCCGCCAGCTGGGCAGAAGGCGATCCAATGGGAGCAGCCGGTAGAGGCCAAAAGCGCCCGGCCGGCATGAGAGCTGCAGCTCACACCAGGGCCAGAAGAGCATCAGGTTCAGCCCTTAGCCCAGCACCTGCAGCACTTAGGCGTGCAGGCTGGCGCTCAAGCAGCCCAAAGGCGGAGGTGTGGCCAGCGCAGTTCTATTGGCAGCCGCTGGTGAAGGGCCCAGCGGCAGGGCGGCACTCTGGATCTGGGCTGACTCACCCCACACCAGGCCCGGCACCTTTACCACCACCCACCACCATGGCCGCACTGGTCCGCCACCACACCCTTGCCACCGCGTTGCTTCTCCGCCACATGTACAGGCCCCGCCCCACCCCATGCTCACGGCCTACTGGTACCGGTACCGGCAAAAAGTAACCCCTCCCCAATAGTAAAAACCTAGTGCTTACTTCAGAGCCCCAAAGAAACTAAGACAGGGTCTTACTTTCGGGGAAACACGGTAGTTATTGCAGATAGTTGCTTTAGTCTGTCAAGATTCTGTTTGTAGAATAAACAAACAAACCCAAGAAAAACCCCACCCAGAAATTAACCACATCTTGTTCTTGGTTTTTTTGGCCCTGACAAAAAGATTGGAAATGTGGAGATTATACTTCAAAATACCTTGATTGTTAAAAAGAGGGGAAAATGGAACGTTTAACTTCCAGATCTGAAACATCTGGTATTGTCTCAAGAGTTAGTGAGTTATACTTTAAATACATTTTAAGTCAAATCTTTGATCTGTGTCTGATTATTTGCCTTCATTTTAAGTGACCCAGGGAAACCTGTATAACAGTTTACATCTTTCTTTACTTATACATCAGCCCTGAGTTGGATTTGGGCCACAACCAGATTGTCAGTCCAACAAGGCAGATCGGATTAAAAAAACAATGCCATCTATGTCCAGATTATTTTTATTGTATTTGTTATAATAACAGAACCTTTCTAATCTGAACGTGCTTTTCTTCTCCCTCCCTTTACGCTCATGAATGGCTACTCTGAGACATTTTCTCAAGTTACTTTCTTGGCCTGGGCTCAGGTCCTTCTTAGCTGACCCCTGACTTTGTAGCTGCTCTTCTCCTGTCCTTCAGAAATCCCTTTGCACCGATACATCGGCAGAATTTCATTCTTCTGCAGCTTCCCTCCTGAAACTCTCTTATCTTCTGAGTCTTCATCCTTCCCCAACCCAAGGCCCCACTGCTCCTTTTACCCCTAGCCAGTGGAGAGAGTGAAGACAGTGGGAGTCCAACATGGGCAGATGATTGTCTATCAGAGAAGAGGAATGGGTTGGCTAAGGCTAGAACTTCAGAAGGTGCATCAAGAATTATTGTTAAGACCCTGTTTCCTGAAAATATCTGAAGGCGTTCCCGATATAGTTGCTCACTCATAGGAAGACCAAGTTGTGCATGTGCAGATATTTGCACCACGCATGCTAATGTCTGAAGGTGAAAGATGTTAGATGAGTGAGCAATGGGTACCCCATGCCTTGATTTTCTGATTGTCCAGCTGATTGAGCTCTTGGCAATTTCCAGGAAATTTAAGAATCTGCACTGAGAAGGAAGGAAGGAAGGAAGGAAGGAAGGAAGGAAGGAAGGAAGGAAGGAAGGAAGGAAGGAAGGAAGGAAGGAAGGAAGGAAGGAGTTATCAAACTTATCAGTGGATAAGCAGAGAACAAATGCCACTGTTCTTCTCTCTTCATTCATTCCAGGAGATACACCAAAGGAATTTTAAGAAGGTAGGAATTGAAAAGCAAAGCAGCCTTACCAGTTAAAATCCGATGCAACGGCAGCGTGACATAGGTTAAGTGTGCATAGAGGAGGAAGTTTTCATCCGTTCGATTCAACTTCAACCAAGAACCCACAAGAGAACGGCCAGTTCCAGATAACGATCGGGAGCGTAAGTTTGTTGCGTTATGCAAATCTGTCAGAGAAAAGTCGACTTCAGGAAGGAAACTGATGCATATGAATTGCCTTAATGAATCAGACCAGGTGTCCTGGTTAGGTCAATGGGGCACCTGTGACCAGTAGCCCCAGATACTCTCATATAAAGGACATTACCACTAAGGGCAAAGGTCAAATCCCAGCCCTTCAGTTCACTGTCATATGTAACAGCAGCTTGCTTTTTTATAATAATTAATAATTAAATAATAATAATAACAACAAAACAACTAATAATAATAATAATAATAATAATAATAATAATAATAATAATAATAATAATAATAATAATAATAATAATAATAATAATAATAATAATAGTTGGAAAGGACCATGGAGGTCTTCTAGTCCAGGGCTTTTCAACCTTTTCACCCATTGTACCACTTTTAGGATATGGCAACGTCCGAGTACCACCAGTTGTCTACCAAGGTGTCAAAAACTTGATGACCATGATGATGATAGTGATGATGATATAGTGATGATGATGATGGATAGATAGATAGATAGATAGATAGATAGATAGATAGATAGATAGATAGATAGATGATAGATAGATAGATAGATTGATCCCACCCTTGAAGTCACAAACTCCAAATCTGATTCAGCCATACCAGAATATTTTGGGTGGTCCTGAGAATCCCTCAGCACACACTGAATGGGGATAGTTTGATTTCTTCCCCATTTTCACTGGGAAACAAACCAAAAGCATTAACAGAGGGATAGTATCAAGATCAAGTGAAGTACTAATACCACTTTACAATTCTTTGGTAAGGCCACACCTGGAATACTGCATCCAGTTTGGGTCACCACGATGTAAAAAAGATGTCAAGACTCTAGAAAGGGTACAGAGAAGAGGAACAAAGATGATTGGGGGACTGGAGGCTAAAATATATAAGGAAGGGTTGCTGGAATTGGGTATGTGTAGTTTAACGAAGAGAAGGGTGAGGGGTGACATGATAGCAGTGTTCCAATATCTCAGGGGCTGCCACAAAGAAGAGGGAGTCAAGCTATTCTCCAGAGCACCTGAAAGCGGGACAAGAAGCAATGGATGGAAACTAGTCAAGGAGAGAAGCAACCTAGAACTAAGGAGAAACTTCCTGAGAGTTAGAACAATTAACCAGTGGAACAACCTGCCTCCAGAAGCGGTGAATGCTCCAACACTGGAAGTTTTTAAGAAGAGACTGGACAGCCATTTGCCTGAAATGGTATAGGGTTTCCTGCCTGAGCAGGGGGTTGGACTTGATGACCTCCAAGGTACCTTCCAACATCATTATTATTATTATTATTATTATTATTATTATTATTATTATTATTATTATTATTATTATTATTATTATTATTATTATTATTATTATTATTATTATTATTATTATTATTATTAGCACGTCGAGAGCCTTCCAACAAGCAAAATGCAAAAAAGACAGAAACACCTGCCCACCCACTCGTCTCGTTCCCTCCTTCCTGACTCTTTAGCCTAATGCTAAGGAAAGGGGGGGTGCCCTCGCCAGCAGCTGACACCCCAAGCTTCCCCTGAAGGGTCCTCCCCAATTCTCGCACCTCCGTCTTCGTCATCCCGAAAGAATTCCTCGCTGTCGTTGGCTGAATGGGATTTCTTCATCTCTGCAATTCGATTTCGGGTCACTTTCCTCTTGAGAGATGGGGAGAAAAAGGAAGGGCGGCTGTTGCGTTCTGGAGTTGGAGGGGTGCTGAAGGACGTGACCTAAGAAGGGGAGAGAAACAGCAACAGGTGAGAAGCCACTGAGATGTATACTGAGTGTCTTTGGTGGTGCTTTGATGGTCAGAGCCAGGGTGGCACAGCGGTTAGAATACAGCACTGCAGGCTCATTCTGCCGACTGCCGGCAGTTCGATCCTGACTGTCTCAAGGTTGACTCAGCCTTCCATCCTTCCGAGGTTGGTAAAATGAGGACCCAGGTTGTTGGGGGCAAAATGCTGGCTCTCTAAAGCACTACAAAGTCGTATATAAGTCTAAGTGTTCTTGCTACTCAGTACAGGTAATCCTCAACTTACAACAGTTCATTTAATGACCGCTCAGTTATAACGGCATTGGAAAAAGTGACGTATGACCATGTTTCACACTTATGACCACTGCAGCATCCCCATGATCACGTGATCAAAATTCAGATGCTTCGCAAATGACTCATATTTATGACTGCTGCAATGTCCCGGAGTCATGTGCCCGAATGCAGCTGCAGAACTTCGACCCCAGAAGAAGTGGACCAGTTGGGTGCAGCTTTCGGTGCCAGAGGCAAGATAAGGTCTACCCCGAAAATAAGACCTGGTGCCTCTTTTGGAGGGGGGGGGGGAAAGACCCGGTCTTATTTTTGGGGAAACATGGTAATTTAACAACTGCAGTGATTCACTTAACAACTGTGGCAAGGAAGGTCATAAAATGGGACAAAACTCTCTTAACAAACATCTCGCTTAGCAACAGAAATTTTGGGCTCAATTCTGGTCGTAAGTCAAGAACTAGTTGTATTGCCTTCTAACTGCAGACCAGTGGATAAAAAAAAATCCAACTCATTTTTGTTATTATTATTGATTTATTTGAATGCTTCTATGACTCAAGATGACTTACATAGCCCATTGGGGGGGGGCGCAGCAAGCGTACATAAACCAACTTTCATCTGACTCTGTTTGACAAGGTTACCTAAAATATTCAGGTGTTTAACTCAGAAATGACCAATTGGCTGTCCATCAGCCCTAGTTGACTCTTAGAGGCTTTCTCAGCTGGAACTGAACAGCATGCTGAAATTTTCGCTCATAAAATCAAGCCATCGGCTTCCACTATTCTGAAAAACAGCTTTTAATATTCCTCTTGCACTGGATTTTAATCTGATGCTCTGCTCAAGGCCAACCAAAATTGCCACAAATGGGAAAAACATTTGTGACACAACATGGTGCACTATCTCTAATAACGTACTTTATTCTTTCAAGTGGCTCGTGAAAGGAGAAAAAAAAAGAATGTCATTAACAAAGTTAACTTACTCGCTCATGCAGCGGTGAGCCTGGGTTTGAATCTTCTTCTGTGCCATAAGGAGACGTGTCACCCGTGGAAACGCGACCCACTGCCATTTCCGCATGTCCTTTGGCCTGAGGCCCCTTCATACGCACAAACTCCATATTATTGTATTTATAAAAACCAAAGGACATCCTCTGGGCCATTTTGGCTGCCACGCTCACCTGCAAAGGGTAGTCGGAATTCAAGCCACTACATCATTGACTCGAATTTCATAGACCTCTTTTAATTCAATTTTCTCCGAGTAGGGCATTGGATCTGCCTTGGTTACTGTTACGGGAGTTCCTGTCCTAAAGAAAGGTACGATCAACTCTCCAACAGCGATCAGCAAATTTGCCCACATTCAATCATCATCCTTGTGGGCTTTCTTGCTTGGACTTACCACCGCTCTTTAATTGTGGCAAGGCTCCAAAAAGTAAATGTTAAGAGAACTTTAATTCTGGACTGTGCCATCTGTGCTACGGAAAGTTACCCTGCTCTGACCTGGTATTTAGCGTCTATATAACAAATCTGTTTTCTCCCCTCTTGATCAATGGAGGAATCACTGTCTTGTTGAAACAGGTGAAATGATCTGAGGAGTAATGGAGAAGAGCAAGGTCCTTCTTTTCCTGTTGTTATTAAAAGTAGGCTTCCAACTCCTGCTCTACTCACAGGCAAGAAAGCCTTACTGGTTGGCCCCATGTTATTTGTCTCACAGACCACCTCACCGTCTGAAGGACACTCACCCTATTATCATAGACCTTCTTGAGGGCCTCGTAGCGGATGGATCCCTGGAAAATAACACCTTGGAAAGTGTTGCTTTTGTCACTGGCCACCAGCTCCACGCAAACCATCTCGCCTTCTCCTACTGTCATGTCACTAAATACCTAACGAGACATCCAAATAAATCAAAGGAAAAAATAAATAGTGGTTGAGAAACTCAAGGCCATTTGTCATGGCCTATGGCTAAGTCACAAATGAAAAACTGAGATTTAACAGCACAGCAGGAGTCTATTACCAGGAAACCAAATTCTCAGTAAAAAAAAGTCTGGGGGCACTGAAACATCTGACCATTTCTAAAAAGTAGTTTTATTAGTTATACACACCCCTAAGCCCCAATGTTAGGACGCTGAGCTTGTCGATCAGAAGATCGGCGGTTTGGCGGGTCAAATCCCGAGTGCCGCGTAGCAGAGTGAGCGCCTGTTACTCGTCCCAGCTTCTGCCAACCTAGCAGTTCGAAAGCACGTAAAAATGCAAGTAGAAAAATAGGGACCACTCCGGTGGGAAGGTAACAGCGTTCCGTGCGCCTTTGGCGTCTAGTCATGCCGGCCACATGACCACGGAGATGTCCTCGGACAAGCGCTGGCTCTTCGGCTTTGAAACGGAGATGAGCACCGGCCCCTAGAGTCGGAAACGACTAGCACGCATGTGCGGGGGAACCTTTACCTTTTACTTTAATGTTAGATTACAACAGCATAACTAACAACTGTTGCCAATATAACTCAAGTCATAAGCTATAAACCGAGATAAAGACGTTGCAGTAATATTTTGTAAACTGGAAATTTTGATATGTTGTAGAAATCATGAAAAATTGAGTTTCACTATCTTACGTTAGGGGGAAAAAACAGTCATTGGATGTATTATAAATCCATTTATAAAATGGGATTCCAAAAATTTCCACCTTCAGTTAATCTCTGTATCAGATTTATTTTATTATATATGAAATTAATTTGTACGATTACACATAGTCCCAAAACTTCTACATTCAAGGTGCTGGTTATCACCTATAAAGCCCTACATGGCCTGGGTCCGGGATATCTGAGGGAACACCTGCTGCCAGCATCAAATGCCCTTCGCCCAGTGTGCTCCCACAGGGAGGGTCTGCTCAGGGTCCCGCCGGTAAGAGATTGCCGGCGGGTGACACCCAGGGATAGGGCCTTCTCGGTGGGAGCGCCTGCCCTCTGGAACCAGCTGCCGGTGGAGCTGAGAACTGCCCCCGACCTCCGATCATTCCGCCGGGGCCTGAAGACCTGGCTCTTCGAGCTCTCGGGCCCAGGCTGAGGAGAAATTTTTAATTTGGGGTTCTTTTTAATAGAGTACAGGGTCAATTTAATATTTTTTAATTTGGTTCTTAATTTTTGTATTTTGGATTTTTAATTCCCTGTAAACCGCCCTGAGTCCTCAGGGAATAGGGCGGTATATAAATATAACTAAATAAATAAATAAATTCTTCCACATAAGGGACCTATTGTGAGAGAGGACCTACCTCTTCAAAGTTGTCAATCATAAAAAATATATTTGGATAGCTAATCTTCGATTCCTCACCCTTGCTGTCCATGGGGTGTTTACTTGGAGATGCAAAGATTTGCTGGAAAAGACCATTTGGAAAATATGATATAGCTTGCAATAAATATATATATATATTAACTAAAATAGTTAACAAGCATTTAACACATATATATATGTGTTAACACATATATATATATATGTGCCTGTGGCCTAGAGGTGAAAACAACTGCCTAATGTGCAATCAGCCCAGGTTCGAATCTCAGAAGGGTATGGCTGACTGATGAAAACTAATAAGTTTGAAATGCATATCAGTCTCCCTTAATTCTTTGTTAGCAATCTAAAATTTACACAAATATGAGCTGTCACTGTTGTGACTACTGCCTGTCGATGGCCTTCAGGTTAGGCTGACACAGGAAATAAAGATTTGTCCCATGTTTGGGGCCTAGCAAGGTAATCTAAAATAGTTAACAAGCATTTGACATATATATACACACATAGTAGGATGTTCAGTTATGACCACTCGTTGGAAAAGGAAATGCTATGTTGATTGTAAACCCTGGATCCTCCATGGATAGATCAAGTGACGCAACCCTTCAGAATGTGTCTTCTGGCATTCCTCCCGTCCTTTTAATGGAAGCTTGGGCTTAGAAAGGAGGAGTTGCCAACATCTGGAACCCCTGCCCAACTGCCTTTTCCACAAGGATATAAAGGAAGAAATCTGGGGAAACGTTCTCTGCAAACCCCAGAGGAATCCACCACATTTTCAACTCAATCATTTTGCCATCTTCTCCAGTTATAGCAAAGTGGATCCCGTTCTTTTTTATTTCCAGAGAGTTATCCTAGTGACAGACAGACAGAACGTTGGATCCTTCCACATCCTATTGACTTGGAAGTAGTAGCAAAGTTGTAAAACTGGGCTTCTCCAAGTGTTCCCAAACCCATTGCCAACCATGGTTAGGTCTCGTCTAGTATACTCTTCTGGGTAACAAAGGACTGCATCTATGCATGTGTGCATTTCTATTCTCCCCGTGTTTTGGGTCTAAGTGTCTACATTCTGATGGGGAAGTGCAAAGTGGGGTTATATGTTCCATACTGGGTCATAAGGCCAGGAGGGAAGAGGGCTTGAAATGCAGCAGTCCCATCAAGATCAATTTTCTGATAAACTCCAAGCTGGATTCAGCCCATTTTCAAACTAGATCAGACATGTCAAACACAAGGCCCGGGGGCCGGATACGGCCCGTGAAGTGGTTTCATGCGGCCCGCGAAGCCATCCTGGAAACAGGGAGGGAACAGCCCCCACTGCCTTGGCCCTGGCCCAGAGACCCTCCTTCTGCCAGACCCCCTTCAGATCTGTCCCACCCCTGCCCTGGCCCCCATAGGCACCCTTGATGTGAACGATGTAGAGCTGGCCACGCCCACCCAGTAGGCCACGCCCACCCTGGCCATACCCACCCGGCCCTCTGAGGGCAACCGCAATGACACCCCTGAACTAGATGTTTCTTTTTGCTGGCTCCCCCCCCCCCTCACACTGCAGATGTGGTTATGCTCTGTTCAGTTTGGGGAGGTTATCCTGCAGATTGATAGGCAGACAGAATCCTGAACCTTTTCCCTTAATTTCTTTTGGTCACTGTGTTGACTTGGGAACAGTATGAAGGGTCTGGCTTGAGGAAGTGGGAAGCAGAAGAAGAGGAGGGATTGCCTCTTAATTTGAGGAATGTGTGTTGACAGATTGAATCTTACTAAGCCATTTGAAATTCTCCTCAAGGCTATTCTGGGGTTACGTCTGGGGCTATCACTGATTAAAACTACTTGAGCTATGTAAGAAAAGCATAATATAAGTAAGTTCATGGGGGAGGGGGTGGGGAAATGGGGCAAAGGATGAAGCCAAAAGGAGGAGACACCGTCAAACCTTCCCAAATTGCAGACTTGCTCACCTGGGTTTTTTTTTTATGGATGTGAATATCCCCTCCATCTGAACGAGTACATACCGCACACGTCACTACATAATCCAGCTGAAAGAAAATCAAAGTATTTGTAATGAAACACCCGTCAGATATCAGATTTCTCATTAGGTTTCCCTTTGTGTACTTGTCCAGATCCCCAATAGAAAATATGAGACCCTTCAGTTTTCATTTAATGAAAAGCTACTTCACAATGGAAGTCACGATTCTTTCTTCCCATGTTTCATGTTCAATTGCAACTAAAGGTCAATGCGATCCTACAGGTCACCTGCTGCTCCATCTAGATTTTCCATAGCTCTTGCCCCTTCCTGGATCTATGACCTCTTATCTTTCCATCATTCCTCCTTCCAACCTTCTTTTCCTAATCTGTGCGCGTGTAAAGGGAGGGCCTTCTCAGGGTACCGCCGGTTAAGGAATGCCGGCGGGTTATTCCCAGGGGAAGGGCGTTCTCTGTGGGCGCGCCGGCCCTATGGAACCAACTTCCCACGGAACTCAGGACTGCCCCCGACCTTCGCTCATTTCGCCAGGACTTGAAAACCTGGTTCTTCGAGCTGTTTGGCCCAAGCTGAGGGGTTTTAACTAATTTAATTTAATTGGGTTTTAGTTTAACTTCAGGGAGTGTAATTTAATCATAGTTTTAACTCAGGGGTGTCAAACTCAATTTCATTGAGGGCCGCATCAGCATTGCGGTTGCCCTCAGGGGGCCGGGCGGGTGTGGCCTGGGTGGGCGTGGCCTACTGGGTGGGTGTGGCTAACGTGCATATGGCCTACTGGGTGGGCGTGGCTAGAGTGCATATGGCCTACTGGGTGGGCGTGGCCAGCTCTACATCGTTCGCATCAAGGGGGCCTGGGCAGGAGTGGGACAGATCTGAGGGTCTCTGGCAGGAGGAGTGTCTCTGGGCCAGGGCCAAGGCAATGGGGGCCGTTCCCTCACTGTTTCCAGTATGGCTTCGCGGGCCGCATGAAACCACTTCACGGGCCGGATCCGGCCCCCGGGCCTTGTGTTTGACATGTCTGTTTTAACTGATTTTAATTTGTATGTTATGTATTTTAATTTTCCCTGTAAACCGCCCTGAGTCCTACGGGAATAGGGCGGTATATAAATTTAAATAATAAAATAAATAAATAAATAAAACTTTCTCAAATTTCAGGGTTTTTCTCTCTCCTTTGGCTCAGCCTATTCCTTTTGTCCTGCATCCATCTGAGCACTGCATAGTTCAGTTGCTGAATGGGAAGCAAATCCTTCTTCCTGCTCTATTGCTCAGCAAAGCACCAAGAGAAATCCCAGCCACCCCTACTCATCAAATTATTTAGGCCAGTGTTTCTCAACCTTGGTAACTTTAAGATGTGTGGACCTTAACTCCCAGATGTGTGGACTTCAACTACCAATTCCCTCCCCCTGGGGAATTCTGGGTGTTGAGTTCCACACATCTTCATAGAATCATACAACCATAGGGACTGGTTGTATGATTGGAGGCCGGAATCCTTATTTCAAAATGGTTGTCTAATCTTTTCTGGAAAATATCCAGAGATAGAGCACCCATAACTCTGGGAGGCAAGCTGTTCCATTGATTAATTGTTCTCGCTGTCAGGAAATTCCTCTTTATTTCCAGGTTGAGCCTGCTGAGTTTCCATCTGTTGCTTTTTATCCCACCCTTGGGTGCTTTGGAAAATAAGTCAACCACCTCTTCTTTGTGACAGCCCTTCAAATATTGGAAGACTGCTATCAGGTATTCCCCTAAGCTTTCTCTTAATTAGGCATCTTTAAGTTGTCAAGGGATGCAGTGGCTCAGTGGGCTAGGACGCTAAGCTTGTCGATCAGAAGGTCAGCAGTTTGGCGGGTCAAATCCTGAGTGCCGCATAGCAGAGTGAGCGCCTGTTACTCGTCCCAGCTTCTGCCAACCTAGCAATTCGAAAGCACGTAAAAATGCAAGTAGAAAAATAGGGACCACTACGGTGGGAAGGTAACAGCATTCCGTGCACCTTTGGCGTCTAGTCATGCCGGCCACATGACCACAGAGACGTCCTCGGACAAGCGCTGGCTCTTCGGCTTTGAAACGAGATGAGCACCGGCCCCTAGAGTCGGAAATGACTAGCATGCATGTGCGGGGGAACCTTTACCTTTACCTTTAAGTTGTCAAGGTTGAGAAACACTGCTTTAGGCCATTACAATGTGGCTTCTAGATGAGAGTAGAGCATAAAAAGAAGATTCCTTTAGAGCAGGCAAAAGACAAGAAAAACTTTAAAGTTATGGAAGAGTGATTCCACGGAGGCCAGCAGATTCAACACTTGCTAATTTAATTGGTTAGTTGTCTTTCATCTTAATTCTGCAAACTCACCGAACAGTTATCTTCCTGAGATATTAAGAGACCAAGGAACGGGACAGTTTAAATTATATCAACATTCTTTGAAGAAAAGAATACGTTTAAACTCTTCCCTAGGAAAATACCACGCCATTGCTGAGCAACCTTATAAATAAGTAATCCCTCAAAGGTGGAATAGAAATCTAACAAAGTGACATAAACTTTTGTCCTATAAAATAAAAATATCTTTTCAAATTTAAACTGAAGGGCTGCTGATTAATAATTCCTGGAGCTGGGACTAGACAAAGGAGAGGGAAAAATTAAGAGGTAGGGGCAACATTAAACGCTTCTTGCATCCTCCCCACAAGCAAAGTTCCAAATATTCTGGTCCTGTCCACTTTGATTTCTAGACGTCAGAATCGTCCGAAGGGTTTGCTCACTTTTGTCCCCTACCCAATACACTGAAATACTTTAGAAGCTTTCAGAAAAAAAAACCCCAGAGATTTATTTATGCTGTTGGCTTATTGCAAGAATTTGTTTCCAGCGTTTCCGTTTCAAGAACAGAACACTCAAGGTAAATGAAATCACCAATTAAAATCCAATCTGAAACAACAATATAACAGGTTTTGGGTGTTGTTTTTTTTTAAGAAAAGCCAACTGCAAGGCAACTTTCTATAAATCATTACAACCCCTGGAAATGAAACAAAACCACAAAGGAACGTGTGATGTCTGGCACTTTGATTCATAACAACAAAGCTAATTTAAGACTGGCAATTAAAAAAAAGCAGTCTAGTTTCTGTTTTTTTGCTTCTTCACTCCAGTACCCCACTCCAAGTGGCTTGCCTTGTCCGGGAGGCACTCACCAAGCAGATAATGAACACCACCATAGTATCCTTATCTATTCTGCACTGCTATAGGATCATCGGCCTGCATGTAGTCTCTTTAGTCAAGCTGAAACTGCTGAGGAACGGATAGCCTTACTACCAGTTTTAAAGAGATGGGAAGTCTGGAAATGACCAACTGATTGGTAGATGGTGCAGATTTAAGCCAAGGTGCCTTTTTTAAAAAAATTCTCAAATACCCCACAAATTGCAGGCATCCCCTCTCCTAGTGGCAGCAAGCTTTGGAGAAGAGAAAGACTGGGGTCACCTTCTGCAGTATAAGGTTCAAGTAGACGCTCTCCTCCCAATCAATATCAGGATCTCCCAAACCTGGAAGTTTCTTGGAATCTCTGCGATATACTTCAACTTCAACCTGCTAAAAGAAAACCCAACAGTGCAGGTTAAGAATCCCACTTTAACTGGAAAGCTAGTATTTGGGGGTGGGTGGGTGGTGGTCAGGAGTTTCGTTAAGGAAGGACAGTGATTAGCTGACAAGATCAAGTCAAACGTGGATGGTACCTGAATTTGACCAACTTCTCCATTTTCACCCCTTTTCCCAAACATTCAGGTTAATCTGAAGCAGGAAAGGGGCTCCCATTGTTACTCAAACAAATAGCCCTTAACAAAAGCTACTTTCCCTACGGGAGAGTTTCAGCAATGTAGTGTCTTAACCTCTTTCTTCCATTTAGTATTTTTACTCGTTTTGCCTCTTGTGTCAGGTTATTGCTATGCTGTATGTCCTTTATTACATATTGACCCTGCTATCACTTGTGAGATATCTACACGACACCCTACTTCGAGGGTGTGGCTTAAAATGTCCACCAAGAAATTATGACAGATTGGTAATATGTTGATTTCTACAGTCAAGAACTAATCTTGGCTAATCTTGAAAACAGCTAAACAAGCTTAGGAAAGTTGGTATTTTCCATTTAATCTCTCTCTCTCTCTTTTTTTTTTTTAGGGTCAGCAGGTTGGAAATTAGTGATCACGGTGGTATCTTTGAGCTTTTAATTATGATTTTGTCAGATCACAAAAATAGCTACCCAAGATTAGCCCATGCTAAGCAAATCAGGAAAGTATCTTGGAAGAACGCAATAGCAAGGCACGTTGGTATTGCTGCGAAGAAACCTAAATATGCGGTCTGTAGAGTCTCCATGGGTCATGCTTGATTCCAGGAATTCTCTATCTTTTAACATTGACTGACTTTATTATTCGTAAAAAAGAACTACGTATGTAAAAGTCCACTGAACATTGTAAAAAGATTCTTTCCGCTAGAACAATTAATCAGTGAAATAACCACCTTCCAGAAGTTGTGAATGGTCCAGCACTGGAAGTTTTAAGAAGAGACTGGACAACCATTTGTCTGAAACGGTATACAGTTTTCTGCCTGAGCAGGGGTTGGATTAGAAGACCTCCAAGGTCCCTTCCAGCTTTATTACTACTACTACTACTACTACTACTACTACTACTACTATTATTATTATTATTATTATTATTATTATTATTATTATTATTATTATTATTATTATTATTATATAAAACTTTAATTCATAAAACACGAACCTCAGTCAACTGAACACTCAAATTGACTGGCACTAATGGTTGACACGGGTTGCTGCCGGCATCCTAGGTATCAACCAGGTATCTCCTTAAAATGTAAGATGATTTATTATTGTTGTTGTTGCTGCTGTTATTATTATTGCAATTTTAGCAATCTTATGCTCAAGGATGCTGTTAAAATACTTTTCCAGAAACGCTGGAATGTTCTGATATTACAGTACTTTGTCCTTGTTTGGAGCCCTGAGGTCAAATTGGTGTCCATTATTTCTTTTGTGCAAAGTTTGTCCCACTTGCCCTATGCAGAATCTAGAGGCCCACTGCTGACATCCTACATTAATCTAGCTCACGGGTAGGCAACCTTGGCTCTTTTATGACTCATGGACTTCAACTCCCAGAATTCCTGAGCCAGCATGGCTCAGCTTGGAAATCTCTCCCTTTTCCCTCAGCCTGCCTGGCTCAGGAATTCTGGGAGTTGAAGTCCACGAGTCATAAAAGAGTCAAGGTTGCCTACCCCTGAGCTAGCTACTCCATCCATCTGATAAAGTTAGCTGCAGATCATCAAAGCTTATGTCTTCTAATAAAATATGTTAGTTGGACAAGACAATACCAGGTTCCATCTGAAATATTTAGATTTTACCGGTAGTTATTTAAAGATTCTATAATTAGAGTTAGGGTCCAATTGTGTACCATCTAGAACAGGGGGTGGGGAACCTTGGCCAGCATGGCTGGCTCAGGAATTGTGGGAGTTGAAGTCCACAAGTCATAAAAGAGCCATGGTTCCCCAGCTCTGATTTAGAAGCTAGGCCAGTGGCTTTGCCTGGAACAATTTGATGGAATCCAGAACCAATCTAACTCTCCTTCCCCCAACCATCCCCCGCCTCAATATGGCAGAATTTCTGAATGGCTGTTGTGTGTCTCTGTCCTTCCAGAGTTACATCCTTCCATTTTTGTTTCCATACTTTGTTGGGTATGAAAACTGCTGACAAAAAGAGGCTTATATGCTTGTTCCTAGAAGATGCCCAGTCAGAGAAATTTCTGGGAAGTTTTTCCACAAATTCTTCTTCCTTATATATATATATATGGTGTATATATAATACACCAAGAAAGGAAATAGCTGGTAGCATGAAGCGTCATCCATTTTTCTCCCTACGGGGAGAGGAAAATATAGGAAAACCTCTTTACCGGTGATCCAGAGTTTATTTTAGAAGTAGCCACGTGGGAAAATGTAAATGTTCTCAGTGAAATGCAGCTTGAGTTTTCAAGATCGTGCCCAGAGCATACAGATGATGGTAATCTCTGGTGGACCTCATTTGACAGGCTGAACGTATGTTTGTAAACGGTTTGGCTTTGAGCGTTTCATACTTTTTATGTAAGTCACCAGGAATTACTGAATTCTAATGGTACATAACTGAAAACAAGCAACTAAAGTAAATGGTGTTAGGTTTCAGCACTGTACTGAAAGAGCTGCAAATGATTCGTTGGAAAGGGAAATACCTCTATTCACATGTCCCGCTATAACTTGGTTGATTTACAATTCCATTTGCAGTCATGCTGTTAAAAAGCGGCAGCTCCATTTTTATTAGTTTGAATGCAGGAAGAAATGGATAAAATGTCATTTGTGATTCAGGTAAAATCAGGAGGGAAACAAAATGGCAGAGATGGCAATAGTCCATATATAGAGTAAAATATGTGCAGCAGAGGAGGAAGAGCGCCTTAGCATTTCAAATGAAGATCTTCTAGACCGAGGTAGGACAAACTATAAGAGGGTTGTTGAGGAATCCATAATCTGAAGATGAATGCGTTCTCTCCTTTTTGGAAGAACAGTAATCTAGGGACAACCCCCATCGAAGAGCTGAATGGGACATGCATTGTTTGCATGGTCCAAATCATTGGACCATGATTTGTCCAAACTGAACACACCCACAGAAAATCTCCCAAGACCAAGGTAGGATGAAAGCACAAATGTGTTAAGCAGCTGGGCATTGGACTAGCCCAGGGGTAGGCAACCTTGGCTCTTTTATGACTCATGGTTTCTGGGAGTTGAGGTAGGCAAACTATCCTTCTTCCAGTATTGTCCCACCAGTAACCGTGCTGCTGTTATCAAATTCAACATCAGATTGGTTTCTTTAGTATCACAATCTACAACAATACCCAATAAAAACAATTGTGGAGAAAACTTTATCTTTCTCTTAAAAATCTTTTGAATGTTCCGCCAAATTTTAATCCAAAAAGCTTTTATATTTCTACAAGTCCACCACATATGAAAATAGGTGGCATCTAAACTATATCTCCAGCATTTAGACTGTAGATTAGGATACACGTTAGACAACTTTTTGGGATCCAAATGCCATCTATAAAACATTTTATAAAAATTTTCTCTTGAAACTGTTTCTGACCCCTTTCCCTCCCATTAAAAGAAACATTATCTTTTTGCAATGTTTCTCAGCCCTGGTAACTTTTAAGATGTGTGGATTTCAACTCTAGGAATTCTCCAGCCGACCATGCAGGCTGGGGAATGCTGGGAATTTAAGTTCACACATCTTAAAGTTGCCAAGGTTGAAAAATGCTGGTTTTTTTAAATGGATTTGCAGCTTAGGTAGGCCTATCATTAGCAAAACAGCAGGCAACGTAGTAAGGCATTGGTGAGTAACTTTGGAAGCCAAAAATCAGGAGGAGTCTGGTAGAACTTTTTCTCATGTATACGTTTTATTAAAAGGCAGAAGCTTTTGTGAACATGCAAGGAAGCATCAAGAAGTTTCTCTATTCGGGTTTTGCCAATCAGTTCTGATTCAATTCAAATTGAAGTCTGACAATTTGAAGAAAGATTTGAATGTGCAATATGAGAGCAAAACAATTCGATTTGTTTTGGGATCTAATTTAAAAAAGAGACCTTTTAGTCTATCCATTTTATAAATAAATCAAAATTAGCACGGATGGCTTGCCCCAATATCCCTTTTTTAAAAAAAACATTGCTTGATAACTGGGCAGATACAAGGATTATTAGAATTGCTGTATTATTCCTTTAAACATGCAAATTCTGTTTTATTGCAGTAATCAAGAGGGAGCTATTGAGTTCAAAAATGCAATATTGTTCATGCCCAGGGGGATTTTACATCAAACAAACAGAACTGGTACAAAATTCGTATTTTGTATTCAATCTGAGAGGTGACAGGTGGAGATGGCTATAAATCACAGAACATTAATTTCATGCTTCACAAATGAAGGGGGGAGAGGGAGAGGGGAAAGTGGAGGAGGGGGGGAGGGAAAATTTTGACAAACTAGTTTTGCTTTTCGAGATTAACCTGAAAAGAAAAGACATCATCAAACATATAAAACAGTTTCCTCTATTTGGTATGAAAGTATTTCAAAAGCTGCATTTCTAGAAATATTTTCAAGTAGATAGAATAAAGCTGAAGTGCAAGGTTAATAAGAGGTATTCTTCTCTTTTTTTCCTGGGAAAGTCAAAATGAACACAAATTTAAATGCAGCTCCAATCTGATGCATTATTATTAGATGTATAGTTACCTTCATAACTGCAGAGGATTTTTCTTTATAACGTATGAAGACCCTGTAGCTTTTACTTTATTTTTACTATTTTCTTCTCTCTGTCTGTCTGTCTCTCTCTCTGTTTCTCTCCGCTTGCCCTCTAGAACAAGGTCCGTGGACTGCCACCAGTCCACGCCATGCTAGAAACTGGTCCATGCAAACAAAGCGAAGCGCCATCCACGGGACGCAGGCAGCACATGATGCCACACCCCCTGCAGTCCGTGGAAAAACCTTTTCCCATGGAACCAGTCCCTGGTGCCCCAAAGGTTGGGGGCCACTGCTCTAGAACAGGGGTCTGGATGCATTATGGTGAAACCGTGCCTACCCCATTGCCACCAATGGCAAAAAAAAGTTGCGATACGTCGCGACATGTCACACGACGTTGCAAGTTTGACACTCCTGCTCTCGAACATCATCCCTCCGAGAATAAAAGGGGCCCAATCCTATTGGTCTTTTGGAAGGGCCTTGAAGACCTGGTTATTTGTCTGGGCTTGGGGTCCCCAAATGTATGAAGGGCCCCATTTCCCGGCTATGCCAACATCTGCCCACTGTAATATTTCTTAACTGCTGCACATATTTAATTTTCCATTTGGGGTTCCGCTTTTATGATTGCTTTTATGATTGTTTGCCATCCAACATTGCTTGAGATGGGCGGATTAATTAATCTGCTGCCGGCATCAAGCTCCCTGCGCCCTGTGCGTTCCCACAGAGAGGGCCTCCTCAGGGTGCCACCGATCAGAGAATGTCGATTGGTGGCCCCCAGGGGGAGATCCTTCTCTGTGGGCGCTCCGGAGCTGTGGAATCAGTTACCGGTAGAGCTCCGGATGGCGCCCGATCTTCGCTCCTTTCGTCGCGATCTCAAGACGTTTTTGTTTGTACAAGCCGGCCTAGCCTGATGGGGATTGGTGGGGTTTTTTTATTTTTTGTATTCTTAATTTTATCTTTGGGGTTTTATAATTGTATATCAATTGTTTTAACTTGGGCAATCATTTAATCTCTTTTTAATGTTTGTATTTTGTATTTCACTTTTGCCCTGTGAACCGCCCTGAGTCCTCAGGGAGAAGGGCGGTATAGAAATATTATTATTAAATTAATTAATCAATCCCATAATCAAATCAAATCAAATCAACCAACTTCTTGGCTCATATCAGTGATAGTGCTCCCTGTCAGCGCACCTTTGCTTCTGATTCGCGCTGAATAGATATATTCTTTTAACTGGGTAAAAAAAAAAAATCTCCTTCAGCCGAAATCAATATCTACGCAAGTCTTTGATCTTCTTTCTAATTTCCTCTCAGCTGAAGAGGAAACCCACTGGCCATTTATATGGGAAGAACAAAAAGGGCCTTGCTTGGAGTTTCATCTTGTTAATCAACATACCTTCTTTTCTTCTACACTGTCTCCGCCAACGTAGGCCAGTCTCCTGCGAACGTAGAAGAGCATGTCATCTTGCCTCGGAGCCCATTTCTCCATAAAATAGGTGGAGAACATCCAGGTCCAGAATACAATGCGGTCATCTTTGAAACACCCTAACAAGGAAGTCAAAGGAAGGATTAAGAATCGGAGATATCAGAATGCATTTGTTGGGTTAATACAAAGATATCAACTGGGAAATTTGGCAAGCAGCGCAGATGGTCGCCTAATTGCCCAAAGCCCTGTCTTATCTTACATGGCAGCTTGCTATTTATTTAATTTGTATTCTACCTTTTATTATTTTTACGGATAACTCAAGGCAGCTAACATATTCAACACACCTTCCTTTTCTTCTTTTCCATATAATAACCACCCCGTGCAGTGGGTTGGGCGGAAAGAGAACGACTGGCCTAAAGTCACCCAGCTGGCTTTCATGGCTAAGGTAGGACTTGAACTCATGGTCTCCTGCTTTCTAGCCTAGTGCCTTAACCACGAGGCCAAATTGGCTCTTATGACATCTATGTTCCCCTATCACAGGGGTCTTCAAACTGGGCCCTTTTATGACTTGTGGACTTCAACTCCCAGAATTCCTCAGCCAGGCACCCTGGTTGAGGAATTCTGGGAGTTGAAGTCCACAAGTCATAAAAGGGCCAAGTTTGAAGACCCCTGGCCTATCGTTTTAGGACAAAATCCAAGTCTAGCATCTCTAGATTTCTTCAGCAGCCATTCTCAAGGACTTGCCACAACGAAGATCATCACGCTGTCATCAAATTCCCTCTATTGTAAAATCGGTACAAAGATTGAAACGGTTACAGACAAAGTGATCCCTGTTTGTTGAGCTGTAAGTTTACTTGTTCAGAAACACCTGTGCGTGGTTGGGGAATGTTTTCATAAGGCAAATGATTGTGAAATTCATTAGAACTTGACCTCCATTTATTACTGTCTATTACTTAAATCTGCCAGCCAGAAATGGAGACTCACAGCAGCCTGCCAAGGCAATTTGGCAAGATTCGCCTACACATCAACAACTTCATTGCAATCCTGCATTGGTTTGCTTGACAAACACATTAGCCTTGAAAAAAGTCTTTTCCCAACTGCTTGGCAGAGACCAAAAGCTGCACAGCAGAAGCAAAGAATCTTTTCTTTTGCTGCATATAGTTTGTTGAGGGATGAATTATGGTGATGACTTTTCAAGTCGGGAAATCCGGCCAGGTGGAAAGATTAGCGGATTCCCTTTGCTGTTTTCCCTGAGAATATCTGTATTACTATTACAGCCTTGTTCCGCTAACTTAAAAAAAAAAGTCCATGCAATAAACATAGAGCAGAATACTTGAAACAGAACACAACGCGCTCAAGGGCTTGTCACTTAAATCCAGCACCAAATCCACTTTGCTATTTTGCTATTTTGCTTTGCTAATCCGTCTGGATGCAAAGGATGTGTCTGCCAGCCAACATTGATAAAAACAGCACTTTCTGCGTCCTCTTACGATCCAACATTTAACTGCTCAGAAATGGCTTTCCCAGCCTAATCTGGGTTTTTTTTGGGGGGGGGTTTGCAATGGTGGAAAGAGAGGAAAAGGCCAGGCACTTCACGGCCAGGTGTGATTTGGAGATAAGGGCCAGACTAAAATATTTGACTGTCCTGAGCAATTCATATAACAAGTCTCAGTCAAGGGGATAAAACTTCACAGCTAGGTTCAAATATTCCTGAAAATGCCGCCTGCTCCTAAAGTCAACTGAAAAAACTTTCCTTGTGCAGAAAAATGCAGGGAAAAGAGAGGAAGAAGAAGAAGAAGAAGAAAGAGGAAGGGGAATCTCATCAGCTGGGTGTGACAGAAGGGAAAAACCAGCTGAAGCTCCGGGAAGACTCTTACACCAAAAAGAAATTGACAGTACAGGCCAGGCCAGAGGTAGGCTCATGGACTTCAGCTCCCAGAATTCCCGAGTCAGCTATGCTGACTCGGGAATTCTGGGAGTTGAAGTCCATGAGTCATAAAAGAGCCGAGGTTGCCTATCCCTGGTACAGGCAGTGCTCAATGTCAATGCTGCTAACATTGGATGTTCTTGCTTTGACAACATAGGGAGATGTAGCCTCTTTCTCTCTATGCTCTTAGAATTAGATGAGAAATGCATCTAAGGAGAAATGCAATGGGAGTTAATTAGACATAACAATACTGGGGCTTTTGAAATAAAAGAGATGATAAGAAATGGCCGGTTGGAAACACGAGGGAAAGCTTGCATTTCAAACTAATTGGAGAATGTGATTTATGACTGCTAATGAGGGGAGGGGAATTCAGATTTCGGCTTCAATCATGTATGTGCCCGAAGCTATGCTTTTCTATTAAAGATTCTTTAAGGTTAAACAATGCCTTGAAGTTCTTTGAAGAGTTTCATTTGTCGGAACCATGACACTCAACTTACAACCATTCATCTAGCAATGGTTCAAAGTTACAACAGCACGGATAGCTGCAATCGTCGTAAATGCACGACCATTTATCCAAGTACCCGAATGTTGACCACTTGACCAGGGGGATGGATGCTGCAACGGTTGTGAAGTGTGAGGAGCAGTTGAGACTTACATTTACCACCCGTGCAGTGTCCCCAAGGTCATGTGGTCAACATTCAGGCACTTGCAAAACGGTGTGCATTTATGACGACTGCAGCAACCTGGGATTCTGTTGGGGAGAATGCTGGATTTGCTTAATGCCTGCAGGATTCATTCAACAGCTGCACTGATTTGCTTAACGGCCATGACAAAAAAAGGATCACAAAATCAGGCACATCTCATTTAACAACTGACTTGCTTAGCAACAGAAATTCTGATCCCAATTGTGATTGTTAGTCAAGGACTACCTACAGTACAGGTAGTCCTCGACATACGACCACAATTGAGCCAGTTGAGAGATTTGTTAAGTGAGTTTTGCCCCATCTAATGACATTTTTCACAATGGTTGTTAAGTGAATCACTGCAGTTGGTAAGTCAGGAGCCTAGTTGTTAAGTGAATCTGGCCTCCCCGTTTTCTTTGCTGGTCAGGAAGTCACGAAAAATAATCTCATGACCCTGGGATGGTCATAAGTATGAGCCAGTTGCCAAGCATCTGGATTTTGATCACGTGACCATGGGGATGCTGCAAAGGTCATTAACTGTGAAAAACGGTCCTAGGTCATTGTTTTCAGTGCCACTGTAACTCTGAACGGTCACTTAAATGAACTGTTGTAAGTTGAGGACTACCTGTTTATTTTTGCTTCTCCACTCTGTTCTTCCCTTCCCCACAATGGAGAAGGCAACAATGATGAGGGCACCACCCCCTTTCCTTTGTTGATGTTCATTTATCATCTAGTCTAAGACAGAAAGTAGTTACTGTAAAACATCCCAGAATAATCTCTGGTGTAATTTATTGTGAATTTAGGAACATTTGAAAACATGAAGATTGGGAACCTGGGAGCGTTCCCGTGCAATCTGCAATTCCCTTATCCCCATCACCGTCTTATCATTTCCTTTTCAGTTCAGCAGCCTAGGAGCCTTATTGCTTGAAATGGCCCCAAAATACATATTTAAATCATAAAAAAGAAAAAAAAGTCTTTGGATCAGCGTTTCTCAGTTTTGGCAACTTTAAGATGCATGGACTTCAAATCTCAGAATTCCCTGGCTGAGAAGTTCTGGGAACTGAAGTCCAACATCTTAAATTTGCCAAGGTTGAAAAACACTTCTCTGGCTGCCTCTACCAAGCTGCAGAAAAGTTTTTAAAAGTACAAAGCCATTCTTTTGCTACGTTAAGGCAATGTGTTATTTCAGTAATTCTAAAGATATTTTTCCATTTTTTTCCCTATTTATTCTAAAAGCCAATGATGTAATGATGAAACTCACCCCTTCGGCAAGCCTTAGATTGGGTACTCAAGTAGAATTTAGGGCAAAGTCTTACTCCACATTTCAACTAGAAGCAATGTTGGACAGTACACCCGGTGTAACGATGCTCAACTAACCCTCCACGGAATGCAGCTTCTTGCTAGAAGCTTCCAGCTCTTCCATCAAGATTTTTTGTAACTCTTGATTTTACTTCATTCATTCATTCATTCATTCATTCATTCATTCATTCATTCATTCAATTCATTCATTCATTCACTCACTCACTCACTCCAGACTTAACTGTTCATGTTTAAGAGTGCATTAACCAGAATGGCTAATAAGAGTGTTACTGTTAATAATACCAATGTGCCTTTCTCAGAGCCAACAACATATACCTGCTTTAGTGAAAGTTTCCTTCATTAAGCATAACAAATTAAGACATCTAGAAATGAACAGCTCAACTAACTCTATTTTTAAGGCTGGATGCCACATGGATCAACCTCTGACTGTTTCCTTCTCTTTGAATTTACACAAAGCACAGAATCTCCCCAGTCCTAAATCCAGTTTCCTAACCATTACATCACATTGGTGCCATGTAGTGCATTTTTTTAATCCAAAGGTTAATCTCTTATTAGCTCTATTATCTAAGATGTTCTGCTCATGCAAATTGGCGTTACGACTCACTATTTTAGAAAGCGATTATTTTAAGAATTAAAACCTTAAAGGAACCAGGAGCTTCAGAGACCCTGAGAACAATGCTTAAGGGAGTATGAACTGCATCCGGGTCAAGATGGAAGGGTAGAAAGTGAAGCAAAGTCCAATATGGGGGTCAGGGTATGGTAGAAGCCACCAGGAGAAGGAAACCCAATGAAGCTAACAGTTAAGTTGGCCTTTTTGCACTGTTGCCCAAAACACTTTAGGATCGAGCAATAATCCAAATAATGTAAATAGATGCCAGAAGGCATCTAGCAACTGTGTGCAAAACCTTCCAACCTTCAAATGGGCTATTCCCCATATTCCAGAAGTAGTCCAACATCAAGACTCATTCCAAGAATTCTAGTGCAGAACATCTGCAGTGAGCATGTATCAAACCTGGAATACAGGTGGTCCTTGACTTACAACCGTTCATTTAATGACCGTTTGAAGTTACAACAGCACTGAAAAAAAGTGACTTAGGACCACTTTTCACACTTATGACTGTTGCAGCATCCTCGTGGTCACATGATTTAGATTCGGATGCTTTCCAACTGACTCACATTCATGACGGTTGCAGTGGCCTGGAATCATGTGATCCACCTTTTGCAATCTTCTGATAAGCAAAGCCAATGGGCAAGCCAGATTCACAACCAGGTTACTAACTTAAGAACTGGCAGTGATTCTCTGAACAAACCTGGCTAAAAAAGTCGTAAAACGGGGCAAAACTCAACAAGTTTCTCACTTAGGAACAATAAATTTTGGGTTCAGTTTGTGGTCCTAAGATGAGGACTACCCTATACTCCAAACAGCCAGTTCCAAGATCAAGGTGGCTGTGATGGGATGTCCTTTGATGAACTACCATTTCCCAGTGTCCTTCAATTACTGGTAAGTCACATGCTGTGTTTCCGCCAGTTAGGATAAGACAAGACAAGATCATCTTTATTGTCATTTCTTACTGTGGGCACAACGGCACACATCAAAAATGAAATTTAGTTGCTTGCTCTCAAAGTGAAATATATTCATGACACACACCTAAAACGTACTACATACAATATATGTATGTTCTGTACCAGCCTACTACCGGCCCTGCAGAAAAGGCAGGGACAACCCCTTTACAAAAAGGCAAGAGGCTGGAACTAAGCCTGCCAAATTTATTGACATAAAACAGAGCAAACAGAGCCAAACAAAAACACGAACCATGAAACAGGAGGTATTCAAACGGTTGCCTTCAGCAAACCAGCCCTCCTACACATTCCCCTTTTAAACAGTTCAAGGCGTGGCTTCTCTTTGCCTCCTTCTGAGGTGCCCCATTGCCTTCCTCTGTTTCCTCCTGATTGACTGCCTCCTGCGTCGGGCGTACTTGAACAGGGCCAGCTGTGGGTCATCTTCATCCACGCTGTCAGGCTCACACAGCTGGGTCTGCGTAGTGACCAGATGGGAGGGGCCTGGCTGAGGGTTCTGCAAAGCCTCCAGGCTGTCCTCTGCAGGCTCTCCAACACCCCCCTCCTCCTCCTCTGAATCGTCCGACCCAACTGCCGACCCCACAGGCTGACCCTGAATCACAACACTGTACAGACCCATACCCCTACATACACATAACAAATAAATATTAAATACGGTCCATCTTTTAACATATAACGGAAAGAGGAAGCTTGAGAGTTCACAAGGTTAATGCTGTATGGAATGAAACGATGGCTGAATCTGCATGTTCTGCTCTGGATACCACGAAGCCTCCTTCCAGAAGGTAACAAGGAAAACAGGTCGTGAAGAGGATGTGTAGTGTCCCAGACAATCTTAATGGATCCTGTTCAAACAACGCTTCTGTGCCATGTCCTGGATGGGAGGGAGGGAACTGCCAATGATCTTTTCAGCCATCCTCGCCAATCTCTGCACCGCCAATATTTTCCAGGAATTTGGCTGGACATTTACAGGTGGAGGCCAGGCAGCCGTCTATTAGAGACTTTTAATTTAGATGTCTGCACTGAAAAAAGGATCATAGGTCACTTCTAGTTCTTGGATTCTATGAAACTCTCAAGGCTGCCTTAAAAAAAAAATCTGCATTCTGTCAGCAAGCTTTGTGCATGGGTTCATGAGATACAGTGAAGCCTGGAAAGCTATGAAAAACTAAACATTGTCATCCACCTTCCATAAACAAAGGCTGCATGGCAGAAAGTCTGCACTGATATTCAGCTCCTAAACTGATTGCATTTACAAAAACACCACAGAATGAAAGGGCATCTGGTGCACCAAAGTCTGTAAGCGCAACCTTTTCATCTTATTAAACAAGTTTAACTAACAGTCTGTCATCGCCTAGCGATAAATTTCACAGGATAGCAGAAGCGGGATAAACAGTGCCACTATTTGCAGTCTGAGAGGTCGCTGTGTCCTCAAACTTATTATTTTCCTTTTTTGCCTTACAAGAAACTGTCTGCTTTGACTATCAATCAGCACTGCAGGGTCATTTTAACTTTCTGAAAAGAGAAACTGAATCCTGAAATCTATTTTTCCACACCCAGAATTTGGAACATCTTGGTTAATGCTTTTTTTTTAAACAGCATAAAGAGGGTTTAAGTCATCGGAAAAGCAGCTGAAAGAATATCCAATACTCTGACAATTCAAACCTGTTCCTGATTGTTAAAACAGGGGAAATGTTCTTGCATCCAGTGGGAGTAACCACTGCCAGTTACAGATACAAACTGCAATTTGAGGTTCTGACAGCATGGATAGAGTAACAGCGGCAATACATGAAGCCACATGCAGTATTCTCTTATTGCCCAGTTTTTTTGGGGGGGGCGGCGGTACTATCTGAGCTAGTAACTCCAACTTTTAAATTATTTTTGCATCTACTTCATCAAGTCACTGAATGGAGAGGTAGAATACTGCAAAATAAAGGGGATGGAATGGGACTTTTAGAAGGCATGACTGCTAAATAGGATGAGTTCTAAAGACTAAATAGGATGAATTCTCAAGGAGGATGTTAGTTGGCTATTTTGGATCTTGCCAAGTTGGAAACCAATTTGACCAGTCTTTAAATTTTGCAAGTTGTGAGATCTAGTAAAAGTTTCCAGTTTGCTAAATTGAGTTAGGAGTAGAATTGATCTTACAACGTACTATTTCCAATGTTACAGGTATGAATGAGGCATCTGAAATTATGTTGTCTCTAACTGTATTTTTTTTTCCAGCAGACAATTAATCCCAAGGGATTCTCAAGAAAGAGGAGCCCAGTGTGGTGGGCTCCCAAATTAATTTTATGCAAGTTGTCGTCCATATAGATGCAATAAGCAGGGAAATAAAACCTCTAAGCAACCTTCATGTTTGCTTGGGATGTTTGAAAAATTGTTACCAAGCTACAGCCATCCTCATTAGTATAATGAGGCCTAGCCTGATGGGGGATTGGTGGGGTTTTTTATTCTTGTATTCTTAATATTATCTTTGGGGTTTTATAATTGTAATATATCAATTGTTTTAAAATCGGGCAATTATTTAATTTCCTTTTAATATTTGTAACTTTGTATTTTATTCTTGCCCTGTGAACCGCCCTGAGTCCTCAGGGAGAAGGGCGGTATAGAAATATTATTAAATTAAATTAAATTAATAAATTATATGCGTTCACAGAAATATACACAGCTTGCAGTAGACTCATGGATATGCAGTGTCATGGATATGTAGAATTGCAATATTGCTGCATAATTTAAGACCCCAAACTCATCCTTTCAAACTGTAACCCCCACAATCTTCCCAGCCTGTCATGCGAGCCACACCCCTTAATCCTCCCAGCCAGCCAACCATTGCGCAAGCCTCACACCCCACACCCCATGATTCTTCCAGCCAGCCGCCCATCACACGAGCCACACACACACACCCCCGAGTTCCCGCAAGGTAGGAATGTGCTTTGTCAAATTGCTGGGGTAGGCCAGCCAAGCTGGCTCAGGAATTCCGGGAATTGAAGTCCATGAGTCATAAAAGAGCCAAGGTTGCCTACCCCTGTTAGACCCTAAGACACAGGTCTGCAACCCGCGGCTCCGGAGCCGCATGCGGCTCCCAAAGTGGGACTAAAAAAGTTCAACCAATCAATTCAAATATGCAGGATAGGTGCATATCTCGCATTGGCTCCAGTCTTCAGTCAAACTCTGTTCTGCGCATACACGCATGTACGTCCATGTGCACACATTTTTTGTGGCTCCCAGTTTTTCCTTTTGTGAGGGAACCGGTTCCGAGTGGCTCTTTCACTGTTTCAGGTTGCTGACCCCTGCCCTAAGAGAAGCCTTAATTTCCAAGAATATCTATGAACCCCAGAGATATCACTAAAAAAAATCACACAGCTCAGTGTTTGTTTGTTTTTTACATGATCAGTAAGAGCACTAGGGGAGAGGCAGAAGAGATGGCCTTGCCAACCTCCATCTTTCAACTAGCTGAATCCAACCTGACAGCCATTTTGTGAGATAAGCAACAGCTTGCATTCAAAATTCCAAATGTGCCCCCAAAGCTAAGGGGCCCTTGATTTTATGGCTTATAAATGGCACCATTGAAATGCTATAAAATTTCAGGGGGAGGTTGAAATGTATGACCCACCCATCCTTGTTGGCTCACCCTATTTTAGCCATTGTCATCAGCAAGGTTTAAATATAAGTGGGACTTCCAAATAACTGAGCGTCTATGAAGAGAGACCTTTAAGGCCAGCTATAAGCGACGATGCTACAGGCAGTTCTCGAGTTACAACCACTATTGGAACTAAATTTTCCATTGCCAAACAAGGCAATTGTTAAGTTAGTCACACCTGATTTTATGGCCTTTTTGCCGTGGTTGTTAAGTGAATCACTGCAATTGTTAAATGAACACACTCGTTAAGCAAATATGACTTTGCTTGACAAGAGGCCAGCTGTAAACCATAGTTTACAGGCCACGTTCACTCATTTCATTAAAACAAAACTGAACAAAGCTTAGAATAAAATGTTAATCCAGCCATCTTCCCAGCCTTATTTACCTTTCAGACTGTTGCCAGGGCTAACACTGGAAGAAAAAAAAAAGGGGGGGGGAGGGGGGAGAGAACACGATAAGGTACATATTTCTTGGAATAATTTTTAGTCAAATGTAATTTAGATTTTCCCTTGTTTTTGTTTGGACAAGTATTTGCTGAAGGCTACTTAGAAACATAATACAATCCTCTGATCAAGAAAATGAAATGTAGAATCATCTGATTCAAATAATCTTCTCTCTTCCAAATTAAAGGTTTTAGGAGAGGGAAATTATTTCAGGATACACAATTTATTTACCTCAATCCACAGTCCCGTTCATGAGAGGAGAAAAACATGTCATAAATGAGCTGATGAGGGGATAGAAAGAATCAATAATGTTTATTACTTCAGCATCCCACCTGAATCCAAATTTAACCTCAGAGGATGCTACTGTGATATTTCATGAGCTTGCCAAGCAATTATTCGGTATAGCAACATCAGCCTCAGGGCGACAATAAGTCAAATAACTGAACAATGGATCTGAGCAAGCAGAGCTTCTGTCAAGCAGGTTAGGCATGACAAAGCTAAATAACATCCCTCTTTATTAGACCTTTCGATTTTTTACCCATTAAAGGAGAGATAACTCTTGTGTTCTGAAAAACATTTCTCTCAACATAGATACCCACAAATGATTACAATATTCTGAAAGTTATTTTGTGTTCTCTCTACACCTTTATGAAGGCCTAGCCAAAGACCTATTGCTGTTTGGACAAAATAAAACAAGAATAACCACACTCTCCTTAAAGACAAGATCAACATTTTGACTCCTTCGTAATCACTGTTCACTGGTGAATCAACATGCAACTATCTACAACTGATAAATTCCTAGTTTCATATGCTCTCCCTTCAAACTAGATGGCATCATTACATACAATTTGATGACCATTTTAGCCCTTCATCCATCTTCACCTTCACTTATCTGCATATTTTCATCAATTCCCATTTCATAAAATGAGTTACCTTGATTCGGCTTGATTAAATCCTTCCACTTTTTCACAGATATACAACATATCTATTTTTCTTTCATTTGCTCATTTCATTTATTAATTTAGACTCTTTCCAATTTTCATCCTCAATCTTCCACCTCCAATGTCATTCCCAGGTGGGCCCTATAAATATGGACTTATGTGCCCATCATAGCTTCGGTCCACTGAAGTTCTTATAGAAGATTTTAATACTAAGACTGAATAGACTAGAATAACAGAATAATAACTTTATTGTCACTTTGAATATACACTAATCGGCATACATGAAAATGAAATTTTATTGCATACAGCTCTCAAAGGGTCACTACCTCCAATCTACACTACATAAATATGAAAAAATAAATAAATACAGAATTATGCACATACCCACATATATTATATGATACAGAGAAACAAAACAGCCTGGTTCGGGTTATATATACATGTGCATGGTGAGAAAAACGAATCTTGTGAGTTTACCAGACGGATGGCATAGGGAACAAAGCTATTACAGAATCGGATAGTCCTGCTAGAAATACTTCAAAACCTCCTCCCAGAGGGGAGCAACATAAACAGACCGTAAAGTGGATGTTTGTGGTCTCTAACAATGCTTTGAGCTCTAAGCACATAGCACCACAGGGGTCTTCAAACTTGGCCCTTTTATGGCTTGTGGACTTTAACTCCCAGAATTCCTCAGCCAGGGTGCCTGGCTGAGGAATACTGGGATCGAAGTCCACAAGTCATAAAAGGGCCAAGTTTGAAGACCCCTGACATAGCACTTATAAGCAGCATCCTGAATGAGAACTGAGAACACATAGATCAGGTTACCAGCCTTAATCATATCCATATCACATGCAGCATTCCTTATTAAGACCTATTAAGGTCCAGGTAATTGATTTTACAGTGAGTTTGGAGATTTGGAGATATATTTTTTTAAGTTCCAATATGTCAATGCTGGACATTAGGTTCCACTTTTCATCTGTTGCTGAGTTCAGAATGGAAGGAAACTGCTGTCTATCAGCAATCATGATTAGAAGTAGAGACTTGCCACTAAGTCAGCCTCAGTTGCTACATGATATATCATTTATATCATTGATCCAATATGCAGAAATGTAATAAAATGGTAATGAAAGAACCAGAAAAAAACATTTGCAGCAAGCAAGATTAATTTTTCTATTTTGGGGGGGAAATGTTGCTTTAACTCAGGGGAATGTTCCTTAGAGCTGTAGTGTATAATATTTTATTGAAATGATTATCACTAGTAAGAGTAAGAGTTCAAAACAATAGCAAATCAAACAAAAGGTGTTAATGATCACTATACTGAATTATATATGTCCTTTATTATATGTATGTCCTTTTTAAAAATGTTCACAGCATCATTATATAATAATTGCTAAGAACATGGATCATGTTACCCTTGAAGAAGGAAACCTAATTATTTTTCAGAGCTACACTTCAGTAACTTATTAATAGAATATCTTGAATATGAAGGATTCTGCCCATATAGCTCCAAATGATGCCATGTATATACATATTCATTATATACAATCTCATGTTCACTGAAGCACAAATAAGGCTAATGAAATTCCTCACTGAAGCAAGACTAGAATCTGATAAAAGTATGGGTCTCACAAAGCTCTCTGCTCCATCTGACTGATTTTTTTTTCATTTAAAAGTAAATATAAGTCAAGATTCCATGCTGTAATGGACAGCTCCAATTCTTCTCGCATAATTTTTATTATAACTATGAATCTGCTTTCACGTAGGCCAGGGATCTTCAAACTTGGCCGTTTTATGACTGGTGGACTTCAACTTCCAGAATTTCTCAGCCAGCTTGCCTGGCTGAGGAATTCTGGGAGTTGAAGTCCACAAATCATAAAATGGCCAAGTTTGAAGACCCCTGACGTAGGCAAATGGACATCCTGTGTGACACACTGCCCTGTTTTGTTTGGCAATTTCCCTCTCCTGTGTTAGAAGAATGAAGTGCTCAAGGGAACAAATAGCTGGGGGAAAATCCTGTACAACCCAGGAGGAATAGTACTACAAAACCAACAAGCAGAAGCCTCTCAGCCATGAGAAAAGTAGCTGAATTTCCATTGTTTTCAAAAGACGGGAGGAAAAGCGGACATATGTTTTTGACCTAAGTATTCCAAAGTAGGCGGGTCTTTGGAATACTTCTATTACATCTACAATAAAGCAAGGCGGTTGTGACTTGTGAAATTTCTGCTGTGAGCAAATTCCTGAACGTGGGGTGAAGTGTCTGCAGCCCTGCAGGAACTTCAATTCCCAGAATTCCCAGTCAGCATGCCAGAAAAGGAACATGACCTTGACAAGAGATTTGCAAGATTCGTTACTAGCACAACTGAGCGGTAAAAAGCATCTTAGGTTCTTTAAAAACATATAAGTAGCTCAAATACTCCCCTAATTCACTAAACTACAAAAGGAGGAAATATATAGCACAATCATACTTGCATAATTCTATTACCTATATGGCCAATCTCAGTAAAAGTAGCTTCAGCCATTCTGTGAAGTTGATTCCTTGGTCTGGTCTACATGATGGGGTGGACAGGCAAAAAAAAAAAAAATCCACATGGAACAGCCATGAAGGAGAGAAGAGGGAGGAGGGAAGAAGACACTCAGCTAGCCAGCCAGATCAGACAAATCAATCCTGACAATCAGTGGAGTGACAGATGTTGCAGGCAGATTGCCATCACCTTCCATTGCTTTTTTTTCATAATACAAACATAATAGAAACATAATACATGTAAATCTAAATTAAAAAACAATATAAAAATACAAATATTACAGTGTACCCACCCCCCCTAGAGACAATTTTTATTACCTATGTTTCTTCTCATACAACAACTAACAGTACACAATATATTTCAATTCTGCCCTTATCCCCTCCAAAACAGCATATATTCCTGAGTAGGTTTGCTCCCTTTGCTTTCCACCAACGCTGTTTTTATACAATCCTCCCATATTTCATTATAATTATTTATTTTAATAAATAATTTATTTTAAATTTAATTTCTGTTGTCAATTTACCATCTCCCATTGCTAATCTAACAGCCTTACTAGCAGTGGCAGGCACCACAGCACTGTAGTTCACCTTTCTCCTTCCAATAAATTAGTCAGGAGTCAGGAAAATCCAATATAGGTCATGGCCAGCCTAGGCAAGTGCTAGACAGATGCTTCCATTAATCTTCTTTCATTGCTAAGCCCTGCTCCCTCACTTCCAGGGGCTCTCATCAAGAAAGGCCAAAGCAACATTTGCAGCATTGTGCTACCTGCTCTTCCCCTTCTTGATGAGTTGCAACATGGAGATGCATTAGAAAAGCAACGTGGCTCACAATGTGACCTCACAACTCTGCATTGTTCAGAATCTCTGGCCCCCGCTGTGTCTCCCCTTCTAAAATTCAAATTACCAAAACTTTGAGAAATGTGCTTGTGTTCCCCTATAAAACACCATGCTTGTTGATTTAGGTACATTATCGTACAGGCCAAGTCATCTTTCAGTGGCGTTCACCATCCTTACAGAATTAATACATATGATTCTCACTGGGATTACACCCAAAATTAGCTGGAGTGATGTGGGGTTTGGATAGCAGAGGTTACGTTCAAATTCCTTGTGACATCCTTGGCTTGCCACCACTTTGATTCAGCTACTTTCCTAAGAGTACTGCAATTGGGAGTATAAAATAGGCAACATGTCTGCTCTTTGAACCTTCTTAGGGTTAAAGTTGGATATAATATTACATACTGCTCTCCTGCATTCTCTCATTTATTTCCTACAATTAACCAGTTTAATTAGATTGTGCCAATAGCAGTAGATAAAATTAATCTGCTTTTGTGACTAGATGTGTCAGCCACAAGAACTGGTATCATTTTAAGAAGTGTCTACTGCGTTTGCTTTCTCCACTCCCTTTGACCAGAAACCATTTTACAGTTATTCAGTGTCTAATAACTTGACTCTGGCAAGCAGCTGAGTGTAAAGCATTGTGAAACATTTTAGGATAAAAGCTTAATACCAAATAAATTCAGATAGTTGAGCTTCCACAGTTCATCAGAAAATAGGAATTCAAAGATTTTTAATCATCCTTTTTACAAGTTGGAGGGAAAAGACCTTCCCATAATGGTTCAGAATATTTCCACACAACAGAATAAATAAGGGATAAAAATGCATTTAAAAGCCCACTCAGGAGACATAAATCTGTACAGCGTAAAGAAAAGAATCTGTCTTTTCCAAATAGTTGGCCTGTCAAAAGTATACCTTTCTACTAGATTTTAGGAAATATTCCAGAAAATACATGGGTTAAAAACTAGGGCTTCACACTACAAAGGACACATAACAACAGAAGCAAATAATCCCTTTACTTTTTTCCCTTTGTATTTTAAAACCATATCTGAATACATACAGAATACAGAATAACAAAGGTGAAAGGGATCTCGGAGGTCTTCTAGTCCAGCCCCGTTCAAGCAGGAGACCTTATACCATTTCAGACAAATGGCTCTCCAGTCTATGGAGCAGCACTCACAACTTCTGGAGTTCCATTGATTAATTGTTCTGACAGGACATTTCTCCTTAATTCTAGGTTGGATCTCTCTTTGTTAAGCTTCCATCTGATACTTCTTGTCTCGTCCTCAGATGGTTTGGAGAACAGGTTGACCCCCCCTTCTCTCTGCAACAGCCTCTCAAATAAGACTGCTATCAAGTCACCCATAGTCCTTCTCTTCACCACAGTGTAGTATAAACTGGCACCAACATGGGCACCGAACCGTGGGTGGGATCCAAAAAGTTAAGACGATGGGCATAAACACTCCACTTCCTGCAACATTAGGGCCGGGTTTCCATTGCACAATTGTGGCTTTCACCTTGACTTTTTTGCCTCCATGCCACAAATGCTCTTGTCCAAATAATCACAGTCCTTATGGACTGTTAACAGTAACAGCACTCCATGATGTCATGCTGGCCACATGATCGTGGAAATGTCTTTGGTCAGCACTGGCTCAATGGCCCTTGAAAAGGGGATGAGCACTGCCCCTTACAGTTGGCAACAACCAGCAGAGTAAAATCCACAGGGTCTCCTTTTTTCACCTTTATGGATTGCTCCCCATCACCCAAGCAATACAGCACAGCCTACAAGACGAATACCTGATCATAATTAGTATTACTGGTGGCTCGCTTTGAGGATGATGTTAGGTAATCCTAGGTCAAGGTCTTCTCCAATTAACTGGCAACTACCCAACTGCAAAAAGCTGGTTTCTCAAGAAAGAAACATCATTCAACACCTTATCGACTTTCTATCTTGCAATCAGACAAGGGAGGTATTGAGGATTTCAAGCTTTATGAGGTTCATCTAGTAAGAGGAACAATTTTAGCTACTGTCCCAAATTAGAATTTACAAATGAGAAACAGGTACTGGATTTTAACACTTCAGAAGTTAATACAGTGCAGGCAAGAAAAGGACAGTGTCATTGATTGCTCAGAGTTCAGTGTTATACTAAAATATTCTGCATCAACTACAATTTGTAGATTGCCTTCATCTAATATGTAGTCCATCTGAGAAGATACCACAACATGGGCCATTGAATTTCATTGTCTACACATTTGAAGTACCAACCTAAATTCCTTGATTTTTTTTTATCAACCAGCCACACAATTATACCATGTCAGAGTTTCTCTTGGCCACTTTAGGATGTGTGGACTTCAACTCCCAGAATTCCTTAGTCAGCCAACTCAAACTGTTTATTCAGTATCATCCACCCATTGCTATAGCCAGGAGTTGACCTGTCTGGAATACAAAAGGGTGAATAATAATAATAATAATAATAATAATAATAATAATAATAATAATAATAATAATAATAATAATAATAATAATAATAATAATTTATTTATTATTATTATTATTATTATTACTATTATTATTATTATTATTATTATTATTATTATTATTATTATTATTATTATTATTTATTAAATTTAAATGCCACCCAACTCCCAATGCAATACTGCATCCAATTTTGGTCACCACGATGTAAAAAAGATGTTGAGACTCTAGAAAGAGTACAGAGAAGAGCAACAAAGATGATCAGGGGACTGGAGGCTAAAACATATAAGGAACGGTTGCTGGAATTGAGTATGTTAATTTAATGAAGAGAAGGACGAGGGGGGACACGATAGCAGTGTTCCAATATCTCAGGGGCTGCCACAAAGAAGAGGGAGCCAAGCTATTCTCCAAAGCACCTGAAGGAATGACAAGAAGCGACAGATGGAAACTAATCAAGGAGAGAAGCAACCTAGAACTAAGGAGAAACTTCCTGATAGTTAGAACAATTAACCAGTGGAACAACCTGCCTTCAGAAGCTGTGAATGCTCCAACACTGGAAGTTTTTAAGAAGAGACTGGACAGCCATTTGTCTGAAATGGTATAGGGTTTCCTGCCTGAGCAGGGGGTTGGACTAGATGACCTCCAAGGTCCCTTCCAACTTTATTAATATTATTAAACTTTTATTCATTAAACATGAACCTCAGTCAACTGAACATTCAGATTGACTGGCACTAATGGTTGACACGGGTTGCTGCCAGCATCCTAGGTATCAACCAGGTATGTCCTTAAAATGTAAGATGTTCCGAGTAGCAGAGTTTTTTGTAGCTTTGCTGGAGTTAATGCAGGAAGCTGCAATTTCTTGATGTATTTTGCAAAGTTTTTGGACATAGTTCCCAGTGCCCCGATGACAATGGGTATCACTGTTACACGTTTCATCCATAATCGCACAGTTTCGGTGGCCAGGTCATGGTATTTCATAATTTTTTCCAGTTCTTTTTCTTCGACTCTGGCATCTCCTGGTACAGCGATATCAATCAACTGTACACTTCGGTTCTCTACGACTGCGATATCTGGCTTGTTGTGTTCTGTCGATCTGTCTATATTCGGAACTCCCACAAGATCTTCACCCTCTCATTCTCAACAACTTTTTCCACCCTATGTTCCCACGACTTTTCAGTCGTATTGTTTACACAATGCCCAGTGGATTAGTTTAAGCAACTTGCTCATGTCTTGATGATGATGATGATGATGATGATGATGATATTATTATTATTGATGTGCATGTTCTTTTCATCGCAGAAGAACCTCAGATGAAGAAGTGACCAAAAAGACAGGATCTAGATGACTTTTTTTTTAAAAAAAATTTAATCCCATTTATATCCCGCCCTTCTCCGAAGACTCAGGGCGGCTTACAATTTAAAGCACAAATCAATGTGCTTAGCAGTAGCCTTCATTCTATGTATATGCCTGCTTATTAGGGCTTTCGCCCCCCCCCAAGTGGCATTATTACAAAGTCAGCTTATTGCCCCCAACAATCTGGGTCCTCATTTTACCTACCTCGGAAGGATGGAAGGCTGAGTCAACCTTGAGCCTGGTGGGATGCGAACCTGCACTAATTGCAGGCAGCTGGTGTTACTTAAGGAGGCATTAGCCCACTGCTCCACCAAGGCTCAAACTTGCAGATAAGAGGACATGGACAAGACTGGACTGAGCAATTTTGACAAAAAAAGGATGAATAGAGGAGGAGGAGGGATTGTGGCACTCATCCTGCCCTCCTCCTCCCTGTCCTTCAGTAGGCCGAAAATTAAAAAGACGAGGCAAAATGGAACGTTGGAGCAGATGTCCTTTCTAGATGAAGGCCTCCTATACAGAATGAGAAACAAATAAGTGTTTCAGGCAGCTCCTTGTGATTTTTCGGAAAATGCCAGGAACTGCCATTCTTGATGCAGTCGTGAATGTGAGATGCAGCCCACTTATCTGCTCCTTGTGACCGTGGCATCAGTTTTTGTGTGTGTGCATTTCTACATCTTGACAAACCGATATCCTGGCTTATCAGATTTCTTCCACTCCCTCTCTGTCAGCCCTAGGAAGAATGCAGTTCAATTTATTCTCTTTGGCAAAACACTAATTGTATTTGATGACAATAATTTTGCCTTTAATACAGCTAACCCGTAGAAGACAAAACAAATTTTGTGTTTAATCTTGGATGATTTTTTTTCTTGCATTCTGTTCTTGTTCACTGCAAACATCTGTCATACCTCTGCTTTAGCTTAGTGCGTTCAATAAGAAGGAATCTATCTTTGTTAGATGCCTTTGGCAAAAATGTTTTCTGCCCTTATTATCAGGTATCTAGCATCCACAGGGAGACTTCATCTGCCTTAATGTGTAAATTAATGGAAAGTTCCAGACTTTTGTCCTTGAAACGTATCTGAAAGTTCTCAGAAGCCTGGAGATAGCTTTGATGTTATAATCATTCAAAGTACTCAGGCTGTGTTTTTAAGTAGGTTTCTTGGTATGGTTGTTATCTATAATTTTTCTGGGTTTTTTTCCCTGTATCGCTCAACCACATTTTAAGATGCAACTGAAGAATTCCAAACAAAATCCTGGAGAGATTTGTAACATTTATGATCTGTGCCAGTGTTCATATGCTGCTAAAACCTGATATTTTTAGCCTTATGATAGGTTGTTGTTATTGTTAGCTGCGAAGTCGTGTCCGACCCATCGCGACCCTATGGACAACATTCCTCCAGGCCTTCCTGTCCTCTACCATCTTCTGGAGTCCATCTAAGCTCACGCCTACTGCTTCAGTCACTCCATCCAGCCACCTCATTCTCTGTCCCCCTTCTTCTATTGCCCTCCATCTTTCCCAGCATGAGGCTCTTCTCCAGTGAGTCCTTCTTTCTCATTAGGTGGCCAAAGTATTGGAGTTTTAGCTTCAGGATCTGGCCTTCTAAAGAGCAGTCAGGATTGATCTCCTCTAGGACTGACCGGTTTGATCGCCTTGCAGTCCAAGGGACTCGCAGGAGTCTTCTCCAGCACCATAGTTCAAAGGCCTCAATTCTTTGGCACTCAGCCTTTCTTATGGTCCAACTTTCACTGCCATACATTGCAACTGGGAAGACCATAGCCTTGACTATACGCACTTTTGTTGGCAGGGTGATGTCTCTGCTTTTTAGTGTGCTGTCTAGATTTGCCATGGCTTTCCTCCCAAGGAGCAAGCGTCTTTTAATTTCTTGGTAGGTAACTGACAAAAATAGCTATGCTAGACTCTAGAGCAAGGGTCTCCAACCTGTGGGCTGTGGTCCACTTGGCCACTGGGCTGCAGGGCAGGCTGGCCCATGTGTGCACGTGTGCGCTCACTCTCATCCCCATCCACACTAGTCCCCTGGTGAAAACGGGGCACTGCGGTGCAAAAATGGGGCGCCGCCAAGCGAAAACGGGGCAGGGCTAGCGACTGTCACACGGGCATTAGCCCTACCCCAGTGGTGGGATTCAAACAGGTGAACAACCAGTTCTCTTTGTGGATGCCACTTCCGGAAGTCCGTTCTGGGCCCGGGCAACAAAAAAGTTAGCTACCGGTTCTGCCGAAGTGGTGCGAGCCGGCTGAATCCTGCCACTGCACTACCCCGTTTGCATCACTTGTGTGCTCGCGGCCCCGTTTGTGTGCACGCACAGGTAAAATGCTTCCCCCTCTCTTTCCCTCCAGTCCGCCAAACTTAAATTTTCTGAGTCATCCAGAGCACGAAGGGAGTGAAGGGAAGGTTTCCTGAAGAAGTTTAAAGGTAAAGGTAAAGGTTCCCCCGCACATGCGTGCTAGTCGTTTCCAACTCTAGGGGCCGGTGCTCACCTCCGTTTCAAAGCCGAAGAGCCAGCGCTTGTCCAAGGACGTCTCCGTGGTCATGTGGCCGGCATGAGTAGACGCCAAAGGCGCACGGAACGCTGTTACCTTCCCACCGTAGTGGTCCCTATTTTTCTACTTGCATTTTTACGTGCTTCCGAACTGCTAGGTTGGCAGAAGCTGGGACGAGTAACAGGCGCTCACTCTGTTACGTGGCACTCGGGATTCAACCCGCCAAACTGCCGACCTTCTGATCGACAACCTCAGCGTCCTAACCCACTGAGCCACCGCATAGAAGTTTAGGGTAATCCATTTTCGAAATTCTGCCAAGAAAACTGCATGCCTGTTTTCAGGAAATGTCTGAAATGGTATAGGGTTTCCTGCCTGAGCAGAGGGTTGGACTAGAAGACCTCCAAGGTCCCTCCCAACTAATTCTATTCTATTCTATTCTATTCTATTCTATTCTATTCTATTCTATTCTATTCTATTCTATTCTATTCTATTCTCCCATCCCATCCCGCGTTCTGTTCTGTTCTGTTTTCTATTCTATTCTATTCTGTTCTTCCATCCCATCCCGCCTTCTGTTCTGTTCTGTTCTGTATTCTATTCTATTGTATTCTATTCTATTTAATTCTAATTCTAATTCTAATTCTAATTCTAATTCTAATTCTAATTCTAATTCTAATTCTAATTCTATTCTATTCTATTCTATTCTATTCTATTCTATTCTATTCTATTCTATTCTATTCTTGGAATGGGAATTCTTCAATCTAAAAAAATGCATCTATGCCATATTGTGCCATATTGTGCCATATTTCTTACAAAATACCACAGAAATATTTTTATTACTATCTGCTACATTACAGTTTCAAATTCTTCTATTAACTTTCAGAGATGATGAATAGTCAAGAGCTGTCATCCAACTGGGAATTTCTTTGCATTCTCCTTCAATCAATTCCTCCCAAGATGGTAAGATGGCTGACTCCATGAGGCCTTGCTCATTTTACAATAAGGTAGCTCTGGAAACCTTGCCAGCATTTATTTTTTTTACCATCACTAATCATAGCAGAGAATTCTAAATAACGATCCTTCAAATCTTGGAGATGTTCCATATGCAACTCCAAGAGACCTGCTGAATTAAAGGAGAAAAAGAAATACTGAATGGCAGCCAAAGCATATGTTGCCTTTCCTTAGGGCAGCCACATCTCACGTTACTAAGGGGGGAGGAATGTAATTTATGGTCAGAATGGGCAAGATAAAAAACAAATGCCATGACAAAGGTTTTATGACTTAGAGCAGTGTTTCTCAACCTTGGCAACTTTAAGATGTGTGGACTTCAACTCCCAGAATTCCCTAGCCAGCCAATCCTCAGTTCCAGAGCCAAGCACATATTTAGCAAGCGTAAGATACAACTGATGCACCCAGACAGATCTTATTTTACGGCACTCAAACTTTCTGTTGGGAACTGAACTCATGGCTCCTCGCATTTTAGATGACTAAGAGCTGGCTGGCTATGTACGTCTAACGGTTCTCAACATGGATGCAACCAGTCACATTGTCCCTGCGGTCAATATAACTGAAAACCCAATATAGGATATTCCCCATATAAAGGTTCAACTCTGGAATCCTTCATTAAAAGACCTGGGAAAATCCTGCCATAGATTTTGGAAGGCAGCTTGGAAAAACCAGCACTAATCTTGAGAGAAATTAAAATGTTGATGTTTTAAAAGCTTGTTTAACACTTTAAGAAGCTACACACACAATTTATAGACAGCATCATGGCTAAACCTCATTCCTATACTTTGGCTATTCCACGAAACCAATTATGATTTTTTTAAAAAATGATGATTCATAACTTAGAATAAGGAAATTGAAATCTCCTTATTAGTACAGTGGAGTTAAAGGCTGAAACATATTACAGTACTTGTTTCTTCCTGTGCAAAACCTACAGTATTTAAATGCACACACCAGCTGTCTGAAAAAGGAAGGATAAATTAACTGTGATGGTTGATACTCATTTGAAAAGAGTTCTATTCATGTGTTTCAATGCTGATGTCACTCTATTTTTCAGCAACAGACACAATCCCCAGGACATCTAAGCTGCCAAATTCTCAGTTAATTCATGAGAAATGGTAGGGGGGGGGGGGAAACACCTACTATCACGATGCTAATACAAATAGAACGACACAAATGCACAGAAAATTGACTACTATGAGGGACAAATGGAGTGGAAGTTTCTATGACTTAACTACTAGATTGTCAGATGGGAAAAATTAAAGTAGTTCTCCTTCTCCAAGTCCAAAATATATATAAGCATGTGTGCGTAGCCTTGTTTTTGAAGCAAAACTAATCTGCAAATCCATGATGTGGCACTTTTTACAGATGTTGGACTTAAGACTGCCAACAGCAACAGTAATAATTAGGATTTATATATTTAAGAACAAAGTACTCAAATTCTTTGTGTTGGGATTTCCCTCTTCATGGACTTCAGCTGCCCCAGATTTCACACAGCATTAGATAGGAAGAGAGAAGATTGTAAAGAGGCAAGGAGAGAGATCTTTACTACCATATTTTTTTAAGTCTATGCCTACCTAACTGAATATCAGGTTAATATTAGCAGACACCTTTGCAAATGGTTAGATTGTATAATATCCAATTAAGCACAGAACATATTTTACTGACTTTCACAGAGTTATCGCCAACCAAAATAGCATATTATAAGTACAAAACAGGAGAATATCTCTCATGTTGACTTCTTTTCTCTTTAGCTAATTCTATATCTAAGGGATGCGGTGGCTCAGTGGGTTAAGACGCTGAGCTTGTCGATCAGGAGGTCGGCAGTTTGGCGGATCGAATCCTGAGTGCCGCGTAACAGAGTGAGCGCCTGTTACTCGTCCCAGCTTCTGCCAACCTAGCAGTTCGAAAGCACGTAAAAATGCAAGTAGAAAAATAGGGACCACTACGGTGGGAAGGTAACAGCGTTCCGTGCGCCTTTGGCGTCTAGTCATGACCACGGAAACATCCTCGGACAAGCGCTGGCTCTTCAGCTTTGAAATGGAGATGAGCACCGGCCCCTAGAGCTGGAAACGACTAGCACGCATGTGCGGGGGAACCTTTACCTTTACTTAATTCTATATCTTCAGTCTTTCTTCCCTTTTGAACGGCATGGGACAATTCGGGTGCAGCCAGCTCGGCCCCCTTTGCAGGCATCCACTTTGATTTATTTCATTTCCGGCACAAAGACAGATCTTTCAGTCAGTGCCTGTAATGATCCCACCAGACAACCAACATTGCAGATTTCAACATGCAGCTCAGCTGATCTGGTTCAAAGCAACTGATATAACTTGATAAATGCAGGAACAAAAATCCAAGTCAAGAGTCTGAAAACCTTCCTAATGCACACCAAGAATAAAAACCCAAGATAATTATAGCAAGATTGCTCACTCATTTAAAATCCAAGGTGATTTCATGGGCGTAAACTGACTTCATTAATTATATGCTTTTGCTGGCAACAAGAGAGAAATGGGAGCATTGGAGCACATCAAGGAGCATCAGCCTTCTGCTTAGGCATGATTAAGGTAGAATTCTGATTAAACTGACATCATGTGATTGTGCACCCAGCCATTCTCAAGCAATGTTCAAAACAGCAGCTGGAGGTTTTTTAAAAAATCTTCAGTAATTATTAGTTTGAAGCCAGTTCTGCAAAGCACATGGCCTAAGCATAATTTTATTCATATAAACCAGACATGTCAAACACAAGGCCCGGGGGCCAGATCCAGCCCGTGAAGTGGTTTCATGCGGCCCACAAAGCCATCCTGGAAACAGTGAGGGAACGGCCCCCACTGCCTTGGCCCTGGCCCAGAGACCCTCCTTCTGCCAGAGACCCTCAGATCTGTCCCACTCCTGCCCAGGCCCCCATAGGCACCTTTGATGCGAACGATGTAGAGCTGGCCATGCCCACACAGTAGGCCATATGCACTTTAGCCACGCCCACCCAGTAGGCCACACCCACCTGGCCCCCTGAGGGCAACTGCAATGCTGATGCGGCCCTCAATGAAATTGAGTTTGACACCCCTGATATAAACCATTACTGTGCTCACCATTACATAGGGAAAAGCTATGGGGCAATTATATCCACCACCCCAAAAGATGTTCAGAACAACAAACCCTCCAAAGAGAGCTGGTCTACATGGGTTCTTTCATGCAGTGATGCACGCAACAGGATGATATAATTATCTTCAGGAGATTCCCCATAAGGTTTAATATATTAGTTCAATAAATTAAGAAATATTGCCCAACAGCAAGTTGTGACATTCTGTAAGAACAAAAAATTCAAATCTACAAACTGAGTTCAATAACAATGTGAGATCATATTACATCACATTGCCAACACATGTTTTTTGGTCACCACACTACAAAAAAGGATGTTGAGACTCTGGGAAAAAAATGCAAAGAGCAACAAAGATAATTAAAGGCTAAGAGACTACAACATATGAAGAATGATTGCAGGAATTGGGTATGGTGCCGTCGGTCAGGTCAGGGATTGCCGGCTGGCAGCCCCCAGGGGGAGAGCATTCTTTGTGGGCGCGCCAGCCCTTTGGAATCAACTGCCTGTTGAGCTCCGGACGGCTCCCGACCTTCGCTCTTTCCGCCGTGACCTGAAGACTTGGTTGTTTGAACAGGCCGGCCTGGACTAAGGGTTTGGGTTTTTTAATTATTTATTGTTAGGGCTAAAATTAATTTAATTTTACTTTTAACTTTTGTATGTAGTATTCTATTGCCCTGTACACCGCCCTGAGTCCTTTGGGAGAAGGGCGGTATAGAAATTTAATAAAATAAATAAAAATAAATAAATAGATATGGCCAGTTTAGAGAAAAGAAGGGCCAGAGGTGACACGATAGCAGCATTCCAGTATTTGAGGGGCTACCACAAAGAAGAAGTCAACTTATTTTCCAAAGCACCAGAAGGCAAGACAAGAAACAATGGATGGAAACTAATCAAAAAGAGAAGCAACCTGAAATTAAGGAGAAACTTCCTAACGGTGAGAACAATTAAACCAGTGGAACGGCTGGCTTTTAGAAGTTGTGGGTGCTTGATCACTGGAGGTTTTTAAGAAAAGACTGGACAGCTACTTGTCTGAAATGGTATAGGGCAGTGATGGCGAATCTTTTAGAGACCGAGTGGCCAAACCCGCCCCGCCCACTCCTGCCCCCCCACCCGCAGGGTCACCCACCTCCATGGCCTGCTGCAGCAGATCACCCAGGTGGTCCTGCAGCGCCATGGTGGCCATGCCCTCTACCCGCACCCCGTAGCATCATCTGCGCACAATGGGGTGCAAAGGCAGTCTTGTCCCTGCTGGCCGGCTGCCATGTGCTTGGCTGCACTGCTCTGTGCAGGCCGCGCCCAGGGGCGACTCTCCTCTGGGGGGGGCTGCTGGTGACGAGGGGGCCAGGGGGAGGCGGGGACCGGGACGACAGCACACGTCCCCACAGACAGGGCTCCAAGTGCCACTTCTGGCACGCATGCCATAGGTTCGCCACCACTGGTACAGGGTCTCCTGTTTGAGCAGAGTTTGGACTATTCTAGTCCAGTGTAGGAATCCACCTCTCCAGCAGTTTAGACAAAACAACCAAACCTGCTGTAGGCTATGAAATTAATAATGCATTTGATGCTCTTTACTTCATTCCCACTCTAGACTGGGAAGAAAGAATCCCTTCTTTCTGATTACATCCATGTAGATCTTTAGGAAAGAAGAAAACTTGGGTTGGTTTCATTCCAAAAAGGGATGGGATCAACGGCTCGGCCTTGAGAGCAGAGTGGATCTGCTGTAAGGCTAATGAGCTTCCTTGTGCATTTCCTTGGTTCTTGGGAGAATCTGCTTAACCTTCCGAGAACAACTGACCTTGCTTTCCAGAAATTCCTTCGACCACCACCAAAGGCAAGTTAATAATTTCACCCATGTATAGGACCCCCCTCTGGCTGTGAAAATCAATTCAGGTTTCCAGGTGAAAATATTTGCTAAAATACCAAGCAGAGAAAGTTCAGAAGCCAGTGTTGTGATTCAGGGTCAGCCTGTGGGTTCGGCAGTTGGGTCGGACGACTCAGAGGAGGAGGAGGAGGGGGGTGTTGAAGAGCTGGAGGGGGGTGTTGAAGAGCTTGATGAGAGCCCCCAGCCAGGCCCCTCTCATCTGGTCACGACGCAGACCCAGCTGTGTTAGCCTGACAGCGTGGATGAAGATGACCCACAGCTGGCCCTGTTCAAGGACGCCCGACGCAGGAGGCAGTCAATCAGGAGTAAACAGAGGAAGGCAATGGGGCTCCTCAGAAGGAGGCAGAGAGAAGCCACGCCCTGAACTGTATTTAAGGGGGAATTGCTGGGAGGGCTGGTTTGCTGAAGGCAACCGCTTGAATAGTTCCTGTTTCATAGCTCCTGTTTCATGGTTGGTGTCTGTTTTATGTTAATAAATTTGGCAGGCTGTGGTGATGAAGATGCAACTTATTTTCATGTATGGTGGACTTGTAAAAAGGTTAAGGCCTTTTGGATAAAAATTTGGTGGAATATGCAGAAGATTTTCAAGCAAAGGATAAAGTTTTGTCCGCAACTCTTCTTGTTGGGAATAATTACAGATGCTACGGTTGTGGACACTAAGTTGATGTTGAATTTAATCACGGCAGCAAGACTTTTAATAGGTCAGTACTGGAAGAAAGAGGAACTGCCGACTATAGAAGAATGGACTTTAAAGGTTTCCGACCTGGCAGAGATGGCAAAGATCTCGGCTTACTTGAAAGATCACTCGCAAGAACGTTATATTATGGAATGGAGAAAATGGGTTGAGTATATTCAGAACAAATATAGGGTTAAGAAGTTTCATGTAGCATTTGAATAAGTCTTCCTTCGCTTTTTCTTTCTTTATTTCCTTTTTTTCCTTTCTTTTTTCTTTTCTATATATATTTAATATTATTAAGATTTGTATTATCCTGTATAAGCTAGAGAGTGGTGGATTTTAGAGTTTATGGTTGTTAGTATATGGTTGTTTATGATTGTTTTTCTTTTTTATACCTTGTATTTAGCTCTGGGAAGTCGGGGGGGGGGAGGGGGGGAGGGGTAGGGAGGGGTAGGGAGGGAGGGAGAGGGGAGGGGGGACTGTTAAAGATAAACTGTATGTTAAAACTTTTCAATAAAAAATAAATAAATAAATAAATTTGGCAGGCTTTATTCCAGCCTCTTGCCGTTTGTAAAGGGGTTGTCCCTGCCTTTTCTGCAGGGCCGGTAGCAGGCTGGTACAGAACAGCCAGCTAAGCAGCTAAATAAAGAGAACAAGCTAAGTATATTTGACTTAGAAGAACCCGAAACTTCAAAAGTAACTTCCCAAATACTCAAAATCCCCCATTATACTGGGAACCAATCCTGACTCTTCACCAGGCATTCCTCAATCAGGAAGAAACTGAACAAAACAGCACATTTCTTACAGACCGAGAAACGTCCTCGAACAATCCAGCTAGTAGCTTGAGATGGTTAGCCAGTGCATCTTCCTAGTGACAGATGAATGGATCTTTCCAATTTTGCAAGATGTGGAGTCCCCCTGCCTTTTTTTTCCTCCCCAAAGTGGAGGAACTGTACAATTTGCTTTGTCCAGAAGGCTAGTACTTTTCAAGAAACTGACAACTTCTTTCTACAATGGCCAGAAAAAAACCAGAACTCTTTTAAGATACAACTAGCCAAGTCTCCCCTCCTGTTTGCAATCTTTATTGCACTCCAGCTTGGGCAGAGCACTTGTGTATGTGTTGAAGTGCCAACCACTAGGACTGCATCCTTGCTACCAAGGGAGGGGAATTGGATATCTAACGCATTTTGTTCACCCTTATCACAGAAGGCTAAGAACATTTCTCATTCCGATTTCATTTTCTGTGCCCCTTCCTGGGATCAACACCATTTGAACTTGGAATGCAAGGATAAGGACTAGTGAAAGTCAAGTTCACACATTATTCTTTTTTTTTATTAAAGAGTTTTACAAAAACAAAATTTTACAATATATCCCAAAACCTCTCCCACCCCAAACCCACCCACTTCCCCCCCCCCACTTCCCAGAGCTAAATACAGGATTATAGTTACAATAATCATATTCTAAATAAAAATTATGCATAATATACAATTAACCAAATTCATAATGCGCTTTAACTCTCTTTTAACATAACTACCAACAACGTACCAATAACAATATCCCACTAAAATCTACTCATAAGCTAAGTGGTACTTTTTAGTCCCATATTTGTTTTGAATATAATTTATCCATCTCCTCCAAACTGAAATATATCTTTCCTGTGAATAATCCTTCAGATAAGCAGAAATCTTAGACATTTCTGCAAGATTCGAAACTTTAAACACCCATTCTTCTACAGTGGGCAAACTATCCTTCTTCCAATATTGTCCCACCAATAACCGTGCTGCCGTTATCATGTTCAATATCAAGTTAGTTTCTTTAACATCACAATCTACAACAATGTAGTTCACACATTATTCTAAACCAACGTTTGCTTTAACAGTTGCCTGTTGAATAAGCTACAGCTTATTTGGGTTCAGAGCAAACATTAAGCCATCAGTCTAGCGATTCACAACCTACCGGAGTTGTGTTGATATATTCTTCACATGAAGTTAATCAAATAGGAGATGGGGGTCTTTGCATCTGAACTGGTGAAGCAACAATGGGCTTGTAACATTGACCTAACAACCATTTTTCCACTTAGCCAATTTCAATATTTATGTACGAAAATGGCATTTACTCAGGAACGAACAAAGGTTTCAATATAGGCCCCACCAAAGTCCTCAGGAATAAGAGACCACATTTACCTTTTTCTCTCTGCTGATCTCAAGCAGTAAAAACCCCAGCACATCCAACTAGTTCGACATGCAAGATATTGGCTGGGGAATTCTGGGAATTGAAGTTCACACATCTTAAAGTTCCTAAGGTTGAGAAACACTGTCCTAAAGCATGGATGGATGGTTTTTATTGTCTCAAAAACCACAGCAGGCTTTGCATTGCATGTAACTGTCTGTATTTTAGAAGTAAGCACAGCCATCTCACCTCTAAAAACTACCTAAACCAGAGGTCTTCAAACTCGGCCCTTTTATGACTCATGGACTTCAACTCCCAGAATTCCTCAGCCAGTGTGCCTGGCTGAGGAATTCTGTGAGTTGAAGTCCATGAGTCATAAAAGGGCCGAGTTTGAAGACCCCTGACCTAAACTCTTAAAGAAATGCCCAAAAGTCCAAAATATTTGGTCTTATCTACAGGGGGGAGTTTCAGAGTCCACCAAAGAAATCTGATGAGTCATCTTTCTGTGCACCACTGTCTTAATACTTCCTCCTTCCATAACCCATAATCCAGACATGCACTCAGCTAGATGCTGATGGTTCTCATCTGCCTATCAGTTTCACTGCACAGCAGTCAAGTGTCTTTCTTCTTATTTTCCAGGGAAGATTGGTTTTTCACCTGGAAGAAATAGCCATTGGTTGTGGCCTTTCCCCAGTTACATGTTACAGTTACTAAGTCTGTTTCCCTTTTTAAAAAACAAGGCTAACTGATTACCTTGCGACTGAAAGGCGAGATACAAGCATGATATTAAGATGGAACACAAAAAAGGGAGATTTTGATTAAAAGTAGGCTCTCGTGGTGATATTAAATATCTGTCCTATTTTATTTTAAGCCAACAACAGAGATTCACACTGAAGGGCAATTTTGTGGCATTTAAACTAGGCTTCCCTCAGGTAGCATATTCCAGATGTGCTAGATCACAGTTGTCATTAATTTTCAGCAGGTTTAATTTAAAGTATGGATGAGAGAAGGAGAGGGAGGGAGGGAGAGAGAGAGAGGGAAAGGGAGAGAGGGAAGGGAAGGAGAGATGGAAAGAGAGCGAGCGAGAGGCAGCACCTTACTCTGCAGCCAAATTCAACAGTGGCATCTCTCCCCAAAAATCATGTTGTCCAGTTAAAGTCCGGTAAAAGATCTGACATGTTTTAATACTGTAAATATTTAACACTTAACAGTTAAATATTTAATGTTAATATTTAATAGTTTAATACTGACCGGGGGACTGTCGTGCAAAATTTTGTTCCATGCAACAGGACAAACCACGATTGCTCGTTTCTTTCACAATGATAATAATAATAATAAAAAAAACGGACAGCCCGTCTCTGAAAATAAAGACTGTCAAGCAATCTTCTCCTTAGTTCCCCCCCCACCCCAGGTATTCCTCTGCAGTCAAGAGGTGCAGATGTTTGATCCCTCCTCCCCTTTCACGTGGGAGGCAAACCCCCTCCGTGGAGTTTGAAAGTGCACACAACCACTGAGCCAATGCAGGAAGCGGCTTTTCTGCCTGCAAGATTCCAAACAAGTCTGGCATGGAAATTAACAGACATAACAAAGAAATAGTATTAATCATCCACTTTTTATTCAGTTGTAGAATCATTAAAAGCTGAATAAGCAGCACACTGTCAAAAACCCTTCCCTGGGGGGTGTTGATGAAGAAGGTACACGTACTGGATACTTTGACTGGATACATTATAGACATATATAATTATAGAAAGTTTTGATATTTGATTCTTTTTTTCCCCATCTCCTCCTATGCAAAATTAGGACTATGGAAAGATCTCAAAGAAGCTGCTTTATACGGTTTGGCGGTGCTGATAAAGCATCTTTCTTCGAAGTGTGGAAGGAGCCATTAACTTTCAGTGTGTGTGTGTGTGTGTGTGTGTGTGTGTGTGTGTGTGTGTTCTCAATGCTTTGCTTCACTGGCATATTTAACACATAGGCAACATGGAATGCCTTTCAAAGCAGCCATGTAGATTTTGCAAATGACTCAACTTCTTTAATGCTCCAAAGAAGAGAGGCTTTATTTATATGAATGCTCTTTATAGACCGCTTCTTTTGAAGGTTTTGCCAACCCTCACAGGAATGAAACACAACTCCCACATGTTACACTTTCCAGGTCAGCCGGGGGGGGGGGGGCTGGGGACCACTGCTTTAGAGAACCCACCTAGGCAAATTGAAAGTAATCGCATAAAATAACATTAAAAAAAATAGAAACAAGTTTGGCATAAAACTCAGCTAGAGCAGGGAAGGCCTGGGGAAAAAAAACTGGAAAAATTGGGAAAAAATACAGGGGATTTTTCCCCAGGTTTTTTTTCCCCCAAAGCCGTTTTTTCCCCAATTTCCCCACTTTTTCCAGGCCTTCCCGTCTCAGGTCTTTGTTGAAAAAAAAAACATTTCTGTCGTTCCAATGACTGCAATGGAGCGGGCGGCTGGAGGTGGCAGTATATTTAGTAGGCTAGGCAGGCTGATCTCCTCCAGATATTTGGAACTAGTTCCTACAAGCCCCATCCAGGCTAACCGATGGTGAGGAGACCCACAGGATTTTTCCTGATCATCAGACTTTAGAGCACAGGGAAGTATCCATCACCTTACTCTTGCAGACCAACTATTCATCCCACCATTTCCAAACCGTTTATCCCTCCGACGTCTTCACTGATTAACTGAATAAGCTGATAGAATTGCTAAGTCTCTGGGGAGCTTCTGTTGCCCTTCTACTGCCTAATGATGCTGCAGCACAGGGGTCCTCAAACTTGGCCACTTTAAGACTTGTGGACTTCAACTCCCAGAATTCCCCAGCCAGCCATGCTGGCTGGGGAATTCTGGGAGTTGGAGTCCACAAGTCTTAAAAGTGGCCATGTTTGAAGACCCCTGCTGTACCAGCAACTCTACAGCAGGGGTCCCCAACCCTCGTGCTCGCCGCTCGCGCAAATGGAGCTGCGCACATGTGCTCATCCGCCACTCGTGCAGAACCCTGTCTTCTCTCCTCTCCCGATGGTCCCCAACGTTGGAAAGGGTGGGAACTGCTGACCTACAGGATTCCCAGAAACCATGGGGGTGAGAGTCAAACTTACAGTGAGAGCCTAAGAGATGCCTCACTACCACCATTTCACACAACACTTCAAACCAGGCTGCCCTCCCCTCTGAAAACTTCTTGAGGATTATGGTTGTTTAATTTTAGTTTTAATTTCTTGCATGCTTGTATTGGGATCAAACTGGGACAATTTTATGGGGAGGGGGGAAATAGAAGAACCAGACCTAAACACACGCTCAGGTGATCCTGACTCTTGCAAGGCTTTGAAAATTTCCACTTCCTCACGGAAATGTTGCAGACAATGCTCAGATGGAAATTAAGTCATAGCAAGGTCAGATGCTTTTGATCTGTCTTTCCCCCCGACTAGGAAATTCTTCTCCTAATCTGAAAGAAATGAAAGCAGGTTTTGGAGCACCGTCAGAAAAAATGTTCTTCTCACATTCTCTAGGCCTGAGCTCTGTCAATGAATATACTCCTACAGCTCCTTAATGGTAGTTAGCACTGCGCAAGAGATCCGCGACAAAAAAATAGCTCAAACTTAAATTAGATATGGAAAAGATAAAACATCTTCTGAGCTGGCTTTTTGGATACGTCGATGGGATTTCCTTGGGAAAACTGTATTTTGGCCATTGCCTTCTTTCGGATATCTCTTCTGACTTCAACAAAGCATTCCTTGTCTGGCGTAGCGGCCTGATATCCATGGACTAATCAGGTTTTCTACTGCTTAGATCTGAGATGAGCAAAACAGAAGCCCTGAAATAGCATCTAAGAGAGTTGTGCAAAGCCATGCTGCATAGCCTTGAATTAATACGAGATGATTATGCAAGGTGTGACCCAGAAGACATAGTTTTTTTTAAGAAAAGAGTGGCTAGAATCCAGATCTTCTTTTATATGGCACACACCAGAGCAACAGAAAGAAGGGGGGGAGGGGAGATATTCAGCATGGTTTCCCAATTCCAATATCGTTTTTGAGGGCAGATTGACATTTCTGCTTCCTTTACCTTGTAAGCAACTGATCTCTGATTGTGCGCACACGCCACAGCCAGACAGAAATGTGACAATACTGTTCATGAACAGACATAGCTTAAACCCGTTCTGCTGGATTTCTCCTTACCAGGAGCTGAACAAACCATAGTTTAAAAGTCAGGCTTATTTTCCTCCCCATTATGGCTTCCTCTCGCCTGTTTCTGATGTGCTTAGGAGAGGCGAAAGGGGATGTACAGTGCAAAATTTGTACAGCAGAAAGGACATAGTACAGAAATGTGTTGAACTGCTCCTATTAGAATTGAAGCCGATCAATTAGCTCGTTTCCAAGCCAAAATCCTCTAGCTCAGAGGTCCCCAACCCCTGGGCTGTGGACCAGTACTGGTCCACAGCATGCCAGCAACCAGTCCACACAAACAAGCAAAGCTCCATCTGCAGGATGCAGGCAGCACACAAAACCTTACACTCTCCGGTCCACAGAAAAACCTCTCTCCACGGAACCGGTCCCTGGTGCCCAAAAGGTTGGTAACCTCTGCTCTAGCTGCAACTGACTGTCATTGCAATAAGTGTTATTATAAAACACTCAGAGACTTTTAGCTACTTGGTGTGTTTTTTTAAAAAAAGAATAAGGAATAAGCAAAGCTAAGAGAGCAAAGTACAAGTGCTACAACTCCTTGTAGAACTGAAGAAGCTTCTTGGATGAGAAGCGAAACATCTTCAAGAAAAGCAAAGAAAGTCCAGTCAATTTCTGTTCAGTCAGGGATTCCATGAAAAATGCAACTTGGCTGGGGTGCCTACATTTTTTGCAAGCAATTGTATAGGCCAAGAGGTAGGCAACCTTGGCTCTTTTATGACTCGTGGATTTCAACTCCCAGCTGAAGCTTCCGGATGCTCTTCAAGGGCAGCCCCATGTAAAGCGCATTCCAGTAGTCCATTCAGGCAATGACCAGGGCATGATTAACCATAAGAACTTCATGATACAGGAACAGGTGCAATTGGCACACAACATAAAGTTGTCCAAAAATGAAGATGGGATAGAATCAAATAAAGACAGACTTAGCGTTTTGCCAATAAAACCAATCAGGAAACCCACTAGACTGATTTCGGGCAGTGATTTCATGTCATTGTCACCAAGGGACAACTGAGCCAATATTCTTATGGCTTAACTGCAGCATAGTTCAGGCTTAAAAACTCCTGCTTTGCCATTGCAACGCTCAGGCACCATGGGCCCTGCCAGCAGGTCACTTATCCATGGGCAGAAACTGCTATCAACCTTCTCCTTAATTTTTCCACTGCCCTGCAGTTGCTAAATTGCTGTAGAGCAGTGCTCCTCAAACTTGGCAACTTTAAGATGCGTGGATTTCAACTTCCAGAATTCTTCAAGAGAATGCTTGGAGTCCACATATCTTAAAGATGACAAAATTGAGAAAGCCACACTTCTCTGTGCATTAATGATTCACCTGTGGACATGGTTACCAGCATCAAACTCCTGGGTGTGTAGTTAACAAGTAGGCTGGCTTGGTCGCTCAACAGTGAGACACTGGTGAAGCGGGCACAGCAGCGCCTCCATTTTCTGCGTCGCATGAGAAAAGCACATCTTCCTTCCCCTGTCCTGACCACTTTCTACAGAGGGACGATCGAGAGCATCCTGTCATACAGCATCACAGTCTGGTTTGGAAGCATCACTGCTTCAGACAGGAAGGCGGTGCAGAGAGTGGTGAGGACAGCAGAAAAGATCATTGGCAGTTCCCTCCCTCCCATCCAGGACACGGCACACAAGTGTTGCTTGATCAGGGTCATTTAAGATTGTCTGGGACACTACACATCCTCTTCATGACCTGTTTTCCTTGTTACCTTCTGGGAGGAAGCTCCGTGGTATCCGAAGCAGAACATCCAGATTCAGTCACAGTTTTGTTCCATACAGTATTAATCTTGTGAACTCTCAAGCTCTCTCTTTCCATTATGCATTCAAGATGGACAGTAATTAATATTTATATGTTACGTATATGTAAGGATGTAGGTCTATACATATGTTGTATGTAGGATGTTTAAATGTGTTATGTATGTGTACACTTTGAGAGCGAGCAACTAAATTTCATTTTTAATGTGTGTCATTATGCCCACCGTAAAAAAATGACAATAAAGATCATCTATATATCTAAATGCTGCTTTAGAGTCTTCATATCCTTCCTTCTGGAAGGAATATTGTGCAACTTGTCGGCATCTCGGGTCAACCATCTTTAACGATGGGGGTGAGGTGTTACCCCCATTGATAGGGCTCGCAACTTGGGTGTCCTCCTGGATTCACGGCTCAATTTTGAAGATCACATAGGAGCCGTGACCAGGGGGGCTTTTGCCCAGGTTCACCTGGTGCGCCAGTTGCGACCCTATCTGGACCGAGATGCCCTACGCACAGTCACTCATGCGCTCGTGACCTCCCGTTTAGACTACTGCAACGCTCTCTACATGGGGCTGCCCTTGAGGACCACTCGGAGGCTTCAACTGGTGCAGAATGCGGCCGCGCGAGTTGTGATAGGGGTTTCCCGATACTCCCATGTAACAGCTCTACTCCGCGAGCTGCATTGGCTTCCGGTTGCCCTCCGGGTGAGATTCAAGGTGCTGGTGATGACCTATAAAGCCCTAAATGGCTTGGTCCGGGTTATCTGAGGGAACACCTGCTGCCAGCATCAAGCTCCCTTCGTCCTGTGCGCTCCCACAGGGAGGGCCTTCTCAGGATACCGCCGGTTAAGGAATGCCGGCGGGTTATTCCCAGGGGAAGAGCGTTCTCTGTGGGCGCACCGGCCCTATGGAACCAACTCCCCATGGAACTTAGGACTGCCCCCGACCTTCGCTCATTTCTCCGGGACCTGAAAACTTGGCTCTTCGAGCTGTCTGGCCCAAGCTGAGGGGTTTTAATTTTATTGGGTTTTAGTTTTAATTTTGGGACTTGATTTAATTACTTTTAATTTGATTTTAATTTTTGTATCTGTTTTTAACCCTCCCTGTAAACCGCCCTGAGTCCTACGGGAATAGGGCGGTATATAAATTTAATACAATAAAATAATTCTTCTTCTATAAGACAACCAAAACACAGGCATCACTAAAATATGAACAGTAAACTTTACTGATTTTCTTTTACTCATTAAAGAATGTCCTATTATTTTCCATATTTGCTAGATAATCATATGCAATGAGTCAAATGTATATACCGTAATATTTATCACCAATCAAAACTATCAAATTAGCAAACCTATCAGCAGTACTAGTTCTTTACAGTTCAATAGTGACTGATTTAATTCTTTTAATTTATAATCTACAAAATCACTTGCAGTTTTGGTTAATAGTTTCACGTTTCTCAATCTTCTTAACATTAAGATGTGTGGACTTCAACTCTGAGAGCTGAAGTCCACACACATCTTTAAACATTAATTTAAAACATTCCAAGACTATTTCTGAACTGTAAAACAAAACTCTCCCTTGTATTTTGCCTATATACTAACTTCACAAATACTAAGCGAAAAGATTGTTCCAAGAATCAGCAAAAAATGGCTGTGCCTTCTTTTCATCACACTGTCCTTGCTAGAACAAAAACCACTTTTTTCTTACCTAAAGGCATTGTATTTTATTTATAATTTATTTTTTTAAGGCTGGCCAACCCACAATAATTCTATTATAACCATCACATTTGAAATATTAAGACGGCTCTGATAAATTGAATGCCATCGAATTAAGCTGTTTTTCAACTTGTGAGTTCAAGAGAGTGAATTGAAGAAAAGTGCACAGTTTTTAATGCAGATTCCAATATTCTTGTACTGGAAAACTAGAGAAATAAAGATATAGCCTGAATTATTTTGACAGAGAACTGTATTGCATATAAATCTACTGGCAGCTGACTTTGCAATGTAGTCCTAACATAATGAACTGGGCTAGAGATTTCTCTCCAGGTTTCTAAAAGAGCAAGAGTTAGAAATAGGGAATCTTGTTAATCGCTGTGCATAAAACACAAACGGCTGTTCCCATAATGCACTTAGGAGATCTTGACAAATGCCATGAAGTCACTGATTCAGAGCAGGGAGGATACTACTTTAAGAGAGGGTAGAAAGGAAACAAAGGGAGAGTGAATCATGGGATGATCACGCAACTTCTAGGGCACAGCCAAGACTGTGAGCAAGGAGACTGCCCTGAGATCTGTCCAGGAAGAAAGAGAATGGCCATTAAGCAAAGCAGCAGCAACATACAGCAGTCAAATGAGAAGACCTGAGCATGACCTCAAAGGCTGTAGAGTTGGGCCACAGAGGATCTCTAGTCTGTCTCAGCTGAGCCTGACAGACAGACAATAGCAAGCCCTGGACATTCGTAATGGGCAGCTCCTCATCGAATTAAGACAAAAGTTTTGGAAGAAAACAGCTATGACTGTGTTTCCCCCCCCCCCTCCCCCTCTATACCAGTATTTCTCAACCTTGGCAACGTTCAAGATGTGTGGGGAATTCTGAAGTTGAAGTCCACACATCTTAACGTTGCCAAGGTTGAGGAACACAGCTCTAGAAAGTGGCATTTATTCAGTCTTCAGGGAATATCTTCTAATCTATACCAATTGTTGAACTGTTTCTACAATTTGCCCACACTACAAAAGCCTCTGCATTGTACAAAGGATTCTGGGAAATCAGCACATACTCTTAATATGGGGCAATTGAGACCACCCAGAACCAGTTTGGTCTAGTGATGAAACCAAGAGGTGAGATCTATAGTCCCACCTTAGGCATGAAAGATGGGTGGGTGACTTCGAACCAGTCACACTCACTCTTTCTTCTCAGCTCAACCCACCTCACAGGGGAAAATAGGAGGAAGGAGTATTAGGTATGTTCACGGCCTCAAGTTAATTATAAAAATAATAAAGACAGGATAATAAATATAATAATGTATTTATTGCTTTCTAATGACCTCCTAGTACAGAGGTCTTCAAACTTGGCCCTTTTATGACTTGTGGACTTCAACTCCCAGAATTCTTCAGCCAGCGTTCTTGGCTAAGGAATTCTGGGAGTTGAAGTCCACAAGTCATAAAATGGCCAAGTAGCTGGAGCAATTTAGGGGTGGGGACCTGGCAATCCATCTAACAGAAAAGCTCTTTCATCAGTTCCTATCTTTTGCTGCAAAAAATCTCCCAATAAACCATGGGAAATCTCAGGATTTCCCAGAATGGGAATAAACGTTAAGACACTTATTAAATACCAATCCAATAAATATTGCTGCCATGCAATTTGTTTGCAGAACTAAGCTGTAAAGAAGACATCTGTTAAGATGCTTTAACCAACTTCTTTAGAGGATGTTGGAGATGGGTTTATGTTAAGATTCTTGAAAGTCACAAATCCCAGAATGTACAACAGGTGTTAATCCAACATGAAAACAACAACAGACTCCAACTTGGGGAACAAAGGCCTTTTTACTGTCTAGGAGGGGATTTAATTGTTTATACTGCATTCTAGAAACTGGAGCAACATAGATCAAGCTTTATTCTCCCTGCATAAAGATCCAGCTTTGTCCATTTACCCTCAGAGAAATAACGTCAACGCTGCTTTATCAGATTCCCTCACAGATGGCAAAGCGTTGATGAGGACATAAGTGAGGGCAATTCCACATCCTGTTTTTTTGCCTGCTCTGGTCACAAGAAACATGTTATATTATGGCCTGTGTTAGAAACAAGGCAGGAAGAAAACAGAGTGTTGATTTCAGCTGGTATCAATGAAATAGGGAAGAGGGTTTTTTTCCCCTTCTAAATAAATAAAACCTCCCAGAGGCTTCAGTTGCAGCAAGATCCAGCAGTAGTTCCCAGCCCAGAGAACATTAAAATAAGTTTCCTCATCTCACCTTTCCTTTTATTTTTTCCAGGCCAGCAAAGTAACTGACACTCACCTTTGATACCCCCTATCTGAGGCAAATCAGGCTGCCCCCTGAAATAAAGCTAAAGTGCAATTCACAACAGCCCCCCCCCCTCCTGCTCACCTCTTCAAAAAATTAAGCCCTGGCAGATGAGACAAACTTTGTTTTCCTCAAAAGAACGAGTCAGTCAAATACAGATTTGTCTTACTAAAATGATCTAGCAGGAAGCAGAGACAATTCCCATATAGGGGGATTACTAGGCCTGCTATATCCATGCAACTATACGGGGGAACAACTGTATCTCCCACATTTAAGAGTCTGTTGTGCAAGAATATTTCAAGGTTTGTTTACAGATTATACCAATAACCCATGAAAGGATCTCTTCCTTTTTCTTAAACACTTTAACAGACCGGAGCTTCTAGTTGTAGCTGGGTCACCCTAATTCAGCAACTAGTGGCCGGTGTTTCATTTTGCATGGCCACAACCAGTGCTTTTTTTTTGTAAAAGAAAAAGGTGCCGGAACTCACACACGTCATAGAACCTGCCTTGCCTACCCTACAAGGTTCCATCCAAAAAAGGTGCCGGAACTCCGTTCTGAGCGTTCGTTCTATGAGAAAAAAAATCCCTGGCCACAACGATGGGCACTTTGGAGACTACAGCCAGATACAACTGGACAGCTTGCACGTGAGAATCATCCCTCCCTCACTCAATCAGAATAGAGCAGGAAAGGGACCTTGGAGGTCTTCTAGTCCAACCCCCTGTTCAAGCAGGAAAACCCTATACTATTTCAGACCAAGCGGAGGCCTGTTCCTTTAACAGTAATGCAGAGGCAGAATTTTGTCCAAGTTTTTGTTTTTTTAAGGAACCCTTTCGGCCTGAAGCAGAAAAGCTACAAAGCAGGGGTCTTCAAACTTGGCCCTTTTATGACTTGTGGACTTCAACTCCCAGAATTCCTCAGCCAGCAAAGCTGGCTGAGGAATTCTGGGAGTTGAAGTCCACAAGTCATAAAAGGGCCAAGTTTGAAGACCCCTGCTACAAAGGGACAGTCCTGGGCAAGGCGGGCTCCTCTCCAGCACTTCGCAGGCTGGGGGCCGGCAAAGAACCGAGCCCCTGAGCAGGTGCAGAGGGCTGCTCCGAGAATTTATTGAGAAGGAGAGTCAGCGGAGAGAAAGGGGTGGCGGCGCCCCGGAGCCTTTCTCCCGGCCCAGCAAGGCTGCGATTTTCTCTACCAGGGACGTCTCCGGGTTGCCTTCGCCCCCTCCCCTCCTCCCACCGGCTGCTACCGCTTTCCCTCGGCATACCCAACCGGCCCCCTGACGCCTCTCCACTCACCCAGCCCACTGATCTCGTGGCGGAGGCTAACGCGGGTCCTCTCTTCCACTATGGCCCGCAGCATCTGCTGAAGGGAGCGGTCCAGCTCCCCGCTGTCGACGTCCTGCTGCCCGGGAGCCGCGAAGGAGGAGGCCATGCCAGCAGCGCCCGCCCAGCGCCGGGCATCTCAAGCGCTCGGGCCGGATTGCCCCTCCCCTGCCCCAGCGTGGGGGACGAAGCAAGAGAGCTACTGAGGGGGCATGGCCGCTGCAAAATGCCCGTCGCCACTGCCCCCCCTCCCCGCTCTCCTCCTCCTCCTCCTCCGCCTCCCGGGGAGGCTTCTCCGCCGGCCAGTGCCTCTTCCGCCTCCGCAGCTGCAGCAGCAGCAGCAGCCGCCGATCTGCAGCTTAGCCTTTTAGAACGCCTCCTGCCACCCCGCTAGCTCGGCGCGTCGCAGCCAATGGGGGACGGCGAAGAGGGGAGGGCGTGGCCGAGCCCGGGCGGGACCCCTGACGTCACCCGCTCCCGGACCGCCAAGCTCTTCTTTGCTGCTGCTGCTGGTGCTGCCATCGCAGCCGAGGCGGAGAAGCCGCGGGAATGCCAGACGGGAAGAACGGCGTCTGGCTTCTTTTCCTGCAGCCGGCAGGCGTGATTCACCGCCGTGCCCAGGCCGCCGGCTCCCTGGAACCAGCACTTAGCCGCCCCGCTGATGTCGGGAGAGGTAAGGAAGGGGATATTTATTTATTTATTTATTTTATTTTATTTTATTTTATTGGATTTGTATACCGCCCTATTCCCGTAGGACTCAGGGCGGTTTACAGGGCAGTTAAAACCATGAATACAAAAAATTAAAAACAATTAAAACAAGCAAGAGCCTTGGTGGAGCAGTGGGCTAATGCCTCCTTAAGTAACACCAGCTGCCTGCAATTAGTGCAGGTTCGTATCCCACCAGGCTCAAGGTTGACTCAGCCTTCCATCCTTCCGAGGTAGGTAAAATGAGGACCCAGATTGTTGGGGGCAATAAGCTGACTTTGTAATAATGCCGCTTGGGGTGTGTGTGAAAGCCCTAATAAGCAGGCATATACATAGAATGAAGGCTACTGCTAAGCTTGTAAGCCGCCCTGAGTCTTCGGAGAAGGGCGGAATTAAAATAAATTAAAAATAAAAATTAAATTAAATTCAAGCCCCAAGAGTAAATCTAAAACCCAGTTAAATTAACAACCCCACAGTCTGGACCACAGATCGAAGAGCCAAGTTTTCAGGTCCCGGCGAAATGAGCGAAGGTCGGGGGGCAGTCCTAAGTTCTGTGGGTAGTTGGTTCCATAGGGCAGGCGCACCCACAGAGAAAGCCCTTCCCCTGGGAATAACCCGCCGGCATTCATTAACCGGCGGTACCCTGAGAAGGCCCTCCCTGTGGGGGCGCACAGGACGATGGGAAGATGATGCCGGCAGCAGGTGTTCCCTTAGATAGTCCGGACCCAAGCCATTTAGGGCTTTATAGGTCATTACCAGCACCTTGAATCTCACCCGGAGGGCAACCGGAAGCCAATGCAGCTGACGGAGAAGAGGTGTTACACGGGAGTATCGGGAAGCTCCCATGAAAAGTTGCGCAACCCTCTTTGAACGTCATTGCTGTTCCTAAATTATTATTACCACTGCTTTTTTTGTAAAACAAAAAGGTGCCGGAACTCACACATGTCATACAACCCGCCTTGCCTAGCCTACAAGGTTCCATCAAAAAAAAAAAAAGGTGCCGGAACTCCGTTCTGAGCGTTCTGTGACAAAAAAAGCCCTGATTATTACGGTCCCATTTATGTCTTCCAGGGACAAGCAGAAGTGCCCCGAACTGGTTGCATTGCAGAGTTGATTCCGGCCCCAAAGCCTAAAAAGCGAAGTACTGATAATCATCCAAAGGTTTAGCGCAGACATGTCAAACACAAGGCCCGGGGGCCAGATCCGGCCCGCGAAGTGGTTTCATGCGGCCCGCGAAGCCATCCTGGAAACAGTGAGGGAACGGCCCCCACTGCCTTGGCCCTGACCTAGAGACCCTCCTTCTGCCAGAGACCCTCAGATCTGTCCCATTCCTGCCCAGGCCCCTATAGGCACCCTTGATGTGAACGATGTAGACCTGGCCATGCCCACCCAGTAGGCCACACGCACTTTAGCCACGCCCACCCAGGCCATACCCACCCGGCCCCCTGAGGGCAACCACAATGCTGATGCGGCCCTCAATGAAATTGAGTTTGACACCCCTGGTTTAGCGGAAGATAAAGAGACTTTGGTGGATAAAATAATGCTTTGTAGGTATTGCACTTAAAAACTGAAGCCATTGCCCGAGCAAAGCGAACGCCTTGCTTTGATTACGGCGGTGAAATTGCATCATGCAAAACCCGTGTTTGCGCGGTAGGCTTGCATCACGATGTTGCAAGATTTGCGTGGGGACGGTTCTGTAAATCCGTATCATAAGTGATAAATAAGACATCTCTCTCATGGGCCATCTTTGGCTCAAGCATCCTCCACAGATGCACAGCTGGAAGCAGGCTGTCTTGGGGTTGCAGAACAGCAATTTCATGTACCTTCAAAATCTGGGATTGCATAACACAGGGGTCTTCAAACTTGACCCTTTTACGACTTGTGGACATCAACTCCCAGAATTCCTCAGCCAGGGAGTTGAAGTCCACAAGTCGTAAAAGGGTCAAGTTTGAAGACCCCTGGCATAACAGATCCTCTTACCAACTGGAGAACTTCATGATCAGAGGAACTGTCTTACCCCCAATTGCATCAACCTGTCCCATCCAATCAGGTAGGGAAGACCCAATACAGGCCCAATCAAAGAATTTTAGTTGGTGAGGCCCCGGAAGGCAACCTTCTCTGCTGTTGCCCCCATCCTCTGAAATATTTTCCCTCCAGAGGTGAGATGGGCCCCCAACCTTCTCTTTCAGAAGGATATAAAGACTTGGCTCTGCCAAATTTGCATGGGGCTTGCAGAGTGATGCAACGCTGGAGGTGGTTAGTACCTTGAAGACATTCTGCCCACCTTTTAATTTTTAATTTAGCAATAGCACTTAGACTCATATACCACTTCGCAGTGCTTTGCAGCCCTCTCTAAGCGGTTTACAGTGTCAGCCTGTTGTCCCCAACAATCTGGGTCCTCATTTTACCGACCTTGGAAGGATGGAAGGCCGAGTCAATCTTGAACCGGTGAGAATCGAACTGCCAAACTGCAGTCAGCCAGCAGTCAGCTGAAGTAGCCTTATTCTATTTTTATTTTTATTATCTGGCTCCCATTCTACTGATGTATTTTAGTTTTTTTTATGTTTTTAGCTACAAACTGCCCAGAGACAGTAGAGAGTGAAATTCTGTGTGTGTGTGTGTGTGTGTGTGTGTGTGTGTGTGAGAGAGAGAGAGAGAGAGAGACTAAAAGTGTTAAATAAATAAATCTAATAAGTTGTAGGATGTGCAATCAAACAACTGAAGTTTATGATTTTGGAACCGGCAAGAAAACCACAGAATTGCAAGATGCCTTCATTTCATTTTCATTTATTATATTTGTATACTGCCCTTCTCCTGAAGGACTCAGGGCGGTGAACAGGGCACATACAAATAGAAAATACAAAAATTAAAAGGAATTAAATAATCGCCCAGATAAAAACAATAACAGTATAAAAAACCCCATTAAAACCCTAACATCCCCCATCAGGCCAGGCCAGCTTGTTCAAATAAATGGGTCTTCAGACTGCGTCGGAAGGAGCGGAGGTCAGGTGCCATCCGGAGCTCAACCGGCAGCTGATTCCATAAAGCCGGAGCGCCCACAGAGAAGGCCCTCCCCCTGGGGGCCACCAGCCGACATTCTCTGACCGGTGGTACCCTGAGGAGGCCCTCTCTGTGGGAACGCACAGGGCGGAGGGAAGTTGACGCCGGCAGCAGGTGATCCCCGAGGTACTCCGGACCCATGCCATGTAGGGCCTTGAAAACCATTACCAAAACCTTGAACCTCACCCAGAAGACAACTGGTAACCAGTACAGCTCGCGTAGCAAAGGTGTAACATGGGAGTACCAGGAAACTCCCAAGACAACTCTCGCGGCTGCATTCTGTACCAGCTGGAGCCTCCGAGTGGTCTTCAAGGGAAGCCCCATGTAGAGAGCGTTGCAGTAGTCCAGACAAGAGGTCACGAGCGCATGAGTGACCGTACACAGGGCATCCCGGTCTAGATAGGGCCGCAACTGGCGCACCAGGCGAACCTGGGCGAAAGCCCCCCTAGTCACAGCCACTATATGATCTTCCAAAGTAAGCCGCAAATCTAAGAGGACTCCCAAGTTGCGAGCCCTATCTACGGGGGGTAAAAACTCACCCCCCATGGAAAGAGGTGGAATATTCTGAATATCCCGGGATGCCGGTATGCACAGCCACTCAGTCTTGTCGGGGTTGAGTTGAAGTCTGTTCCTCCCCATCCAGACCCGAACCGCCTCCAGGCAACGGGACATCACGTCGAGGGCATCACTGGGGTGGTTTGGGGTCGAAATGAAAAGCTGGGTATCATCAACATACTGATGATACCCAACTCCAAAACCACGAATGATCTCACCCAGCGGTTTCATATAGATGTTGAACAGGAGAGGCGAGAGGACCGACCCCTGAGGAACTCCACAAACGAGAGACCTCGGGGTCGACCTCTGCCCCTCTGCCAACACCGACTGCGAACGTCCAAGGAGATAGGAGGAGAACCACTGAAGAACTGTGCCTCCCACTCCCAATCCCCTGAGACGCCGCAGCAGGATACCATGGTCGATGGTATCGAAAGCCGCTGAGAGGTCTAATAGGACTAGGACAGAGGAATATCCCCTGTCCCGGGCCCTCCAGAGATCATTCACCAGAGCGACCAATGCCGTCTCCGTGCTGTACCCGGGCCTGAAACCCGATTGGCACGGGTCTAGATAATCCGCTTCATCCAGGACCAGAGGGAGCTGATGCGCCACCACACTCTCAACAACCTTCGCAAGAAAGCGAAGGTTGGAGACCGAACGAAAGTTATTTAACACAGCTGGGTCCAAGGCAGGCTTCTTGAGGAGAGGTCTCACCACCGCCTCCTTCAAGACGGCGGGGAAACTACCCTCACTCAAAGAGGCAGATATAACCGCCTGGAACCAGCCTCATGTCCCCTCCCGAGCTGCATACACCAGCCAGGAAGGGCACGGGTCCAATAAACATGTGGTGGAGCTCAATCTCCCCATAATCCTGTCCACTTCCTCAGGGGTCACAGAATCAAACTCCTCCCAGATAACATTGACAAGACCGCCCGTGTCCTGATCGTCAGACTCCGCCCAGCTGGAGTCCAGACCGGTCCGAATCCGAGCGATTTTATCCGACAGATGTTGACCAAACTCCTCGGCATGACCCTGCAAGGGTTCCTCCCTCACCTCCTGATTAAGGAGGGAGCGGGTCACCCTAAACAGGGCGGCCGGGCGGTTATCTGCGGACGTGATAAGGGTGGAGAAGTAATTAGACCTCGCCGCCCTTATTGCTGCGAGATAAGACCTAATGTGGGCTCTTAGTCGCAATCGGTCGGATTCGGATCGGCTGGACTGATTCAAGACCCATGTTGGGGACCTAATATTGTGAGGTTTTATTTCACTTTTCTCAAGAAGCAAATTAATTCCTGGTACTCCTAAGGAAGGGGGTGCAATGGCTCAGCAGTTAAAGAGCTGAGCTTGTCAGCTGGAAAGCTGATTGCCTGGTTTGAGATCTGAGTGCCGCACGATGGGGTGAGCTCCTGTCGCTTGCCTCAGCTCCTGCCCACCTAGCAGTTCGAAAGCATGCAAATGCAAGTAGATAAATATGGTCCCCCCCCCCCCCAGATGGCAGCAACAATACCATCAAATCAACCACTTGATGGGTTCAGTTTCCATTTGTGGTCCCCAGGCTCGCTTTCAAACCACATTTGTAGGGTCATTCAGAAAAATAACAATGTGGAGGCCAATCTCTTGGGGGAATGATGTTCCATAAAGAAGGGGCCACCACTGAGAAGGCACTTTTTTGTAAACCTATCAGATGTATCTCCCTAATGGATGGGACTCGTATGATACCGTGCCTTGTGGTTTTTTTTTTGGACATTGGTTGCTGGCTGGTTCTACCCTCATTACCACTCGGGGACAATTCGGCTTGCTGTGAACATTTTCCTATAAGGGCACTTTCACAGTTTATATGTCCAATATGGGAGCATCTTCTACAGGGAGATTGCAGCTCGCTTGTGTATGGGGAGGTACCTTGGACCACCCATAGATATTTTTGGTAGATTTAGTCATTATTATTATTCACCTCAGTATATCAGAATGGTTAGAACTCTTCATTCTTTAAATCTGTGGTACTTATTTATTTGTTATGTATAGGGGTGTGGGTCTATACATATGTGTATATAGTATGGTTAGGTGTGTGTCATGTATGTTACACTTTGAGAGCAGGCAACTAAATTTCATTTTTGATGTGTGCTGTTGTGCCCACAGTAAAAAAAATGACAATAACGGTTATCTTATTTTATCTTAAATCATTTTTAAACAATGTCTTTTGTTTAATCATTGTCTCTTAATCATTGGTGGAGATTTTCAGTGGGATAGAAATATTTCTCCTAAAAATGTACTTATGTACTCTATTGGAAAATATAGTGAAGTGTAAAATGGTAACTTTAAATCAATTACTTTGTCATGATTATTTTAAGCAATTTCTAACACCTTCAGACAGAATTTTTTGACAGCAGCAATCTAATCAATTCAAGCATGCTTTGATAAGTCAGTATGGATGGACCATCTGCTTTAACTGCCTCAGAGAAACCTAAGGAGGTGTTATTTTTAGAGAGTCTGCTTTGGACTTCAATTTCATTTCTTGGCTAGATTTATGGAATAACCAATAATGGAACGTCAATTAATGCAAGTTTTTTAAAAATGTTAAGCTTGTTTCTTTGGATTTGAGGTTGAAATTGATCAAAATTTTTATTCCCAATTTATTGGCTGCCCCAATTTATTGGCTGCCCCAAAGAATGCATCAGAATTTTCTTGGTGATATAAGATATTTTAGGGTATATTAATCAAATTGTTTTGTTCTTTATTTCTTTTTGGATTAATATTACATATACATATATAAAGAATATCTAAGTGAGATTGAGTTTGGAAAAGTACTGCTCTTCAGATGTCAAGGAAAATTGATTGTGGTTTTATTAAAAGCCAGTAAGAGATCTGTTAACATGAACAGAGCTGCCTCTCCTACTGACAAGAATTAACACTGGCTCCCACTAGTAATTAAGCAGCCCACCATTAAGCAGAGCCCTTGAATTATTAAAACTGTCATATTTGCTGCCTAAGGTAGGAACGTAGACCCCAAACCTGATCAGATTATTCTGGTATTTAAATCAAAATATCTCTCCCACCTCATTTTTCCTTTCATTAATAACTTAGTTTCGTTATTCCTAATGTTTCGTTATTCCTAAACATTATTCCTAATGTTTTCTTCTTTTTAACATATTTAGCTGTTTTGTGATTTTTTTTCTTGTAATTTGTAAATTAAATTAAATTTTTAAAAGGCATATAAAAATACATATTAGTTTTGCTCACTTCCCCCAGAATTGATATCCTCCAGAAGTCTTTGACTCTTAATTCTCTGATTCCATCCAGGCTTGCCAAGGAACAGAAGTTGAACATCTCTGAAAAGCGCCAGCTTGGAGAAGTCGAGAATGCAAGAAATTTTCACCATCTTTACGTCAGTCGATTAAAAATGCCTGAACTGGCTGGGTCTCTTATGCTCCTGTCCCTGAAGGGGGATTGTCCATTTAGCAAGCCATTAAGAGACTTCCAGAAACATTAAGACTGTCTTTCAGTCAGTCCCCAGCCACTCATTCATAGCGATGAACTGGTGGTGCAACTCCCAACAATGGAGGATTTCAGCACAGTCCCACTTAAGTCTGGTGAATGTTTTTCCTACATGTGAGAAGGGAAACTCTTAGCCCGATGTTCCTGGGGTCTTGCTCATTACATAGGAAGGACAGAGGACAGATCAGCCCTTTACAGTAAATAGTTATGTATCTTTAAAAACCTAGAAGCTGTTGAAAGAGTCTTCCTAAAATGAAGCTTTGGCATGGTGGTTCCTACCACACGGGAGAGACATTGCTGGAGTAATAGAATGTGAAAGGCCTGACACAGCAGTAGCACTTAGACTAGGGGTTCCCAAGTGGGGGTGTGAGACAATATTTCGGGGGTGCAAAAACTTGGGTTTTCAAAATTATATATGCATAATTTGTTGCAGTTATTTCAAACTTTTATAAGGAGTGCGAGAATATATCAGAAGCGTTCTAGGGGTGTGGGTTATAGAAAAGGTTGGGAGCCGCTGACTTAGACTAATATACTGCTTCACAGCCCTGTCTAAGCAGTTTACAGAGTCAGCATATTGCCCCCAATAATCTGGGTCCTCATTTTATCAACCTTGGAAGGATGGAAGGCTGAGTCAACCTTGAGCCAGTGAGAATCGAACTGCTGAATTGCTGACAAGTCAGCAGTCAGCAGAATTAGCCTGCAGTACCACATTCTAACCATTGCGCCACCCCAGCTCTTTTGACGTTCCATTGTAGAGATTTCAATTCAATAACACAGACATGACATTAGTTAATGCTCAAAAGTGACCTCAGGAACACATTCTCAAAAGCCAGAACGAGTAATTGTTTGAAGCATGTGCATTTCCAAGGCATGTTGATAGCTGTCCTGAAGTTGTCAACTTAGCCAGTTAGGAAAGACATTTCTTTGTTCAGCATTTCCAATTATATTTCAAGCTTTGGGGTGAAAAGACTGCGTTTGATTACCTTTAGAGGTGCAGAGATGGACAAGCACAGCCACTTGTCCATGTGGCCAGGAACTATGGGTCAAATGATCTCTTGGGATTTCTGTGAAATTAAAGAGACAGTACCTATATATCCATTTTATTGACCCCTTTGGAGGAAAATAGGACACAAAAATTACCCAAATTGTGCCATCTATAATCATATTTACAACTGGTCAAATCCTACTATATTGGTGGACTCTGTAGCTGAGACATTTCTTTCTTTTTTTATGACAAATTTTATTGGTTTTCCAGTTTTATATTTAAGTATTTGGAAAGCAGCGTGGTGATTGAGTAGTCAATAGTTCAATAACAAAATCTTCAGTACATTTTTCATTTTTAATATCAGATTTCTGATCAGCCATAGTGTCCTGTCTCCTAAACCAGGGGTAGGCAACCATGGCTCTTTTATGACTCATGGACTTCAACTCCCAGAATTCCTGAGTCAGCTGACTCAGGAATTCTGGGAGTTGAAGTCCATGAGTCATAAAAGAGCCGAGGTTGCCTACCCCTGTCCTAAACCAATGCTTCTTAACCTCAGCCACTTTAAAGTGGGTGGACTTCAACTCCCAGAATTCTATGCTGGCTGGAAAATTCTGGGAATTGAAGTCTACTTACCTTAAAGTGGCAAAGGTTAGAAAATACTGTACTCGACCATTCTTCTCTAGCCAATCCTCCAGATCTCATCATATTCTACACATTATGCCCAAAATGTGCCTGTCCCAAATATGGTTGGTGATCTCAGGGAAATGGAGAATTTTGGAGATATTTACAATATTTGTAATGTCAAAAAAGCTCTCTTTTAGTCTTTTTAAAGGAATGCTGATTTTTTTTGGGGGGGGGTGTAGAATGTTTTAAATAGTTTTTTATTTAACATTTGTTAAATAGGCAGCTACGTAAATGTGAAGCACAAATAAAGTTTAGCGCTGGTTCATTTTTCAATTACTTTACATTTACTTACAGCTACTGGACTAGAATTTGAGTCGATCAGCAAAAATAGTAGGGATTTTTTATGCCTCTTTGCTGTCCTCTAATGGTCATCTGATTGTTGAAGTCCAGGTGTGGTGGGCCTACAATTATCCTGACTTTCCCATTCCTGGCAACTTGCAACAGAATTAACTGAAATAAATGTACTGAACTAGCTCTCCAAAGTGGCCAGAAATTAAAGTGGAGTGTTTGCTCTGATCTTAAAAGACCTGTAGCTTTCTCAAGAGGTTAGGTTTATATTTAAAAAAAATACTCATGATTTACTTAAAGCAGGGGTCTTCAAACTTGGCCCTTTTATGACTTGTGGACTTCAACTCCCAGAATTCAACTCCTAGGCATGCTGGCTGAGGAATTCTGGGAGATGAAGTCCACAAGTCATAAAAGGGCCAAGTTTGAAGACCCCTGACTTAAAACGTAGTGTAGTCAATGAAGCCCTGTTTTCTTGATTTGGAATGTATAGTGACCCATAACTAACAATATGGGATTTCATCCCAAAGCATTTTAATCTAAAATACAGGTAGTCTTCAACTTAACAATCACAATGGAGGCCAAAAATTCCCATTGCTAAGCAAGACAGTTAAGTGGCATAATGGAAGACCAGCCGCAGGAGATAGTGATCGGACCATGACAGGGGAACAATGGTTGGTGAACCCCCTCCCAGATCATCCAACCACTGTCCAGAAAGGAACACCAGGTTGAGAGTGTGACCCCCCCCACACATGAGTCGGGCCCTGAATCACTTGGATCAGGCCCATGGCCGTCATGGAAGCCATGAACTCCCGAGCTAACTCAGACGACCCTCCCAGTGAAGGCAAATTGAAGTCCCCCAGAACTATAAGCCTGGGGAACTCCACCGCCAACCTTGAGAAGGTGTCGAGCAGCTCGGGCAGGGCTGTTGCCACACAGCTGGGCGCCAACTGAGCCTGAGGGCCACATCTCAGGAGGAGGGACTCACTCCCGGCCATCTGGACAATGGTGGTCTCCCGTGGGCCTAAAGTCTCCCGAACAACCACCGCCACCCTTTCACCCCTACCCTGAGCCCATGGCTGGTGTAGCACATGGAAACCTGGAGGGCATAACTCGGTCAGAGGAGCCCCTCCCTCCGAGCCCAACCAAGTCTCCGTGATGCATGCCAGATCCGCACATTCCTCCTCGATCAAATCCTGAATGAGGGGAGCCTTGTCAACGACGGATCTGGCGTTAAAATAAACCAGCCTAAGCTCAGGGGCTTAGGATGTTGGATGTAATAAATCAAACTGGACTGGCAGAGACTCTTGGAAAAATATGGTCTCTCAGGTAACACAACGCCGAGCCATGAAAGGTGGCAACTAGCACCTTGAATTGTACCCGGAAACACACCAGCAACCAGTGTGGCTTAGTGGTGTTATACGTGCCATGTATCTGGCACCATTTACTATCTGCGCAGCCGCATTCAGCACCAGTTGAAGTTTCTGAATGCTCTTCAAGGGCAGCCCCATGTAGAAGATGTTATAGAAATCTAAGCGAGAGGTTACAAGGCCATGGGTGATGGCGAGCAGGTCCTCCTGGTTTAGGAATGGGTGCAAAAGCTCTCCTAGCCACAACTGAACCCTGCTCTTCAAAGGGGAGTTGAGATTGGGGGGGGGGGGAATGGCTGGCTCAGGAATTCTGGGAGTTCAAGTTCACAAGTCATAAAGGGGCCACAATCCCCCACTTCTGGCTCTAGGAGGACCCCAGATTATGGACCAGGTCTGTCTGGGGCAGTGCCACCGCACCCAGAGTTAGACATGGAAGAACCTTGTCTATAGGGGTCCAAAGTCGCTCAGTCTTGCTAAGGTTGAGTCTAGGGCTGGATATAAACCTATCCAAACGCTCAATATTTAACTAAGGAAGAGCTGCAAAAGGTAAATTCCTAGTTTGAAGTGTGCTGTTTTCTGCTTCTGCCCAGGGTGATAGGAAATACAAAACACAAGAGTACAAAATACAAAATACAGGTATTCAGGTACAAGAGTACAAAATACAGGTATTCAGGCCCCAAATTGGAATGCACTGAGTAATCTCAGTTCCTTAGTGGAAGGAAAAGCAAATGAGATCATTTTTGTTAGAGGAGGAAAAGTGAATTAAATTGCCTTAAGGAAAAATGTCACAAAACATTTAGGCTTAAAGCAAGAGTATAGATACAGGCCATGCTCCTTGGCTGAACAAGGTTAGACATGTGCAAGTCCAGACTTTCTATGCCATTGTTTCTCAAACTTGGCAACTTCAAGATGTGTGGACTTCAATTCCCAGAATTCCCCAGCCAGCAAGTTGCCAGGTTTGAGAGACACTGCTCTATCCAGTAATAAGGAGGGGGAAATTGAGCTGTGGAAAAAGACAGGGAACTTAAGAATAGAAGGGCTTCTAATTGCCCCCATCACCCTGACACAAATTCTATTCAGTACAGCTTAATGTGTCCAATCTTTTCAGAAGTAGACAACAGTCCCCCTTCAGATTTTATGATCAAATATTTATTGTCTGGTGCAGCTATAATTATCAAGGTTGGATTATCCTGCAGGACGGCTTTGCAATTATCCAAGAACCCCAGGAAGGATTCAACAGGTACAACTTGATGTTGCATGAACAGAACTATCCCACTGATTTCTGCTGCAGAAAATGCTTCCAGAACATCGGGGATGGGCAACAGAAGTCAGCCCCTCCAGCTATTTTGAAGAAATGAATGGAAGCCAAAATGAGCTGCAGCATTTGACCAGTGTGGTTGTGCATCTCCTCCCAAATTATCAGATGCTGACAATGCAGACAAAACACTATCCGGATCCAAAACTGTACTGATCCAGGTTGGTGTGGAGCAGCATGTCTGTTGGACCCAAACATCCGAGAAGCTTGCAATCCACAGATTATCCCAGGATACAGCCTACTGGAATGGATACTTTTTTGAATACTTTTGAGATAAGGTGGGAATTGAGTTGAGACCTCTGCAGATGGGATCAAAAAAGCCAGTCTAGTGGCTTCTACAACATGCATCCCCGTAAAGAGGGAGGGGGCTTTGATTGTGTGATTGTGGTTGCCATCTTTTTGGATTGTCCTTCATGGTTATCCTTAGGATGGTGACTTGGGAGATCAAGGCCATTTATTGAGTGGCTTGTAAACAGGAGAAGTCGGTTAGGGCCATTTGTGGATGGGATGCAACTTCTTCATTAGAATTGTGCAATGCAACCCTTCAGAATCGTTAGAAGCTACAGTATGTTAGTGTGGCTTTGAAGCTTTTGCACCTGGGAAAGAAGATTGCCTAAAAGGGGTGGGGTGGGGGAACAGCAAAAGTTAAACCATAAACTTCTGGTCTATTAAAGAAACTATTTTACTTGGACGTGGGCATTCCTAACAGTGAGGACAATTAACCAGTGAAACAGTTTGCCTTCAGACGTTGTGGGTGCTTCATCACTCAAGGTTTTTAAGAAGAGACTGGACAACCACTTGTCTGCAAGGATATAGGGCAGGGGTCCCCAACCTCCAGTCCATGGACCGGCACTGGGCCACAGAATACTAGAAACCGGGCCACGGAAACAAGTGAAGCCCCATCTGCAGGATGCAGGCAGTACATGAAACCACGCCCCCTCCAGTCCATGGAAAAATCTTTTTCCACAGAATTGGTCCCTGGTGTCTAAAAGGTTGGGGGCCTCTGATGTAGGGTCTCTTGGTAAAGCAGGGGGCTGGGCTAGAAGACCTCCAAGGTCCCTTCCAGCTCTATTCTGATTGATTGATTTTTGTCCAAGCCATGATGATGTCATGGGCATCGTAATACAAATGACATGAATTTTGTCATTTAAATTTTTCTACCTGTTTCCTTTGGACAGGTAGACCTTGTGAGATCGGGTTGTACTATGGTGCTGAGAAACCAGTTTCCTGTTCTTTGTTCCTAAATAGAACAAACCATAGAAAGTTTGGATTGTTGCATGCTTTCTTGATATAACTCTGGGGGGGATGCCTGCGGAGAGGGTCATAAAAGTCAAGATGGCAACTCTGACAGTGCAATCAAAACTCCACCAGTCCATGTGCATTTCATGCTCACCCCTGACCCCCTCTGGTGTCGTCTCAGTGTTTGCTGGGTCCAAATGCAACAGGAGAAACCCATATGCTCAGTGGGTAGCCTTCAGATTAAATAAGCAAAATAAAAGTAACATGAATAAAATCATGAGGTTGTGTAATGATGGTTGTCTCTCAGTGAGGAGCTGTAAAGCATATCTGGCCTGGTTTATCCATGATGAGTCCTTCTCATTCTTCTCCAAGAAATGAGTGGGGGCTTCATTGCTTTCACCAAAGATGTACGCCAGGCTCTGCTCAGGTGGAGAAGGCAGATGGTAGCAACAGCCTCAGCTGACCTTCATAAAGTGGACGTTAACAGGAGCTCCAGGCCATCCAACTGAAAAATCCCTGTGAAAAAGGGGAATTTGTGTAGAAGGTGTCGACATCTCAGAGATAGTGGGCATCACTTCCAACACAATGCCATGCCCACCAATTTTCAGATTTTGAAGGCAATTTTGAATACCACTGCTCCTGACGTTCTGGAACTCACTGGCTTTTGGGGAGAAGCCATATATTCAGCCACAGTTAAACAATATTACTTATTATTTGTTTACAGTGAAAGGTAACCACACAATCTCTTCCTTTGGCATCAGTGGGGTTTAGAGATACTCATCTTTTAAATAATAGGAACCGTCTTTAGACTGTATTCAATTTCTATTCTACCTTAGATTTAGTCCTGTGTGGAAGAATTGTGCACATTAGAGGGTAACTGTCAGGACCCACCCCAAACCACGTCTTAGGAAGACAAAACTCTTGGAGCCAAATCTAGTCCAAAAGGAATCTTTACTATGACATGCTTGGTTGTAGGAATACAAGACAGGACTTAATATTGTTCTACAAACTAAAACCTTATAAAGAGTTCCCGGTTCAACCCCCTCTTAACCCCATTTGGTCAGCCCCCCATCATTTACCTCGTATCATCCCTCTCGTGGGAAAAAGGAACTTAGGATGTTTTATGTTTATTGTTCTCTTCCTTGACAAAAGCCAGATGCTACCTACCCTAGGATGGTAGAGGACAGGAAGGCCTGGAGGAATGTTGTCCATAGGGTCGCGATGGGTCGGACACGACTTCGCAGCTAACAACAACACCTACCCTAGCCCTCCCTTTTGTTCCCCCAGTTCAAAAGGCTTCTCTTTTCCTTTGAAATGCCTAATATAGGCTCAATACCCATTTGTTCCTTCCTCCTCGGGAGATGGCAGGATCCAGGAACAACGTTTTAAACATACATTTATGAATATGGTATAAATGGATTCTGACAGTAACACTAAAAAATATCTGACACAACGGAAAGTGCTGAATATTCTGCGGATGTTACTACATCCTACATTTTTTTTAGATATTTTCAGGGAGAGAGTGGAGAGGTGTAAATGGAAGTTGAATTCCACAAGCGTCCTCAGGTCATTTCTCAAATAAAGTCTCTTCAGTGAGGTGAGCATGTTCAAGATTCGTAACAACAATAGGCTCTATTTAAATGTGAAGCAGTTAAATATTATAGACTGTGAAGGCATCTAGCAGAACCTGTTAGCACAGCTTATCAACCAAATGAATAGCAGGTCAATGATGGAGCAATGGGCTGACTGAGTAATTTTGAAATACTTTTGGGGCAGGTTCTGGGTGAGAAGCCACATAGATGACGTCACACTTGGTTTATCAATCAGGCGATGTTTTTTTCTTTGTGCCTTTCTTTGTGTGTTTTTTTCCTTTTTCTTCCATTATTTTCATTTAACACATTTTAAATAACATTAAAAGTTCATAACTGGAATTTGTCCGGCAAAATGTGAGGAGATCCTTCTTTTTTTATAAATAAAGTTACCCAATGTAAGTACAATAATTTTAAAACCAGGCAAATACGGTTTGAGACTGTCCATAGGTCTTTTGTTCCATTTTCTGTCTACTAACTTTTTTTTCCCCAAAAGGCCACCTTTAGAATTGATCAATGGAAGGGAAAGTTAGCCATTGAGAAAATGTGTGATTTTTAAATCAACTTTTACGAGTGCTTTATTTGTAGCTGCCCTGCTGAGAGGCTAAAATTGATAGGCGGTTATTCCCAATGTCCTCTTCAGATCCACAGCACATGCAAAAGGAGAGCAAAAAGTGGGACAGACATTCAAAGGGCCCTCAGTCCAGCCTATGTGTGAAACCGATGCACAAGTCAAGGCCTTGAATTACTTGGACAAGAGGATGAAAGTTAGGCCAATGAATAGTACAGGTGGAGTCTGACAGAATCTGGATTAGACTTCTTTTTCAGGTTTCAGGGTAGATTTTTGCACAAGACACTGTTTTACTGGTTCAACCAGTAAGATTTTGACAACCATGAAACCAAGAGGGTTTCATGTTTCATCCACTTCACATTGGTGAAGCTGCTCATTGACCATTTCAACAACTCATTACATTCTCCAGCATCCTGTCTAATATCCGGCGGTAGGAAGAGGAATCACGCTGATTGCTTACATATGGCGTGTCTCTGTGAATGACATACCAAAAAGCCCACCTAACATTACACCTGAGAAAGTCACAAATACTAGGTATTGTGGTTTGATCCTTCAGAAATCTCAGCTTTCCAACTGTGAACCAGAAAACAAAGAAACATGCAGGAAATTCTTGTTTAAGAATAAATAAGGGGTTCTGCGGTGTGGTTAAAAAAAAATCAAAGTGGTAGCTGGGATGTTAAGCTTGTAAGCCACCCTGAGTCTTCGGAGAAGGGCAAGATATAAATGGAATTAAAATAAATAAAAAATAAATGTGTGGTCAAAGCTCTGCCTGGTTTTTATGTGCTTGGAGCAGATTCAGATGGCACAAAGTCAGTCTTTCCCTCATAAATACTTTGCTGCAATTGTTTGGCCAGACCCAATAACAAGCACCATTCCATTTCCCCCCTTACCTTTACTTCAGAAATTGTGCAGCATGAAAGAATTAGTATAATCCATAGAGGAAAAAGAAATAAGCCAGAATAAAATAATTTATTCTGGTGCAGACAGGAGTCTAGAAAAGCCAATTTTCTCCATGTACAATAGAGCTTGACTGGAAAGATTAAAATAAAGGTTGAGTTTGGGATTATCTGGACAATATAAAGAAAAGCTGAACATCCCTGTGAGAGGACAAGATATATACCAGGAAATAGATGGTAAGAATCCCTCTGCAAGTGTGTATAAATGAAGGCCTTATATTTCTTCCATACGTATCTGGGCTACTTTCAAGGTGCTTGTCCATTGGACCTCTACAATATGGTCCCATCTGGTTTGGTTCTTTCCAGGAACTCTCCAGCTTTAGTAAAGCCATCATAAAATCTTTGGCTGATCTGGGGTGGGAAGTGGGAGGACAGAATTAAATAGGGACTGATGTTGGATGAGAAGCCTACAAGAAATCTCAGAGTGAGCATCTTGGACAGGAAGCCAGAAAAGAAATTAAGGGAATGTCAAATGGGTTCAGTATTAGGGAAAGAAGTGTCTACTAAAAAGAAAAGCACTTGCCTTAGATCTGAATTGTTTTTCAGACTCCTACATGTTGGATCTACAATGAACATTTCCTTTAATTAAGTAGGCCTGAAACGTACTGAACTTTTTTTCGCTTTCATCTGAACTCGATTGCGAAGTTGGGGAAGAAAACGGCAACATGTTCGTGTTGTTTCCAACACGTAACCCTGAAATCGTCAGAGATCTGGATTGACACAAGGGATGTTTCTGTACCTCCAGCAAGGCTGATAAATTAGCTGAAATGTAGACAATCCATTCTTAGAGGGAGAAATATGGCTTGTTTGTGCTTAAGCACTAAAGCAGTAAAATAAGCTGAATGGATGTAGTGGGATTTTCTTCAACGTTGTTGTTAGTTGCGAAGCCTTCCTGTCCTCTACCATCTTCTGGAGTCCATTTAAGCTTACGCCTACCGCTTCAGTGACTCCATCCAGCCACCTCATTCTCTGTCGTCCCATTCTACTCTTGCCCTCAATCTTTCCCAGCATTAGGCTCTTCTCCAGTGAGTCCTTCCTTCTCATTAGGTGGCCAAAGTATTTGAGTTTTAGCTTCAGGATCTGGCCTTCTAAAGAGCAGTCAGGGTTGATCTCCTCTAGGATGGACCGGTTTGATTGCCTTGCAGTCCAAGGGACTCGCAGGAGTCTTCTCCAGCACCATAGCTCAAAGGCCTCAATTCTTTGGCGCTCAGCCTTTCTTATGGTCCAACTTTCACAGCCATACATTGCAACTGGGAAAACCATGGCCTTGACTATACATGCTTTTGTTGGCAGGGTGACGTCTCTGCTTTTTAGTGTGCTGTCTAGATTTGCCATAGCTTTCCTCCCCAGGAGCAAGTGTCTTCTTCTTCAAGATTGTGAGACTATAGTCGTTTCCTCAGTAGAAAGAACTCCAGTGGACTCAGTAGTACATGACTACCTCTGAGCATAAGACATAGGATTGCACTGCAAAGGATATATAAATAATAAATATGAATACTTGAAAGTGTGTGTTTGCAATGGTCTTCTCAATGTAACAATGTAAGGAACCTGAAAATAAGACTGGTTTCTGCCCAGATTCCATAAAGCTTCATGCTTTGAATATTTGGTAGAACCCCTTGCACAATAGATATCCCACCTTACTAGGTCCATGGCCTGATTCTCTGGTTTACCCTGTTTCCCAGCCTAGTTTTATGTTTTCCAGACGTTAAGGACCTCCCTTTCTTTCTTTCTTTTTTTTAAAGAGGAAAATCTATCACCCTGGTCACTGCCTTTCGGTTCTTCAATCAGGCGGAGTTCAGTGAAGTTTCTAGGAGGCCAGAAGAAAATTGAACTTTAGATTCCAGCCATGCAGCTGTATGGTGTGAAGCTGGGTTTGCTTCTGTTTTTTGCTGGCAGCTTGAGATCAGGATGGACCATTCCATTAGAAAATCTTGAGAAAATCCGTAAGTAGGACCTTCTTCAGTCAAACCAAGATCGGAACTGCATGAACTGATATGGACATTCCCAACTGGGGGCATTCAGATGTCTTAGTTCAGAGCCTAGCTAGAAGGACCACAGGAACTGTAGGTCAAGATTATCTAAAGGCACCACAAGGAGAAGGTCCCATAATTTCATCAAGTTGGCCAAAGCCAATTTGTCAAAAGGCTGATATTATTCATGACAGTCCAAGTGTGTGGAGAGAGTTTTACAGGCAAATAACTTTATTAGGGACGTGGTGGCTCAGTGGGTTAGGATGCCTAGCCTGTCGATCAGAAGGTCGGCAGTTTGGCGGGTCGAATCCCGAGTGCCGCTTAACAGAGTGAGCGCCTGTTACTCATCCCAGCTTCTGCCAACCTAGCAGTTCGAAAGCACGTAAAAATGCAAGTAAAAAAATAGGGACCACTATGGTGGGAAGGTAACAGTGTTCTGTGCGCCTTTGGCGTCTAGTCATGCCAGCCACATGACCACGGAGACGTCCTCGGACAAGTGCTGGCTCTTCGGCTTTGAAACGGAGATGAGCACCGGGCCCTAGAGTCGGAAATGACTAGAACACATGTGCTGGGGAACCTTTACCTTTACCTTTACCTAACTTTATTAAACCATACCGATTCATTGCTTACTCAGACAATTTGGGACAAATTAAAAGGGAACATCTTTTTCCGTTCAGACAGATTCAATTCTACTGTAGAACATTATTTTATTTTATTTTTGTAAATTCTAGTTTAGGATTTTTCTCTTTCACTGCTACAAAGTAGGATTGGTAAATCCTTCTCTGCAATGTCTCCTGTGATTTAGGAGGCGAGAAGAAGAAATTTAGATGTTTCTTCAGCTTTTCCTTGTTTGGTTTTTGGTTTCTTTTTAAGCATTGAAGCAGTGAAATATTCTTCCCTTAGTATTTGGATATATTTTTTAAAAAATTAATTGAACCTACTGGATAGAGTTAAATGATGCTTTGTGGAATAGAAGAAGCAGATTTCATAACATTGCAGGCTTTTTATGTTAATGCTTTTTGGAAATTTCATTTTTTAATAAATTGTACCAGGCTGTCATATTTCATGAAAAATGTGTCGTCATGGGGCTTACAGGCTGAAGAAATGCACTAATATTCGTCCTAATTTCATATTTCATATTTTTAGCCCTGGATTTCTCCTATAACAACAGCATGCTTCTCACCACCTTCCTGGGCACCAATTTTATTATTAATATCCCAAAATGTGTCTCTTCCTCCAAGTTTACGTCAACCAAAGTCAGAATAGCAGTGGCTCAACTTCCGGATGCATCTGCTTTACCAGGTACAATAGATGAAATATGCAAGTCTTTATTGTGTTCAACAACTTAAATACAACATGAGGAACAGATACAAGTAAACGTCAGGCTAAGAAATTGCATTCATGCAATCAAGCTCTTCTCTGCTAAAATTTTACAGAAGGATCTTCCCAACTAGCTTTCAAATTTTGATTTCCCAACCAGTTGAGCAAACAACTTAAAAACCCAATAGCTCTTGCTGAGGCCATCTGTCTTTTGTTTACAAGTGTCTCAACTTCAGCATTCATGCTTTCTAGTTACTGGAGATGCTTAGTTCCTTTTGAATAATAATAGGCTTCATTTTTTAAGGCAAGGTCCCTGAATTGCAAACGGAACATGTTGTTCCTCTACGCCAGCTAGGTCCGCACATCTTCAAGTTGTCAAGATGAGAAACACTAAGTATGATAAAGTGGGCACAAAATATCCAGGAACCAATTCCGTTGGATATTTGGGAGGTAATCTGGGTTAGAAATGTTAAATTTACTCAGGCTCAAACTTTAAGAGGAAATTTTTATAAAATGTTTTATAGATGGCATTTGGATCCCCAAAAATTGTCTAACATGTATCCTAACCTACAGTCTAAATGCTGGAGATGTGGTAGTTTAGATGCCACCTACTTTCATATGTGGTGGACTTGTAGAAATATAAAAGCTTTTTGGATTAAAATTTGGGGGAACATTCAAAAGATTTTTAAGAGAAAGATAAAAGTTTTCTCCACAATTGTTTTTATTGGGTATTGTTGTAGATTGTGATACTAAAGAAACCAATCTGATGTTGAATTTGATAACAGCAGCACGGTTACTGGTGGGACAATACTGGAAGAAGGATAGTTTGCCTACTATAGAAGAATGGGTGTTTAAAGTTTCGAATCTTGCAGAAATGTCTAAGATTTCTGCTTATTTGAAGGATCATTCACAGGAAAGATATATTTCAGTTTGGAGGAGATGGATAGATTATATTCAGAATAAATATGGGACTAAAAAGTTCCACTTAGCTTATGAGTAGATTTTAGAGGGATATTGTTATTAATTTTAGTATTAGTATTGATTATATTTTTGTTTAAGTTATTATGTTTTTAATAATTTGAATGTATCTATGTTAAAGGGGAGTTAAAGCACATTATGAATTTGGTTAATTTTATAATGGATAATTTTAGTTAGAATATGATTATTATATCTATAACCCTGTATTCAGCTCTGGGGGGGGGGAACAGGGGTGGTTTGAGGTGGGTGGCTTTTGGGGATATGTATTGTAAAAAATTTTTTAAAACTCTTTAATTAAAAAAAAAGATGAGAAACACTACGAACGAAGGTGAATATACATGTCCCTGGATGAAGATGCAGGATCCAATCTGTGTTGGTCCCGGTGACCAACCTTGAGAAACACTGCTCTACTCTTTGGATAAATATGCTATGGGAACAGCAGTGGGAACTACATCAAGAAGGAAAAGGGAGAGATGAGAGGTCTAGTAGGTATGAGAGAACCCATTGTAGGCACTGGGCGTAGAATACCCAGAATTAGAGAATGAAAGAATTCATTGTGAGAACTGGGAAAGGAAGCTCTCATTAAAGAGAAGTCCAGTAGAAGATCAGGAATAATTGCATTCTGTAGCTGTCTTGAAGATAATCAAGCATAGACATTGAGAGCAAGCAATCTAGATGGGTAGTCAGTGGAGGTACCAGCCCTGGGAGATAGGCCAGGTCAGGATTTGGCAAGGATTCCAGGTGTCCCAGTTTGTTGTATAATAACAGAATGTTGAAAGCCTGCCAGAGTTTCTCTCTGTTGTCCTTTTGATATATATATATATATATTTGACACCCTTCCCATGGATACCTCTTGTTGGGTCTATGTAGGCTTTGGATGGGAAAAAAATGTCTGCAAAGGAAAGCTGTGAGATGCTGCTTCCATGTTGCTATCAATGGCATGAATGGGTCTAAGGAATAGTCAAGATTGAGCTTGAGTTGAAGGAGATTTTAACCTTATTCTACAAGAAAAGAGGGAAAATAACAGGTCCTAGCAAGGTCTGTGACTCAGGCTGGAAATATTCTTGCATGAGGCAGTTCTCTGCATGAACAGAAAAAACTTGCTAATCAACAATTTCAAGGAACTCCATAAGCTGCTGCAGCATCCGCCATATTTGTTCCGAAATGGTTAAGAGACCTGGGTTATTGCAGTAGCAATTCAGCTATTCTGTATTCACTTCCTCTTTGGACAAGATCATTCAAGAAAGCAAGAATATGACATTTGAAATGTGTTATTCTTTTCCCAGGTGTCCACAATGGCTGTTTCCTTCATGAAACTAAGCTATAATGTATTTTAGTGTTTGGTGAACCTAGCCACTGTGCTTTGTAAACCCAGGTTTCTGCTTTAGTGACATGGGAACCCAACTAATTTGGAGACCTATAACTGGTGTTATAGTTTAGCATTAGTCCTAATCAGCAGGTGAGATCTTAACCAACAAATTCAGTATGAATCTACAACTATCATCTCCCATTCTTTTTCTTCAAAGCATTTTATATTACTTGGCATTAATCAAAATATCTCTAAACATCTCTAAATGTTGCTCCATTGACTGGGTTTCAAACATAGAATGAGTCCAGAAAAATGCCTTTTTTGTTCCACCAAGATCTACTTCCCCATACAGATTTGTGTATGGATGATCCACAAATCCCATTGAGCTAAGGGTTCTCTTGATCCCTGCCTGAGATCAACTATGGCTGATCTCAAAGGCTGAGCAGGTTAGACTATCCTGATTAGTCCAGGATGAGCAATCCAAGGATAATCAGTTTCACTGACACATTTTTAAAAAGTCAGCTAAGAAGAGACAATATAAAACCCTTCTGCACAATTGCTAGAAAACCATGTCAATATGCCAAAAAGTGTTGGCTCAACTTAAAGGTGCTTATACCTTGATTTACTTAATATGTAACATAATTAGCATAATTATCTAAGTCAGTGTTTCTCAATCTTATCAGCTTTAAGATATGTGGACTTCAAGTCCCAGAATTCCTCAGCCAGTCATTCTGACAAGAAATGTAGATCTTATGCTGCAACTTCAGCCAGTGGCGTAGCGTGGGGGTGCAGGGGGGGCCGGCCGCACCGGGCGCAACATCTGGGGGGGCGCGCTCGCACTGAGCTGCTCAGGGAGCCCCAAGGGCTGCACAGAGTCGGCTTGGCTCCGCTCTCGAGCTGCTCTTTCTTGCAAAGCGAAACGAGTCCGGCAGGTGAGATGGGCGGCCACATAAACTGAATAAAATAAATAGAAGCGCCCAACTCTCCGCCCAGGCTCAGGCCAACCGCAAGCGCCCCACAGGCGCCCCGGCAGGCTTGGCCGAGCGAAGACGGACCCGCCGGCCGGCTGGCCTAGCTTCGTGCGCATGCGTGGCTTTATTTAGCGGGGCTCACGTGTGAGCTTGAATGCAGCGGCTCTTGCAGGTCGGAGCCCCGCCCAGCCGCCCTCGAGAGGGACCCGGAAGCATCCCGCATGCGCGCGACTCTTCTTGGAAAGTCTACGCCGCTGCGGGGTGCGTCTTTTCGGCGGTGCCATGACGTCACCGGGTTAGGGGGCGCAAATTGCCCCGGGTGCTGACAACCCACGCTACGCCACTGACTTCAGCCTAAACCAGGGGTCTTCAAACTTGGCCCTTTTATGACTTGTGGACTTCAACTCTGGTTGGCTGAGGAATTCTGGGAGTTGAAGTCCACAAGTCATAAAAGGGCCAAGTTTGAAGACCCCCTGGCCTAAACTATCTTTGTTGCAGAGCTTGTAGCTTATCAATACTGCCCAATTCTTTTCTCACCTTCTTTCACTTCAGTTTTGAGGGTACAGCTTTGTGCGACATCAAGGAGAAGGAGGGACAGAATCTATTCCCCCATCAGTTTCATAGAAATAGACTTCAGTTACACCATTGTGGCCACCATCTTGGCATTCTGACATTACCCTGCTTGAGGGAAAGTGGTTTTCTAGGTTTCCCAAATCTGGGCTGCCAAACAAAACAAGCCACCATATTGCCACAGGGTGTGCCATGTCTGTATAGGGTAAATGTTGATCTAGTCCAGGGGTCTTCAAACTTGGCCCTTTTATGACTTGTGGATTTCAACTCCCAGAATTCCTCAGCCAGCCAGGCAGGAGGAATTCTGGGAGTTGAAGTCCACAAGTCACAAAAGGGCCAAGTTTGAAGACCCCTGATCTAGTGGTTGTCTAGATATTTGCACTCCATATCTCATTGGTCTAATCTTTTTGTCACAGTTCATCCAGTTGTAGAATTATCTACCTGGCAGGTGATGTCTAGGAAAGCTGAATTCTTCCCTGTTTCTGCCTATTTGAACAGTTGGTGATTCCTTTGGTGATGAAACAGGCTAATGAAACAGGCTGATGAAACAGAGTGTTCATATTTCTATTGCCCTTTTTAAACCTTTTCAGATGTAACAGATACTGAACAGATTGAGAATCTCCGCAGGACTCCTCAGGCCCAGGTGTATTTTGCAGGTGAATTCAAAAGCGTCTCCTGCAGGGTGAACAGGGATCTTCTAGTTCTTGACCTGGATGATAGCCAGTATGAGTTGATCACTGTGATTGGCTACCAGGTGGGAACCGAATTCTGCCGTCAAACCAAAGGTCCCTTCTGCAACCAACCTCTTAAGCCATCGACTTTTTATAGGTAATTGTGGACCGAGAAATATATAAATGTCTTCCCTTTTTTTTTTACCAGACTTCAACTTTCCTCTCTTAAGGAAGACCCTCATTTAACTGGTCATTTAACAACTATTCAAAGTTACGATGGACTTTTGAAAAGCTACTTACAATTCCTCCTCAAAGTTATGACGACTGCATAAACACACAGTCACATGATTTCATTTTGGATGTTTGACAACCAGCTTACATTTATGACCAGTTGCAGCATCCTGTGATTTGCTACAATTTTTTGCCTTTTTCTGGCAGAAAATGGCAAAAAACACCCAATGGACATGCTGGGTTCGCTTCATGACTTTCTTTACAAGAGTTATAAAAATGGTTGTAAAATCAAGTCCCGTCATGTGGTGCCTCAACTGACGACTACAATGACATATGACTTAAATTCTGGTCTCCACTCTGGTCATAAGTTGAGGACTACCTGTATTTTCCATGGACAAGTGAGGTAGAACAGAACACAACAGAGCTGGAAGGGACCTTGGAGGTCTTCTAGTCCAGCCTTCTTCTCAAGCAGGAGAACCTATACTGTCTCAGACAGGTGAATGTCTAGTCTCCTCTTTTAAATCTCCAGTGATGGAGCGCCCATGATTTCTGGGGGTAAGCTGTTCCACTGGTTGATTGTCTTCACTGTCAGGAAGTTTCTCCTTAATTCTAGGTTGCTTCTCTCTTTGATCAGTTTTCAACCATTGTTTCTCGTCCTTCCCTCTGGTGCTCTGGTGAACAACCTGGGCCCCCTCTTCTTTGTGGCAGCCCCTCAGATACTGGAACACTGCTATCACTAGATACTGTGTGCCCCTCATCATGGTGCCATTTAAGGTTAAAATTCTGTACTTGTTTTCACAGTTATCTATTTGTGGGGGCCCATCCCAGTAGCTCAAGATGGCAGCTGCAATTTTCAAAGCCCCACCCTTATGCCACACATGTTAATACCACACATATTAAAAGGAGGCAGGCCATGGCTATCCTTTTTTAACACAAGGCCCCTGTTTTGGTGTATTGCATGTGTCATGCATGTAAAAAGGGTATGGAGCTTCTAACTAACTAACTAACTAACTTCTAGTTAGTTTTTTTATATGTTTTATGACGTGTCCTAATTGGATGGTCCTCCAGCCACTGTTTCATGAGGTTCTTCCTTCTTGTTTTAAGGATGTTAAGAGACATTTATTTTGTTATTTATTTTGCTAAGATACAGCATTCGCTAAGGGTCCAGGGGATACCAACCTCCATTTATAATCTCTCTGTCTTTTTGAAGCCCCATCTGCTGTCAACCCTCCTTCCACATTTCTAAACATTTTCTCTTGTCTTTTGCTCCTTCTTTCATTTCAAGGGTGAACTACTTTTTTTTGGATGAGAAGTCTGTGATAAGAGCACATACAGATTGGTCAACAGCCATACAGACCAGAAATGGTAAGTTTCAAGATGTTTCATTAAAAACAAAGCTAGATTAGTAGAGAATTATTTCTTGGCTGCTTTGTGAATGTTCTATCTACCTTCTTCTCTCCCTCCCTCCCTCTTGTATATGATTGTCCATATCAACATTCTTGAGTTAGAGGGAATTTGTCCACAGGAACATATCTTAAGAAAAGAGCTAACTTCATTAGTTGATTGTTGTTGTTAGTTGCGAAGTCGTGTCCGACCCATCGCGACCCTATGGACAATGTTCCTCCAGGCTTTCCTGTCCTCTACCATCTTCTGGAGTCCATTTAAGCTCACGCCTACTGCTTCAGTGACTCCATCCAGCCACCTCATTCTCTGTCGTCCCCTTCTTCTATTGCCCTCAATCTTTCCCAGCATTAGGCTCTTCTCCAGTGAGTCCTTCCTCCTCATTAGGTGGCCAAAGTATTTGAGTTTTAGCTTCAGGATCTGGCCTTCTAAAGAGCAGTCAGGGTTGATCTCCTCTAGGACTGACCGGTTTGATCGCCTTGCAGTCCAAGGGACTCGCAGGAGTCTTCTCCAGCACATTAGTTGATTAGTTACTTCATTAGTAGAGGAAGAAGTGAAATTTCCCCATTATGAGCCTTGGTGGAGCAGTGGGCTAATGCCTCCTTAAGTAACACCAGCTGCCTGCAATTAGTGCAGGTTCGCATCCCACCAGGCTCAATGTTGACTCAGCCTTCCATCCTTCCGAGGTAGGTAAAATGAGGACCCAGATTGTTGGGGGCAATTAAGCTGACTTTGTAATAATGCCGCTTGGGGGTGTGTGTGAAAGCCCTAATAAGCAGGCATATACATAGAATGAAGGCTACTGCTAAGCTTGTAAGCCGCCCTGAGTCTTTGGAGAAGGGCGGGATATAAATGGAATTAAAATAAAATAAATAAAAAATTAAGAAAATATTTTCTGGCCCACAACTTCCTGACTGGATCAATCTATTGCTTTAATCTAGAACAGACATGTCAAACTCACGACGTCATGTGATGTCGCGCGACGTATCGGAGCTTTTTTCCCATTGCCGGCAATGGGGTGGGCGCGGTTTTGTCATGACGTGTCCAGCCCACAGGCCGGCAGTTTGACACCCCTGATCTAGAACCAGGCAAATCGCAGCAGCAGCATTTTTATTCTCAAATGAAGCTCATAACATACACCTACAGGTGAGGGCTTCCTTGCAAGGATGCCCCCTTGCCCAAAGAAAGTGGCAAGGGTAGTGGGACAAATGAGAAAATTTAGAATTTGGGCAAGTGGGCATCCTGGAAAATTAGCATTTTGAAACTGGTGAGCCACTTCCTGCATGTGCCTTCAGCTCTCAGTGATGTCATAAATGCTCATTCATCCCCCAAAAGGTTGGCTATTTCCATGCAAGGCCATGACTTTAAACATAGCTTGGGAAACAAAATGATCCGTCCACAATGCTAAGCCATAAGCCATGGTTTACAAGTCATATGGTTGGACTCATAAATTGGGGCTGCATAAATATTCAGATGTAGCAGCTGAGAGTTCTCACCTTGCTGGGGACCCATATGAAGTCAAAGTTTAACGGCTTTGTAAGACCAGGCAGTGCCAGTATGGTTGTAAGCCACCCAGTTTTACTCTGAGCTAAGGTGGGCAGCCAATAAATTTTATAAAACAATCCAGTATGTAGAATACAGAATAATAGAATTGGAAGGGACCTTGGAGGTCTTCTAGTCCAATCTTCCAATTCTGTTATTCTGTATTCTGCTTATTGGAAATACTGGTACCACTTGGTCTTATAAAGCTGTTAAACTTTGACTTGATGCAGATGGAAGGAGGTGAAGAAGATGAATGATCCCAGGCCATGGGCAGGAAAAGAGATGTAACAATTTCTCTAAATGGATGCCTTTCCCCACATTGTAGCTTAACTAATTCTAAACACCAGTTTTACAAGGGGGCTCTTCTGCTGCCCAACTCTTGGCAGCAGGAGAAAAAGAATCTTTGTTGAAGGAAATGTGGAACTTATAGGAACTTTAAATCTGGAATCTCTTGTCATGCATGAAAATCAGTGGTGGGATTCAAATATGTGAACAACCGGTTCTGTGTGTGGATGCCGCTTCCGGAAGTCCGTTTTGGGCCTGGGCAACAAAGAATTAGCTACCAGTTCTGCCAAACTGATGCGAACCGGCTGAATCCTACCCCTGATGAAAATGCATGAAAAGAGATCCAGATTTAAAGTTTCTACAGATTCCACATTTCCTTCAACAAAGATTGAAAACATTTGTTTGCTGATGTCAACTCAACCAAATTCTTGGTTTCCATAGAGGAAGTTATGAGCATTTCCAGGCTATGAGATTGATTTTTAGACCTGAATGTAATTTACAAACTTAACAAGGATCTAAATCAGAGTCTGTTTTGAAACTTCATGGAATGTTTGCCTCTTAACTCTGCATTTCTTTGTGTTCCAGTGACCAACTATGAATCAGCTGATACAATGTTTGAAGGACGTGCAGGAGGCATGATCGTAATTACTATTTTGGTCTCTGTGGGTGGAGCTGTCCTTCTAATTGCCTTAATTGTAGCAGCTGTACTTTCTAATAAGAAGTAGACCGTTCCTTTCATCTGGATTAAAAATGATTGTGGGTATGGAAAAGCAGAATTTGCTTGGAAGTCAAAGGGGATTCTGCTGGCCCTCAGTCAAGGAACAAACTGGGAAAGAATGAAAGCAGCATCAAGCAAAACAGAACATTTACAATTTCTCCCATGCGATTCTTCAGATTTTACCTGCCTTGCTTCAAACACATCATATTTTGGATGCATTTTGAATCATTTGTCTGCAACGATAATCCTGGATTCAGCAAATTATTTTAAAACACCTATCATCAGTATTGCCCTTGTTTCAAATGTACTAGGATGGCAAAGCTTGGTTGTCTGCCACATAAAATATGAAGGAATTCTGTGTAAACTTGGACTTAACCAAGTTCCTAATGCCAATTGTCTGCAAAAGTTCTAAGAAGAGAAATGCCATATTTAATTATGAGTGTCCATAGGGGAGGCACTCCATTGCAAATATGACGTGAATTACCTATTTTTAATGAATATTTGGACCAATGACATCCTCACAGCTTCTACCAAACACAGCTAATACTAACATGTAATTAATAAATAAGTAAAATAAATAAATAAAATAAAATTAATAAATAAATACTAACATGTAATTAATAAATAAATAAAATGTCTCCTTATTAGGGCAGTTCCTAATGGGCAAAATCTATATGCTTACCAGAGTCCCTTTTTCAATATCCCTCTTCAAAGAACATCTCTGTGAAGCCCAGAGGCTGATTAAGTTGGCAGACTTTCATCCAAGGTGCTGAGTAGAAGCCATGATGATGTCTCATGGAACATGATATCAGCCTGTATAGAATTGTATAATTTGCAAATGAAAGCAATTGAGTAACTTCTTCCATGACTTCATAATGTCTGTGTCATTTACCTTCCCAATTTCATATCTTTTGGTATTGAGAAACATTTTGTCAGGAGTGGAAGAGCCTCTAGGACGGTGCTGCAAATTAATGTCTGCCCTCAGGAACATAATTCCAGATGTTCTCACATAGAAGGCAAAGTGATCAGTCCTCACATTGTATAAAAGTATTGGGAAAGGAGGGTGAACAGAATCCTAATGCCTGAATTAAATAACTGAAAAACTATTTTGAGACTTTGTGTTTATGACTTCTTGGCCTGCTACAAATATATATATATATTCCTTTCAACCTATGCTACACTATTTATTTTTTTAAATCCCATTTATATCTCGCCCTTCTCCGAAGACTCAGGGAGGCTTACAATCTAAAGCACAAATCAATGTGCTTAGCAATAGCCTTCATTCTATGTATATGCCTGCTTGTTAGGGCTTTCACACACCTCCCCAAGCGGCATTATTACAAAGTCAGCTTAATTGCCCCCAACAATCTGGGTCCTCATTTTACCTACCTCGGAAGGATGGAAGGCTGAGTCAATCTTGAGCCTGGTGGGACTCGAACCTGCACTAATTGCAGGCAGCTGGTGTTACTTAAGGAGGCATTAGCCCACTGCTCCACCAAGGCTCTGATTTAGTTATTTATTTGGCAAAAATTGCAGCACTGGGACAGAACTTTCTCTCTCTCAGCCCAGCTCACTTCACAGGGCTGTTGTGGGAAAATAAGAGGAGTTTGGAGTATTAGGTATGTTTGCTGCCTTGAGTTATTTATAAAAATAATAAAGGCAGGATAAAAAAAATCTAAATCTAAAATTACGGATTGTGTGGTGTATGGATTGTGCTGAGAGGGTGGGAAATTGTGACCAAACCAGCCTTCAATCTCCATTTTTAGACACTCAGCTTTGGCTGTGTACTTCCAATATAAGGGAACATTATTAAATATTTCAGGAATGGGAATGCTAGCGGGTCTTATTTACATATTGTTCTATATTTTATACCTGTATTTCTCAATCTCAGCAACTTGGAGGTTGGACTTCAGCTCCCAGAATTCCTCAACAGCATGGATCAACATATATAATTTTATACAGTAATCCAATATACATAACTCCTAATTCTGTCTCCTCCCAAAATATTCATTGTGTTGAGGAAAACCATGTCATGTTATCCTAGAATTCCTTCTTTCCTCCAGAGGCAGGGTCTTTTCCTAAACATCATCCTTACCACTAATACTTCATAACAATTGGCTGTTTCTAACTTAGCTTTCACTGAAAATAGTTAAAAGGGATTGGAACCAGATAGAACTTGGCTGAAAGAACACCAGAAAATCCACAAGCTGTAGACTACTTATTGCAAAGTTGAGAAAACTCTTTTCCCCCACCACAAAAAAATATAAAATAAAATAAAATAAAAAATCCAAGAAAACATTTCTATGTAGTGAACTCCAGGAGTTCAGCTCAAACCAAGGAGGACTATTTTTTATTCCTGATGCAACTTGCTCCAGTGTGATGATAAGTATATTATATTAAGAAAAGTTCTGTGATTTTAGGTCCAAAGGAGAGATATTTCTTAAGCAGTTAATAACTGCTGCAAAGAGGAATATCAGAGCAAGAAAGTAGATATGAAGGTATTTGTGGTGTTATTGTGCACATTGCTTCATGACTGTCTTCTTTATTAGGTCATTTAGTGCAGTGGTCCCCAACCCCTGGTCCATGGACCGGTACCAGGCCACGGCATGCCAGCAACCGGTCCGCACAAACAAGCAAAGCCCCATCTGCGGGATGCAGGCAGCACACAAAACCATGCCTCCTCCGGTCCGTGGAAAAACCTTTCTCCATGGAATTGGTCCCTGGTGCCCCAAAGGTTGGGGACCGGTCCGTGGAAAAACCTTTCTCCATGGAATTGGTCCCTGGTGCCCCAAAGGTTGGGGACCTCTGATTTAGTGTCTCTTCTTGGTTCCCCTTAGCATATTCAGCCAGAGTTATTTTTAATTTTTCAAAGATGTATTGCATTTTCTTTCTTTCTTCACTAGAGGGAAAATACAACCTATTCATGTTCCTATGCGAGTGTAGTGCCTAGATGACGGCCACAGTCATCTAATTTCTCAAGCCTTTCAATCTAGTATGCCTAAGTTCGGTTCTACAAAGATCAAAATTGTGCAAGCCATGGTTTTTCCCTCTGACACTCTTGGAACAAAAAGTTGGACTCTGAAGAAGCAGGATAGTGAGAGCATTGGTGCCCTTGAACTTTGGTGTTGGAGAAGACTCCTAAGAACACACGTATCAGCCAAATGGGACACTGAAGAAATCAACAACAAAATTCTCAGTCAAGGCACAAGTGACTAGTCTCGATTTATCCTACTTCGGACATATTACAAAAAGACTTGTCTGTTTGGAGAAGGGTCTAATGCTGGGGAAAGTGGAAGGAAATAGAGGAAGAAGACGACTAGCTGCAAGGTGGATAGACTCAGGTTCAGTGGCAAGGGATGCAATGTTGTAAGGTTCAAGTTGGGGGACTAATTCTGTATCTGTGTGGTTGTAAAAAGTCAACAAACTTAATGGCACATAGTCAATCAGTCAGTCAATCAGGCAAGCGAGCAAGCAAAGAAGTAGTATAGTCCAATTAATATTTAATAGCATTCCCACCATTAAGTTTGTGTTTCAGGACTTTCCTTATCCTTCTTCTGTATTTGGTTACACTCGTTTTGACCTCCGTGTGTCTAATGCTATTTGCATGTAGGATGCTTGTTAGTTTTTGTAACTGTGCTTTGTGGAAGATTTCTTAACTTCAGTTCCATCACTTTTAATTCTTTTTTGTTTACCATTATTAATGCATTGAGAGTCTTCCAGCTCAGGCTTGAACACCAAAGTCTAATAGAAGGGCAACAAAAATGACAAAGATGATCAGGGCACTGGAGGCTAAAACATATAAGGAACAGTTGCTGGAATTGGGTATGTCTAGTCAAATG